>NC_054856.1:3737129-4048557 GCF_016861625.1 Aspergillus luchuensis | reverse complement strand
AAACCCTAAACCCTAAACCCTAAAAACCCTAAACCCTAAAACCCTAAAACCCTAAAACCCTAAAACCCTAAAACCCTAAAACCCTAAAACCCTAAAACCCTAAAACCCTAAAACCCTAATAAACCCTAAGCTAAGAAGCTACTCTTTATCCAAATATTATTATAATTTATAAAGATTTATAAGATAGAAAAAGAAGATTTAATAATATTTTTTAAGAATAAATTTAATAATTATAATTAATTTATAATAAATTATCTATCTGTATAAATAATCAAAGAAAATAAAAAATAAAAAAAATTTAATTAATATAATATTATTTTACCTCCTAACATATATTAATATAAATATAATCTATTTATATATATTAGAAATATTTAATAATAATAAATTTTTATTAGAGACATCTTTTAATTTTATTTATAAATAAGATTTTATAGTATCTAATAACTGTTATATAAAATATTTTTAATATAATAAATATTTAGATTTTACCAAGTAATGTAAATAGAAGTTTTATAAAAATATTTTATAATTATTATAATAATATTATTAATAAAATCTGTAAAAATACTTTATAAATCTTAATAAAATACTGTTCAAGTCTTTATATTTATAATTAATAAAAAATATAAATTTCTAGATAAATTAAATAAGTAGAGTAATATAGAATATTATAATTAAATAATATAAATAATTTATAGTATTTAAATTTATTATAAATACTTAGAAGCCTTTTTAAATTTATAAAAAAATAATAAATTTATTTATTAATATATAAAATAGTTTTCAGAGAGATTTACCAGCCTGAAAAAGTAATTTAAAAGATATTTATAAATTATAAATAATATATAATTAAAATAGAACTGTAAATATATATATTTATTCTTACTTTAAATTATAAAAATAATTTTTTTTATAAACTCAATTTTTGCTATTATCTAAGATAATATTAGATTAAATAAATTAAAATAAAATAAAATATACTGTTTTTTTTTCTAACTATTTTTAAAATCAAGAAAATTAGTCTTATATCAATTATCTAAAAAGATATAAATAATTAGAATAAATAATTATTAATTTGAATATATCTTACCTGTATTAAAGTCTAATAAAATATAGTAGATAAATATTAGTATTAAAAATAATTAAAATAATTAATTATCCTATTTTTAATTATTCTGTAGTTAAATATAAGAAAATCTTATATCTAATTATTAACCTGACAGCAGGTATAAATTTTTCTATTAACCTACCCTACCCTGGCCGTTAACCACTCTAACTGTAACCTACCCTTAACTGTACAGTTAAGAGGATTCTTATACCTTAATTTAACCGTCAGGTTACGGTTAAGGTTAGGTTAAGGTATAACAGTCAGGTATAACCACTCTAGAGTAATATTTATAATTATAATATTTATTTTTATAATACTTAATAGATTTAATTAGATTTAATATTTATAGAAAAGTATATTAATCTAATTTTAATTTTTATTATATATATTAATCTGCTTAAATTTCTGTTACATATACTAATTAAATTTAAAAATATATATTATTATTTTTAAATACTTATAACTCCATAGAACAATTAAATAAAGAAATAAAAATTATATTATTATATTCCCCGTGGAAAGTCTTATTAAATAATATTATTTAGAAATTTATCAGATATTGTTTGACTATTGTCCCGTTGTGACAATTTCCCTACTAGACTCCATATGACTGGTACGCAGTGGTAAGCCCCCGCCATTTCCTTGACTCCGGTCAACTGTTATCATTGAGCAAGCGTATTGTACGACAAACATGGGATAGTGAATCCAGCAGGTGCGAGGCGAAAATGAAAGTAAGACAAGTGGAGGCAGTAAGTCCCTCATTTCTTGTGTCTTCTCCTCCTTCCTCTTAGATTTACACTCAAGAGCCATACTCTTCGGGTTACCATGCGACATACGCGCTACGGTAACAAGGTGCTCCAAATCCTCTATTCGGGGTACGCTAGAAAATCCTCACCAACGATTTGAGAAGAGGAGCTGTCCATGGGAAATTGACCTATGCCAAGCATCCATGAGAGCAGAGGTATCTGTCCTGCAATGACTTACTTTGGTAACGGTGGGGCGACCGCAGATTAAAGCCAAGCCCGTAGCCCTGAGGGTGGGCCACAGGTCAGGGGAATAGCAGATGCAAGCGAAGTGACAACTGAGGGTCTCAAGGCGTATGTCCTAGCAGTCGGCGGTATTCTTTGACACAGCGACTTCGGGCTTGTCCGGTGCCATCAATACCTGAGTTCTACCCAGTTGGGCTTTACTGCATTTGGTGCTTGCAGCTGCTCTCCGCCCCACTCCCGCTACCGCCTGCCCGGAGGCATAAACCCCAAAGATCCTTCATTGCTATCCGTGTTACAAACCGAACCTGCTTTTTACTGCCCTCGCACATATCATTTCCATCTCATCTCTATACACACCCAACATGGCCCCCGGTGAGGCTTTCGTCGAAGCCTTTCATGATGCCTGCTTCGATGGTGACTTGCTGAAGACTCAGGAGGCCCTCGACAATGGACAGCTCAGTGCTGAGGACCTCAGCGAAGGACTCAATCTCGCAACCGCTGAGGCTCACGCAGATATAGTGACTGCACTATTTGATGCTGGGGCTCGAATGACAGCCGATTCACCGAGTTTCCTTATTGGTGACAATGGCCGGCAACACCCGAGCATCGTTCGTTACTATCTCGACCATGGTCTCGATCCGAATTGCAGCGTCTCTAATGGCGAGCCACTTCTACGGTATGTTCTGTCAGGCTTGCTATTCACATCTACGGGACCCATCACTGACCACTACGTAATAGGTTCATGAAAGACACTAAGTGTGCCGAAGAATTGCTCTCACGGGGTGCCGACCCCAACCGTTGTGGTCCTAAGGGAGTCAGTCCACTTGCTTGTGCTCTTGGGAGCATCAGTGAAGAAGATACGGCTCTATTTGAGGCCCTTCTTTCAAACGGGGCCAGGCTGGAATCCACTCTTTTCTTCCATGCTATCCGACCGGGCGAGTCTCGGGGAGAGTTTAAGACAAAACTACTCCTCTCCAAGGGTCTTGATCCTAATACCTCATCACCGGAGTGGGGTACCCCACTTCACCGTGCTGTTTATTTGGCTAGGAGGAGCATTGTCAAGGTCCTATTAGATGCAGGAGCCGACAAGACCGCGCGATCTGATTGCAGACAATTCCATAATCAAAGCCCTGCCGAAGTAGCTGAGTGGACGATTCAACGTTACCCTAACTCTCCTGAGTTGTGTTCCTCACTCGAAAATATTCTCGAGCTTCTTCAATCCCACGAGCGCTAGAATACAACTTCCAATTTCACTTTGTTCCCTTATATCCCATCAAGCTTTATAAGAGAGGAAAGTTGTACACCACGATGGAAACCCTACCTGGCCTGGTCAGGGCTATGGAATTCTCGACAACACATCCCACCGGCCCTTCAATCCCCTACAATCCTAGTAACTAGTATTTTGGGCGGAGCGCAATGGCACCTTTGCCAGCCGCGAGTAACCTTCACCGACCAAATGTATGGTTCGCGTTCTTAGCTTGGGGTCTCAATATCCACATTGTACTCTACCATGGTTCATCAATTGGGTCCCCTATACCATGACAATTGTACGGATCTTTACTAGCGCACCTGGCCCTGGGGTTCTGGCGCTGTGACCAACACGGAATGTTGCCGAGCTGACGGGGATTACTCGAGATGGTATGTTGACCCCGTAAACCATCACTCAAGCAAGGTTTCGTTAACATAGTAGTGTGCAGAATCCCTTGTCTTTGCTCTGCGGATGCGATACGTATATGAGCATGTGTTGTCGTAAGGGACTTCATTATCTCAGGACAAAGATATCGGTAACCATAGAGCGGACCAAAAGCTTTTGCGAAAGTGAAATACTTTAGAAAATTATTGGTTGTCTAGGATGATGCCAGGCAACACACACACGATCAAACCAAACTGAGGGAGTTCTTGGGGGTATGCATTGATTTCGATATAGCTTGCCTTTGGACATAATCATGTGTTCGGACTCCGATGTCAAGTCATGCACTTATTCTTTCCTCACCTGTTCCCAGTGCAAGTGCCAGGTTCTAGTACTATTTTGAATAGAGAAAAAGCGGTCATAACCCCAGTTACTCAGTATCAAATCCACATCAAGTTATACTGTTATAGTGTTATGTTTGATAGCTCATCTTTCTCATACCAGCAATAAGCCTGATCGTGATGACTCAAAAAAATGTTCTAGTATCAAAATTTTAAGTCAATGGTTTTCCTTCAGTCGTTAATCTCTGATTTAACTAATGCTAGGGTTTGCTTCCAAGAGTGAAATATCCAGACTGTGATAGGATAACTGAGTAACCGAGTCATTGGGGCTATGACCATCGATATAATGTATTACGATAATCATAAATTATAAGATTATTAATAGCTGTTCTAGTTTGATGAAATAAATATAAGATAAAAGATTGTAATTAATACACTACTGATTTCTCAAGAATCAGTATCTTGTATCGATATAAGATATCAATATTATTATCATATAAATTGTGATAGATTCCGTTGGCTTCGTGGGTTGGAGGCCAACGGGGTGACCTATTCTAGTGTTTGATAGACTCGTGAGGCCATCGACAGTGATCCTACCCTTTTCCGCCGTGTGCAACATGATAGCCGAGCTGGTTAAGCTACTGATCCTCAAAGGATCAGTCTTTTCTGTGGATATAGGCTACCTTTGTCGCTACTAGACTAATCTACAGCGTTTCGTGTTTGATTCCTTACCTAGTAGACAGGTTTTCTACCCTGACAAGTAGACCCTATCACAAATATATTTAAGGAAACTGAGAGTTGCTTACGACTTGTATTGGAGAAATATATTTATAGCATATGTTAAAGAAAAAAAAATTTTGCTTGAATCAGAAAATATAATGATAAATTTAGAAAGAAGGTTGATAAACAACTTGAACTTAATAGACAAACTTAACGATTAAATGAAAATTGTAGGCCTCGAATAGACTGACTGAGGATTATCTTGGCACGAGCTGAGCCGGGCGATCCTAGCCCCTGAGCTTTTTGGGCGAGCGCTGCCATGTCTACGTATAGATGGTTTTAACTAAACATATCAATACTGCTGGATAGATGTTACCAGTATACTTAGTGTTAAACGCAAAGATATATATTCAAGCTTGATATGAAGGAAGCCTAGTGATTTTTGTTGAATTAATATAATTTACAGAGCTGCTGGCCGAGCGCCTTCCCTTGGTTCTTTGCTGGTAACTGTATGTCATTCATCATTCCAATTCTGGCTAGTGCCATAAGCAATCTTTAGTGGCAAATACCAGCGTGTTTGACAATTCCTTCATGACAAACATTCTTTCATGACAAACTAATGTATAAAGCACAACAATAGCCTACGTTTTCGAACTAGGCAAAAAGAGAACTCCGTCCTTGAATGTTCTCTCAACATTTTTATGATCAAAAATGCCTTCGTCCCTGTCGACTTTTGAAATAGCCCCTAATGGGATCGTCGAAAATGAAGAATGTCAAAAGCATTCCCTCAATTCAAAGCATGAATCGAATGATACCAGTCCACCTGATGGAGGGATTCGAGCTTGGCTTCAGGTGGTCGGCTCTTTTTTCTTGTTCTTCAATACATGGTGAGTATTAATCTGATTCTCGAGAAGAAAGCCCTAGTAGAACTGATAGTAACAGGGGTATTATCAATTCATACGGTGTTTTCGAGACATTCTATGAAGAAAATCTGCTTCGGGGTACCTCTTCTTCAACAATTTCATGGGTTGGGTCTTTGCAGTCATTTATCATTATGTTTCTGGGGGTTTTGACTGGGCCCATCTATGACGCTGGTTTCGTGATGCCTTTATTATATACCGGCTCATTTCTTGTTGTGTTTGGTCACATGATGCTCAGTCTTTGTCAAAGTTTTTGGCAAGTTCTTCTAGCGCAGTCATTCTGCGTTGGTATCGGAGCTGGCCTTCTCTTCGTTCCGAGCATTGCGATCCTCTCCACTTACTTCACAACGAAGCTCCCTTTCGTGGTAGGAATAGCCGCATCGGGATCGAGTATTGGTGGTGTCGTTTACCCGATCATGATACATATTCTGCAAAATGAAGTTGGATTTGCGTGGTCCGTCCGCATTGCTGGCTTTGTCGCTCTCTTTGGGCTAGCTATCTCGTGCCTAGTGCTGAGAGTACGCGCACTTCCTGCTGCCCGCCGCAAGCTTGTCGACTGGCAAGCGTTCCGTGAAACACCTTATGCACTGTTCAATATCGGCATGTTCTTGTGCTTCATGGGACTCTACACCCCCTACTATTATATCCAGTCTGTCGCTAATAGCGAGCATATAACCTCCGCGAATTTGGCATTCTATCTCCTGCCGATTGTGAACGCAACTTCGACTTTGGGACGTTTGGGCATTGGTTACCTTTCCCAGATGGCCGGGCCACTCAACATTCTCGTTCCATGCGCTTTGGCGTCTGGAATTCTTGTCCTCTGCTTAATCGTTGGTGTATCGCAGGCTTCCATGTTGGCAATCTCTGCCTTGTACGGCTTTTTCTCTGGATCGCTTGTTTCACTCATGGGTCCCATCCTTGTGATCCTTTCCCCCCATCGTGGTGTGATTGGTACTAGGATCGGAATGTGTTTCACTCTTTTGGGTATTGCCTTGTTGATTGGAACCCCAATCGCCGGCTCTATTCTTGACTCCCATGGTGCAAATATGGTTTGGGTTTACAGCGGTGTCTTGACACTGGCTGGTGGCTTCGCGATAGCGATTAGTCGTATGAGTCAATCGTCTTGGAAGCTCTTTGCGAAAATTTGAGTCGGGCGCTGCAACTACTGGGTAATGTGACGCTTCGCATGCGATATTTGGTGGTCGGTACAGTTAGGTTCCACTGAATTTCGCACCCCAGGCCCCCCTTCCCCCTATGAGTACATAATATCCTGCCCTCAAAAAAGCTATCTCATGAGTGGAAAAATGACAATCGTAGCCCTAGGTAGACAGAGAACATGTAACAAGGAGGTTCTACGCTCATAGGACTATCTAAGTTCATTATTTGGGGCGGAATTACAGTCTCATCCTGACCTGCTTAATCTAGCCTATCGTAAGCCATATCAGGGGGTAGGAAAATATTATGGGAGGTATGGGCTGGGGTGTGCGAAAATCAGTGGAATGTCACTGTATTACGCTGACCCCCTCACCTCCATATCGACCTGCAAATTCAGACTGGCCGCATCGGTCACTATGGCCCGGCGCTGAATAACGTACTAACGGTAAAGCAGGTATGCAGCTTATGGACCAAAGAAATGGTCGATTCGAATGGTTCAATTGGGGTAGTAAACAACTAGGAACATGCAGTGGAACGAGGTAGGATGGTGAAGTCGAGGGGGTGGCTCTCCCGGAGGTGAGGAAGGCGCCCCTGCCGCCAGGGCCGGAACAAAGTGGGTCCGAAGACCCACTAAACACCCCAACAGCGCTTACCTTACTAACTGTAAAAGGTTAAGGCCACTGAAATCTTAAAAGACTGAACCGCAGCCGTATTACTACTAGCGAGGAATAGCGCTTACATATCTAGCCCGTTATGGAAGGGTATGCCAAGATATTTTACAACGCCAATTTTTGCGGATTGGGGTTTGAATTTCGTCTTCCTAACCTTAAAAAATAATTTCTCGGACAGTATGTAAAGTTCGGTTTCCATGAATTCGGAGCAGGATCTAACCTTTTTCAAGTATGTGTACCAAGTTGTTGTTGGGGCAGTTTGGACCCAGTATGCGCAAAATATGATATCTCCCTCATATTCGTTGTTGCTTCGGGTATTAGCTTTGGTATCATGCCCACCGTCTGTACAGCTAGCATTACCCAACCCGATTGTCAAGTCAGGTGTGTGGCACTGGCCTGCAAAGTTCTTCTTCCGCCGAACCCACTAATTTGCGAAGGACGCCGCATTATTATGATGGACCAAAGGATCATTACCACGCCCGGGAGGCTACGGATACTGTAAGTTATAGACAGGATGATCGAGAAGATTCGGTCGGCACGTGCGAAGCCAGCTCCGTATCCAGTCGTCCGGAGGCAGTTGCTAATATAGCAACTAGTATAGAAGCTAGAGCAATAATTGGCTCTGCCCCTAAAAAGATTTTAGAGTGAAAAACTGTGACTGACACATTTAACTCCGAAATCGAACTTGGTGGTCAATTCTCGCAGCAATAGTGGGTTTATCATACATTACCCTCGTAAGTATTCAAGCAGGCAGCCCTGCATGCTTGATTGGCGCTAAATAATCCGGGAGGTCGGCTAATCATCCGCATGCTCCACGCCCGTCGACAAGTGTACAATCTCTGCGTCAATTAAACTTGGCAAATTCAGATAATGCTCCATGATTTCTTGGCCCACCAGCAAGCTTTCTGGATTACTATTCTATACGTTAGCTCATTTGTGGCGATAAAATCGAAGCCTTTTAGTGTTCTGAGGGGCCCATTCCACTTGGAGATCGTTCGATGACGCGCTAGCCTGAGTAGGCATCAGTGGATTGGAAACCGCTGACCGGGTCGGCAATAAGGATCAGAGCACGATGACGATGACAAGTTGAACCCGTGTCGAGCTGATGTCAACCTAATGACTTGGATGCATAGTGATTATAACATAAAGTAGCTGTCTCGCCTGTAGCTTAGATGCGTGGAAAACTTCCTTACACCTACCCTTGTCTTATCGTCCGTGATGTCTGAATCAACCCCAATGTTTGAGAAATGGATGGGCCTCGACAAAGAATCAGCTCGGGGCCAAATGGTTTGGCAATCCTTCGAGCCAAAGACGTGGGAAGAATCGGACTTGGAAATTCGCATCACTCACTGCGGTGTCTGCGCTTCCGATATTTGTGTGTTGCGAAGCGGATGGGTAAGTTACGCTACATGGCCATAATTCCGGGATAGTCTGCTCACGTACTCGGATAGCGTCCAACTCCATACCCGTGTTGTGTTGGCCACGAAATTGTGGGCACTGTCGTTCGAGTCGGATCGCAAGTGAAAGGACTTCAAATCGGCGACCGAGTGGGTGTCGGCCCCCAGAGCGATTCATGCCGCGGTCGTGTGGACGGCCATTGTGTTGAATGCAGTACTGGAAATGAGAAATACTGTACCAAGTTGTGGACAGGTACATATGCAGGTCGTTATCTTGACGGGACCATGTCCTATGGCGGATATTCGCTGTACAATCGGGTCCCTGCCCACTTCGCAGTCAAGATCCCGGAAAAGATTTCTTCTGCTGCTGCTGCCCCGATGCTGTGTGCTGGGGCAACAGTTTATGCACCACTTAAGCAGTATGGTTGTGGACCAGGAAAGAAGATTGGTATTATAGGAGTCGGGGGGCTGGGGCATTTCGGTATCTTGTTTGCAAAAGCATTGGGCGCAGATTGGGTCTCTGCCTTCTCACGCAAGGCTTCAAAGCGCGATGATGCACTGAAATTGGGAGCCGACACTTACATTGCGACGTCTGAAGATGCAGGCTGGGTGACCCAGCACTCAGGTTCCTTGGATATCATCGTTTCGACTGTTTCGTCCAACACGTTTCCGATTACAGACTACTTGAAACTTTTGAGACCTAATGGTACTTTTGTGCAAGTGGGAAATCCGGAGGATGGCCCTTTCACATTCCCTGCAGGGGCGTTGATTGGCTCGGGTCTTAGGTTTTGTGGTTCGAAAATTGGGAACCCCAATGAATTGCGTGAGATGTTTGCGCTGGCAGCGGAGAAGAATGTCGAGCCGTGGACTGAAGAACGACCAATGAAAGAAGCAAATCAGGCCATTCTCGATATGGACCAGGGTAAGGCTCGGTATCGCTATGTTTTGGTGAACTGAGCTTACTGGGTTGATGTTTCCTCTCAATGCTCTGGCATGGTCTATCTACTTCACAACCTCTACCGGGTGATGGCTCTCGAGCGCATATCGTGGAGTTCCATTATTCTAGAGCTGTTCATCTGAAGTGATTAGCTTGTGAGTGGTATAGTCTCCTCAGGTCATTAGATTTCAAATGCATTCTATCTCAAAATCAATGAGGTCACCGTCCACACAAAGTCTCTCCATGTTATATAACGGTGCTTGCTAATAGTAGTTTTTCAATGGTGTATACTTCATTTGGGATGGAACACATATAGGTAGGCATATCAGACTATCCCTATGAGCTTCGAACGATGGATTATATCGGAACGCTATTCTATAGACAAACCATAGTAGACTAAAAAACAGGTCACCGAAATAGGAGCAATTTTTCACCTCGCTGGGCACGCCACCTATTGGTGGATCTGAACAACTCGGGGCAGTCTTGGACCGCCCAACCCCACTTTCTGACAAAGGCTTCCGACATCTCCCAGTTTGCTATATCCCAAGGCGGACCCCAGACTAGCAATGCTGGGTCGTTCTCATCAGGATTCCAGAAGCCCATGACATCAATGTAAAGCCGTTCATCATCATAATTATTGCCAGCAAAGATCAATCGATCGCGCATTCTAGGATGAGGGAAGAAGTCTAACCAAGGGTGATGTGGCACAGCACGCTGTATGGCAGTGGGCTGTAGGTAGTTTGGAACAGGTCGGTTGAAAGCCTTTGGCTCAAACGTGCAAAATGGAGACACTGCATCAGGGTGCATCCATCCCTTGACATCCATACCAAGCGCATTCATGTTTTCAGCGAATGCATTGTATACGTTAAGTTTGACCAACGTGAGTAAGTGGTCAACTTGTGGGGTACCTTGCACATAGTCACGACGCACAGTCAATGCAAATTGGTAGGCGCGCCTTCTCTCGCAGGGAGGCGCCAGGCGGCAATGAATTTCCCCTTCATGTTCCTTAGTTTGAGAGGAATTATTGAAGAGGTAAAACGATTGAGCCGGTTTATGAACATCCGGTGCTGTATCGCTCTCACTTCTGAATTCCTGTTCGTCGCCACCCCCAAGGGTGCCGATGACCTTCCAGCGCTTAGGAGGAGTAGGGCCATGATTGTTTTGAGCCTTCCTCTTGCCTATAGATAGTTAATCATCACTGAGTGTGTCATACATTCTCCTGTAAGAAGAAGAAGCTTACGATAAGCACGCTGGTTGACACGATTCTGTATCCTACGCCTCTCAGCCCTTATGTCCCAGTGCAAAAGCTCGTCCCTATCACGCTTTTCTCTTGTCATTCGTACAAGAGTTTGTTGAGCACCATTTTCTGACATGGTGTAGTATATATTAATAGATCTTGGTAAAAGGTGGGATGAAAGGAGAGGAGAAGGGCGGGTTATGGCAGTGGCCGTGCGCAGCAATTCGCCTCCTTGGCGACGATCGCTTACGGCGCTAACCAGAAACGGTAACCACCGAGTGGCGGAATTACTGGGTGCGAACGTTCCAGGCCGAAAATATGTATGCAAAAGGTCAGCATCGGTCAGCACCACTACTAAGACCATGCTATCTCCGTTGCTTCGGGCCAAGGCGGTCAGGTTGACTTTGTAGAATAGGCAAAATAGTCATTAAATCGGGCCTTATTCCATCTACATCTAATAATGCATACCCAATACCAATAAACTATGTAATGCACAGCCCGTTATTATCTTTGTAAAAGTTTGAAAATAACTTGCGTCGGCCCTTAGCTTTCTCTTCTACATTTTATACGAGTTTTATTCCGACAATCCTCCCCCCTCATTCAGGGCGTGACCTGGCCAGAAATACTCTCTAATATCAGCGTCATTAATCTGCCTATTTCACTATTCAGTCGACTACAGATGCTATCGTAAGGATTTCCGTAGCAAGTATTTATAGTACAGATCTACATACCTCTTATCATTATTATGGAGGTCCGACAATGCTTTGGGCTATACATTATAATATTCTCGGCTTTACCACTGATTTTGGGGGTGCTGTCAGCAATTTCCAGGTAGGAGATCCTGTATACATCTCAAACATTATTTATCGTGTCTAAGTGGTCACAGAGCCTTGCACATTTTTGCTTTTGACGTGGGGCTAGACCGGGGGTGAAGGGGGCGTTCTTGGACGGCTATCAAAATAAAATTCGCTTTACACCCTCAATTGCTCCTATTAGATATGTTTTACCCATCCAGGCGAATATAGAGGTTTTTTGGAGTGTAGATTGCTCGATTTACTAGCCGTGATTTGTGATATCAGCTGAAATTCATGATTCTCGTGGCTTTATAGTTCCTACTTTATAGAAGACGTTCCTTGGTGTTCTAGACAAAGCCTTGCTTAACTCGTGGATAGGTTCCCTGCGTGACCCAAGCGGTAGATAGAATACGTCAGGTGTCAAATTGCTGGTTATAAAGAGAAACGGTTTCTCAAAGGGCAGTACTGCATGCCGTTAGTCGGGACCTGTCATTTACAAGGGCAAATGATAGTCATGATCTTAGGTTAAAATGGAACTGCAGAAAATTTCATTGCGCGGATTGAGTTCCCCGAATTCTCGAGCCAAGTACACCTGTCGCATGTCTAGATAAGATACCCTGCATGCAGGTCGAATGAAGCATTGTCAATTTTACCTAAATAGTTTGCCCGTCAATTTCGAATCGTATTCTACCTGTTCATACTAGGCGGACGAGCTCACTCTTCTGTCTCTTTTAGAGGAGCCGTATCCACATACAGATAGGGCACCATACTCTTCGGGTGACGGTCGCCCTGGATGTCCGCTGAGAACGCAACTCTGTTTACTGCCTCCATATCATCTTCGGTAAGCTCAACACGAAGACTACCGATGTTTTCGTCCAGATTTTGGGACTTCGTAGTGCCGGGTATTGGGATGATTCTGTCATATAGTGCAGATATCCAGGCCAAAGTAAGTTGACCGACAGAGCATTGCTTCTTCAGGGCCAACTCCTCGATTTCTCTTACGATAGCCAGGTTTTTGTCGAAGTTTTCTTTCGAGAATCGGGGTAAGATGCGACGACGATCATTTTCATCAAGATCATCTGGCCTCTGCAGCTTGCCAGTTAAGAACCCACGGCTGAATGGTGAATAGGGAATAACTGCAACCCCAAGCTCACGGCATGCATCCATCAGACCATTCTTCAAGCTGTCAATGGCGAAAGGAGACAGCTCAATCTGCACGGCTGCAATAGGATGAATGCGATGGGCGCGTCGTAGAGTGTCAGCAGAGCATTCACTCAGTCCAAGATACTTAACCAGGCCTTCATCCACCAATTTAGCCATTGCGGCAACGGTAATTTCAATCGGTTGAATGGGATCAATCCGATGGCAATAGTATAGATCGATCGGATCGCCTTCCTTCAACCCAAGTCGGTCACGGCTTTTCAGACACGCCTCACGCACATATTCTGGGCTGTTGTGGATGGATGATGGCTGGCCGGGGTGTTGTTTGATGCCAAATTTGGTCGCAAGGAAAATATCATTGCGCTTGCCGCTTCGGCGGAACCACCTGCCAAGGGAATGTTTTCATTAACGGCATGTCGCGAGAGCGTCGTGATCCAAGCTTACTTAGCGAGGATGTCTTCATTGTCAGCATAGACATCAGCTGAGTCCCAAAAAGTAACGCCCTTCGCGAGGGCGTAGTCCAGGAAGTTCAGACGATCTTCATCGGGCAGCCTCTTGTCGTAGAACATAGACAAACCCATCAAGCCAAGACCTAGGGACTCAATTATGTTGGTCTGGGATATTATTCCAGCAATGTTCAAGGTCTATACGCACCTTGTGCAGATACGAGTGGCCCATTCTCTCCTAGCTGTCTTGTCGATAGCATGGCCATGTTCATGTATTGGGTAGCTGGGAGCCTGGAAGGGTGTGGGTAGATCACGGAAGTGAGATGATTGATGCTTGACTTAAATATGTGTAGAGAACTTGGAATTTAAACCTTTCCGAGTTTCTAATATCATGAAAGCTCTCTGAAATCCGCTCTCTGAAACCTGTACTCCTTCGTCATTGACCCGCATGGCCCGTCCTTCAAATATTAGACGGCGAAAGCTGAGTGATTACTTGACTAGCCGAATTGGGTAAGGTTGCAGATTTAGCTCTCAAGTGAACCACAGAAATTGCTTCTATTCATTGAGGGAGTGGAGATGCGACAATCTAGAGAACTCTGAATACGGTAGGAGTCCTGCTACCCCTGCTACCCGATACGAAAAATATTTGAAAGGTTTCCCTAGGCAGAGAGCCATTTTTGGCGTTAGCACTAACCACGCCCATCTCAAAAACTCCAACTGGCGTAAAGACTGGTAGCAAACAGTCGCTTATGGCACTAGCCGAAAATTCTAAACCAGTTATGTTACTTTTCTATCGTTTAGTGCAGTGCTCTTTTTGCTCTGACCGCCGCATTATGGGCATGTCCATACGTCCCCACTTCCCGATGATGGGGAAGAAAATATATATTGGAATACAATGCGTTAGAGGGTATGTTGCGAGATTCTTATGGGCCATCTGCCCCTTTCCCTGTGCCAGAATCCTCACTTATAGCATTTTTCTAAACTCTGAATAGTGAGTGCTTCACAGGACAGCGCGATGCAACTCCGACACAATTGTCTTGGTACATGGAGCGGTATGTGGCACTTCCTTGTGCTGGGCACCAGCGACTCCGACAAATTTTCTGGAGACGTCAACCACCTTTGGCCGGGAAACGGCACTCATGATGACCCGTATATTATATCATGGGATGAAAATGATGCATTAAATGCCCGCAATTATGGTGCTGGGAGAAAAGGCATCATTATAGCTATTTCGGGCATGTCAACCCTCTCAGTAGCTTTTGCATCGAGTGCTTATTCGGGAGATTTGTCTGCCATTTGTCATTATTTTGGAGTTTCTGATGAGGCTACGACACTGGGATTATCGCTTTATGTCCTGGGGTTCGCGATAGGGCCGCTACTATGGGCCCCACTGAGTGAGGCGTTTGGCAGGAGAATCATGTTCTTAACCACCTTCAGCCTTTTCGCCATCTTGAATATTGCGGCAGCCGTTTCAGCTAATTTCGCTTCGCTGATCGTTCTCAGAGCTTTGGCCGGAACGTTCGGCGCTGCACCTCTTACTAACTCTGGAGGGGTTGTGGCTGATCTATACGATGCGGAAACGAGAGGGCTTGCCGCGGTCTTTTATTCATGCGCCACCTTCCTTGAGCCTGTCCTTGGTCCAATCGCAGGGGGATTCCTTGGGGAGACTCAAGGCTGGAGATGGATCGAGGGCTTGCTGGCATTCTACTCTGGAATTATGTTAATCCTCGGTATCGTTGCTGTTCCCGAAACCTTCAGTATCGTTATTCTTCGGCGACGAGCCGCTATGCTCTCGATGCAGACGGGAAATTTTTATGTTACAAGTGATGATCATCGCAACCCTCCAGGGTCTCTAATAAGGAGATTTCAAGAAGCGACGAGCCGTCCTTTGCGCCTGCTCTACAAAGAGCCTTTAGTGATTGTCCTCGCGCTCTACATGTCTTTCATCTACGGCACCACCTATCTATTGCTAGCAGCACTACCTATCGTTTTCCAGCAAGTCCGCGGATGGAGCCCAGGGGTGGGTGACCTTCCATTCATTTCCATTGCGATAGGCATGTGTTTTGCTACAGTTTTCATGGTCTTCATCAACCGTCAATACGCAAGAAAATTCAGAGCATCCCAGAGTGGCCAGCGCCCCCCAGAAGCACGCCTGCTTTCGGCCCAAGTTGGGGCAGTTTTCATTCCCAGCGGTCTCTTTCTTTTTGCATGGACCAATTCTCCCTCGGTGCATTGGGCTGTTTGTATGGTGGGAATCGCTATGTTTGGATTTGGCAATATCTGTGTTTCATTAGCATTGGTCAACTATCTCGTCGATAGCTATGTGGCATATTCGGCCTCAGCCCTTGCCGCTGCGACGGTAATGCGATCACTTTGTGGGGCGGTGTTTCCGCTTTTCACAACGTATATGTACGAAAGGTTAGGGATTCACTGGGCAAGCAGTGTACCGGGCTTTCTGTCTCTGGCTTGTCTTCCAGCTGCATTCATATTATCCAAGTATGGACCCCAGATACGCCAACGCTCCAAGTTTGCTATCGCGATGAGCGAAGAGAAGTAGCATTCATAGAATATTAACATGTGTTGCACAATAACATCCTCGTGGCGTCTTTCTACAATAAAGGAAAGGTTTATCCAAAACTCAACAGATAAAAAATGAAGCATATTATGACATCACCCCAATTTAGGACTGCAGTATATCACGGCACCACTCAAAATTATCTGGGATTTTCGTTAGTCAGCTAAAGCAGACATGTCCGTTTTCGACCTAGAACGTGATATAGCATTGCTGTAAGTATTAGTTAAACATTTTTTTAAATCCAGTTTAATAGTATATATACCAGTGAGGCTAAGGTAACAGGGACAGGAAAGTGATCCTAGGGTTTGACAATCATATACAAAGTAATAATAAGTATTATAGAGTAGTAAGATCAGGAGTGAGCATACTTTAATACTAATATTTGTTATTGCCTGATGGCCGATATTGCCCGCTGTAGTGGCGAGCCGCTACTTTCAACACTGTCCTCGACTCCTCATGAGTAGGAGGGACTGATGAATCAGAAAGAATTGGCTTGAAAGCATTGAATGGAGTTGTTGTCAATAAGATTATGCTAATATAAGTTACTGATAAATTATTCTATATAATCAAATCTAATGTGCTACTGTTACATAAGCTAACTTGATTGCAGTTCATATTATTTACTGTGCTGCTTATTATTCTAATCCTCAGCAGCGGTACTCTTCTGAGCTTCTCTCCCCCTACCTGCAAAGTTTGTACCCACGAAAATGTAATAAATAATACCAATATCAAGAAATATATTTCTCTTTTACCAGAAAAGAAATTATCAGATGAGGCACTAGATAAACTTATATACTCTCAGATATTGGCAAAGAGTATATTAGTATAAACAGCAAAAATCGCATATTTCTTTGTTTTTATCTTGTTTTAATATCTAATAAAAGATCACGATTGTATAAATAGTGGAAACCTGATTTTTAGAACAGTTATAAGAAGACATCAGTGGCTTTTTAAATAGTATAGTAAATATACTAGACAGCAACTTGCTAATCTTCTGCTATAAGAGATCTCCAGTTGACACCATCATGGCCGTTTAATCAAGCGGGTGATCCCAGATGCTCCTCAACCTCATGGACGCGCGGGTTAGCTCCACCATTCGCTGCGGGATAGCTCTGGAAGGACAGGGCAGGTTCGCCTCTTTGTGCGCGCCAGTAGTTTGTCGATTGAAGCAAGCTACGACTGCCACGAACAACCCAAGGCCACTTCTGCACAAATGCTTCGGTCACCTCCCAACCGTGCGGATCCCATGGCTCTCCCCATACAATCACATCACCGTGCCCGCTGCTTACGACTTGTAAACCTCGCATATCGCGACAAAGCTGCGCTGCATTATACGTAGTCTCAAGTTGACGCAGTAGATTATCACGAAGTTCGGCCACAGGTAAGAGGTCAATCCATGGATGATGGTGGACATTGCGTTGCAGAGCGGTGGGTTGCAGACTGGCTGGGAAGGCGTGGAAGTACGACTCGCTGATACTCAGTGATGTGAGCGAGGATCGAGCGCTAGGTGCCATGCGCTCTGATGTGTATCCAAGAAGTTTTGCATTAACCACTAGGGATCGTGTAATATTGAACTGGACGAGGCCTGGGAGAGGTTCGGTGTCCAGGCATCTTTGCTCATAGCGCTGTGATATCCATGACGAGAACTGATTGATGAACTGCTCCGTCTCCATGGAATCTGGCTGACAAGCCGTAAAGGAGACTATCTTGTCTAGTAGCGGAGAGCGACTGTTCTGCACCAATTGATCTTGCCTAAGCAGATTAAGCTGCGGGTTATTTAGGATGGTGTTTCCTGAATCGTGGCGTGCTGGCCTGCATGGTGCGGAATATACCAGGAGTTTAGGCTTTTTCCGCTGCCCTTTCGATTGCCGCAAGAGTTGGTGCTGTATGTTAGTGATGTCTCCGTCTAGCAGTCACTGGTGTGGGGTCGACATACGCCTGGCTCTTTGATTGACCCGATCTTGCAACTTTTTCCTCTCCTTAGGGTCAGTTATGCCTGTCCAATCATCTCTGTCGCCAGCTTGCAGCTGCTGAGGCATGAACTGCAGTGGAATTTGCTGCGCAGACATCGTTAATCTGAAGGCTGTACTTCCCATGATAGAAGGAAGTTACTGGTTGCATCATGCAGAAGATCTGCAAAAAGGGATGATTTGTAATACATGGTGCCGACGGGCGTGATGTCATTAGTTCCTATCCTACCCGGAGATAAACATAATAGAAGACTATCTATATACACATCCTGACAGAATAACTTGACAATTTAGGGTCGAGTGTAAAGAAATGAAAATTAGACGATAATTTCAAAGATATGATATATATTACTCCAGGAAATGCCTGGTTCGCGAACTAGTTTCTATATCCGAGCTCCTGATCCGCACGATGAAGTTCGTCTACAGCGTGAGATAAGAAAAATGTTCTCAGGTCTGTAGCTTGTACACTCTCGTAACGATCATTATCTAGTGTATCACCCAATTGGGTTTCAGGCTGAACGCACCAGTATGCAAAACATCTGTAATAAAAGATGAGTGTTGAGCAGGCGGAACCGCTTCAGTCAATTACTTACTTTGGTGCCCAGCTCATCACATCACTGGGACTTTTTCTGAACGAGTCCAGTACCGTCGCGTGTAGCTCTTCGATAGATCCCCGGTTCACAAGGTTGAGTGGGGCAGTATAGACATCGTCAAAGCAGCCTTTGATCTCAAGGATAGTTTTGCGGTCACCGCGGACTATACTGGTAAGCAGAGCTCATAAGACGTAAGACAAAAGCAATTGTCGTAGGCTGGCAATCGTTCAGACTTACATCTCAGTACTCCAACTGCACTTTTATCCAATGCAACCGCCGCTGTGTAAGCAGCTGCGGTCTCATAGGTTGTTAGATCCCATGTCTCCTCGCCCGTGCCCCAGAAAGAGATTGAACGGGTAGTGCGATCCCAACATCCAAAGAACTCGCTCCAGAACGTCTCCATCAAGCCACCTGTTAGGATATGGACTCCTGCAACTGTTTCTTTTGTGGCTAGGAGATACTCCCTAATAATCCGCGCCGAATCTTTCGGAAAAATAGCATTGGCCGGTATGTTCGTGTAATCCACAGCGAAGTCACCAGCAATGTACCGAGGGACATTCAATTCTTCACAAGCGTCTATCAGGACCTTTTGTCCCCGTACCATCACTTCCGGGCTGCCAAAATAGCAGCAAATAACCACGTTGGCTCCCTTAACAAACAAACGCGCTGCAGCCCTGTCATCGAATTCGCCTTTGATTACCTCGACATTCCTTGCCAGCAGAAGAGAATGCGGCAGCTTCTCTGGACTCCGACAGTAGCCTCGGATATATACGTCAGGATACGCCTGCAGCGATCTGGCTATACACTGCGCAAATTTTCCCGTCAGCCCAGCGATAGCTACTGTGGTAGGCATTTTAATTGAGCACGGACAGATAGGAAACGTCGAAGAAAATTGACAAGGAGGGAGAAATGTGAACGAGTCACGGATAGATCGAGCTTTATATATCTTGGAATTTGTTACGTTTACGTTAGTTACGAGAAAAGAGGTGGATACTCCCCCCTGAAAGGAATCTGGTATTTGTCATCGAGTATATCGGCTGATAAATCGGCGTGCGCAAATCCCTGATCAACGAGCCAATTGTCTCTCCTGTCAGTATGTGGGTGTCCATATCTCTTCATATCTGCTTCAAGGCAGCCTTAATGATCCTCTCTTGCTTACAGTAAAATCTACTACACTGATGTACTAGGGAATACTTCAAGTTCTTAGGAGAGAGATTCTACTTTGGCCTGGCGTAAAACCTCAACACAACTGATGCAATTTATCTCGAAAAGCCTAACCAAGCAAATGTGCACTTCTATGTCCTAGTTCGATACAACTTTTACAGTTTCGCCATAGCTATTCATAGACACAGGAAAGTAGTCCGCCTTCAGCCGATACACATCCTTACCAGCTACTGAGCCTCCACTCCTGGTGAGACGAGCCGCTTCTCAAGGAAATTCGGCTCCCCAAATGCTTGCTTGACCCCCTCTCGTCCGATGACTCGCAAGTACCATTGGACTGTCGAAGGATACTGGCACTGCAAATCCGCATCTACAACCTGTCCATAGCCCCAGACCATCGCCGCTGCAACAGAAAGATCAGCCATGCTAAGGTCACCTGATGCCACAAATTCGCGGCCTTGAAGGTGTGCCTCCAGGACACTGAGGGAGACTTCCAGCCGGGAATAGGACCTCAATTCTAGCGCTTCATCAAACCCTGCCATGCCATAACGCCATAGAACCATATTTTGCAACGGTTCGAATAGCTCATGATCAGCAAATTCAGTCCACTGACGAATCAGAGCTCGCTCATCCACGGAGGAGCCTAGGAGCTGAACGCTCGCGGGACCACTTTCAGCGACATATTGCAGAATGGCATCGGATTCGAAGAGACTCAGGCCGGTAACACTTCTGAATGCCGGTACCTTGCCTAGTGGGAAGTCAAGTAAGAACTCGGGCGACTTGTTTGTCTTGGTCATGATGAATTCCGGGGCAATATCCACCGTACGCCCATTCAAAGCTGCAGCTGCTTGAACCTAAGTCTTCTATTAGATCACCAGTTCTATGTTGTGTAAGGCATGTATGAGGCATAGATACTTTCATCACCCGAGGATTGAACGGGTATGTGTAGATCGTTCCAATAGAAGCCATTGGTGATACTTCAGCTAACTTTGCCGGTCTGCGAATTGAACTTGGGACAGTGAGTCTTGACGTTGATCTCGGCCATGGATGCTACTTCCTTATAAGTTGCTTCTTCTAAGCTGCTGAATAATGCAATAGCTACTTCTCAGTGTTTCATAATTACAGGACAAATGCAGAACTTCGAAATGCTGAATTTTGAAATGGGGAAGTTCGATTTTTAATCCCTTCTATTGGCCGAAACATCATCTTTTTGTCGGATCATATTACTGTGGCGCTTGAAGGCAGTAGTTGACAGAACACTTCAGAATGATAGGCTCGCCGCTGTGGATACGCCATGACCAACATTGTAGGACCATGGATCCTACCCGAATTTCGCTAGTGCTAAATAGGTAGCATTACTTTTGGTTCGTTTGTCAGTAACTTGCATTAGCGCCAAACCTAATTTTGGAGCCATAATGTAAGTCGTCCTTCGTGTCAATAGTTGGTAATAGAGTAAGTTCCATTTCCCCTCAGTATCTGGTTCTGAAAGTCAAGAATCCTCACTGCGCTATTTTTCCGATATATTCGCCGGAAGAAGTACCAAAACAAGTGAAATATCTGGTAAGGTTGTGTTGCGTTCCCGTAATATCTTCTCTACAGCAAAGCAGGACCTCATTCGGGACTAGTACAGCTTCCCATACGATTGAATAAGTGTGGACAAACCCAGTGGGACAGGATGAGGTTCTACTGAGACTGGGAACAACAGGAGCCATACTCACTGGTTATTGCCAGTATAGTATATCCTTTCTATTTCTAGATTGTTGTTTTCTTTCGACGTTCACCATTGGTGCCCCATGGAACTACCGTGCTAGTCATTCCACTATTATCTCTGTACTGGTCTTCCGTTGAGAGCCGTTAGGAGGTTGGCAGTTGCGCACTAGTCTAGGAATGTTTGACTACTAATTTTCCTGACTATCTACCAGATGATCGGCGGAGAGCACACCAAGCAGAGGTTTGATCTCCTTGCGACACGCACTACGGCCCACCAGAATGTCCAATGCTCACAATCCTCGCCTCCTCTCAAGCAGCATCTAACGGTCCGTGGCTCCCTGACCAGAATTTCCTCTGTATGACAACGAAAATCCCCCCCCGGCGCCCACCCAAAAGAAGGTAGGTAAGAAGATACGCTATTATTAACAGGGTCCCTTCTGACGTGAGGTTCCGCAATAGATCACCCCAACGGAGTTACCTTATCACCGCCACCTACTATCGGGTCTGGTTCTCTGTCGGGGGTAAATGGAACTTAACACCGTTGCTTACTCTGTGTCCTTCGTTTAGTTGCCTCTGTATGTTTTGAAGCGTCTCTGCTTCCAGAACTCGGCCCAATCGAACGCTACTGCTGGAGTGGAGACGATCAGTGCTCCCGGACTTTAGATCAAGAAGAATTTATCGAAATTCTTGGTTGTCTATTTTGCCACCTAAGCTGTTCTTCTACGCACATATTTTACGTCTAGTGTAACGGCTCGTCCCCGGCCCATGCCTGAAGTAACCTGTTTCCAACATACGCTTAATACGTAGTTTAATTACTGACCGGTCAGATTGTGCTTAGTCCATACCGAAAGGAGTGATGGATCTGAGGCCTTGTAAGAGTAGACGGTATAATGTTCTCGTTCTTTGTACCGCAAGCAATAGCCGTATAGAATACTAACTTACCAGACAAGGCCGCCTGACCCTTCGGATTCCAGTTGTGGTTTCTACGTTTTCACGTAAAGGATACGAAATTCATGTCCAGATGATTTGTGATAGCGACCACAACAATAGAAAGAAAGAAAGGAAGCAAGGAAGGAAGGGAAAGAAAGCAATAAAAGGAAATGCTATATACCTCTTACCATCCTCGGCGATGTTGAGTCCTCACACGTCGTCAGCAATGTGTTTGCTTTTGGACAATTTACTCCGAACTCGCGGCTGATATCTTGCTACCTGATAGTATATCCAGAACAAGGAAATTTTCGCTGACCTTCAAAACCAATTCACACAGATGTCTCACGACAGCATCAATAACAGTGTGTGCTGGCTTAGATTTACTGGCTGCAGCTCGCTCGTATATTTATAACTGGCTTTTCGGGAAATAAGCATAGAGCTGGAGGTGGAGGATGTGCCTCCACGAAATATCAATCTGAAGTTCTGATAAAAGTAACTAACGCCTACTAAGACAGTTATCACACTTGTTTGCTGGCTTGAACATCACTGACACTGGCGGAGACAACAGCGGTATAAAAAACAAAAAGAGAGCGGATGAACACCCGTATTCAGCATAATTTTAATGACGTCGCATCATCAATATCAGCATCAATGAAACTACAGCGTAATAACAATCTTCTTCGCCGACACCCCGGCTTTCTGAGAATCAAGCCCATTTTGGATATTTCCTAGTCCATGCCCAACTACCACTGGGTCAGGCTTGGCCTTCAACTTCCCAGTGGCCAGGGCATGGGGCACGAAGGCTCCCCAGATGGCCTCCCCAATCCTCTCATTTGGGGGATATGCGATCCCGTAGGAGGTTACTAAGACGTTACTTTACGTATATCAAGGACCGGGTAGAAAAGTGCACATACCATACTTCGGGTGGAAAAAGACGGTAGGTGTATAACACGGGTGCACGCTGACCGCCGGGATGCGCTTCTGAAGCCGCTCGGCTATAGCAGCAAGCCGAGTGAAGCTTTTATCCTCGCCGATAGCATCGTATACACCACATAGATCCACGTGTCTTAGTCTGGTCACTATATCCATGACGACAGTCGGTGACCGATAATCAAATGCGTCATCTGCCCCCAGAGACCTTACAAACTCATAATTGGTGTGAGACGCGGTGGTAACGACGTGCAAGCCAGAGGCAACCGCCAGCTGAATGACTGTTGCGCCTACAGAAGATGCACCACCCCAGACCAGTAGAGTCTTTCCCCGTGACTCTGGAGTATCTGATGGCAAGGGAAGGTTGAGATATTCCGGAACATATAAGCCTGCAGCGCTGGTGGAAATTGCTAGTGGCAGGACTGCGCCTTGTTCGAAGCTTATGTGGAATGGGATAGGTGCCGCGAGAGTCTGTGAAGCCAGGGAGAACAGCTGGTATGCTGCGTGAGCGGAATTTCCAGATCTGGGGCTATGTAGGTGTCTGTTAGAGTAAGTTATTAGATGCTCTTTGGTTAGAATATCAGTCCAAAGTTACACCTACGCGATCACACGCTGGCCTCTGTGGAACTGGGTGACACCTTCACCAATGTCCACGACTATACCCGCTGCATCTCTTCCCAGAATAAAAGGAAATGTGTTCAGGTAAAGACTTGACTCTCTGTTTTCAGGTCAGGGCGAAATCTTGACGAACAGGCCACTGAAACTTACTGGATCTTCCAGTCTACAGGGTTCTTGCAGAGGTCACTACTTGTTAGCTGGAAACCGATCGGGTTAAACGGCATATTAAAGCGGTCACTTACAACCGCGACAGCATGGTTTCTGATAAGAATCTCCCCCTTTCCGGGCTTATAGAGGGGGGCTTCGCCGAGTGTGAAGGGTTTGGATCTGGCAGCAATCATCCAGGCAGCACGATCCTGACTCATGTTGGGACCGAACAAACTCGTGTAAGAGGATTGAGATTTCAGGGAAGCTCAACTCCTAGGGTCCTGACGGGAGAAGAGGACGGAGCAAGTCAGCATATTATTTATTATGCTTGGGCGGGTCGCTCGGATGTTCAGTTACCTGGCAGGCTCCGTCCGATTCTGTTTAATTGGCACATCTACTCTTTGAGTGCTGACCACGGGTACCAGACTAGCGCCACAATTTTACACTAAAACAACAATACTGGTAGCGAGGCTTCCATGACAACTAATACAACGTTTTATCATACAGTGGAGGGAGGGTCTGCGACTAATCTAGCTACTACAGCAAAAGGGATCCTGCATTGGTGCTAATACAGGCTCCCGTGGCGTTTGTATCCTTCATCAGGTAGACGTACGCTTCGGCGACTTCTTCGACCATCCCAACCTTGCCCAGGGTGGTAGAACCTTTCACACTCTCTGGCATCCCTTCAGATCCCCAGAGAGGCGTAGCGATCACCCCTGGACTAACCAGGTCGACCCGGAGTGGCTTAAGGTCCAAGGCGAGATTCCGCGTGATTCCATAAGGCCAGTCAGATACCCCCCAACCAACGACCAATTCGGAAAAGGCTTTTCCGAACCAGCTCCCGTTGTTAACGTGAGAGACGACTTCGGACCGGCGTTGAGAAACCGCGGGGCTAGCTTGGCTAACAGGAGCGGGACAGCGAATCGAACATGGCCTGCCCGGCGGATAGCATGGAGATTGATGGTTTCCAGCGGTTGAATGGCAAGTTTGTCGCCTGCCGTGAAGACGATGTGGTCAAGTGAGCCAATGGTGTAAAACAAATGCTCCAGGCTTTTTTCGACGTCTTCACCACCAAGGTCACAGATATGTGCAGTAATCTCCGCACTGGGAAATTTTTGTTTCAAAGCGACAGCACTCTTGCCCACCCGAGACGCATTTGAAGATGCTATATGGACCTTTGCACCCTCCAAAAGGCACTTCTCCGCGACTCCATAACCAATTCCGGATGAGCCACCAATAACAAGTACCTTGCATTCCTTGATCGATGGCATGGTGAAAACCTTGAATGACCTGAGGTTGTTCAGGGAGGTGAAACAATTTCAGTTAAGGCTACCCAAGGGCGATCATAACCAGAACCGGGCCTATGATACATACTGTAAGCCGTAATATGAAGGGCGTGTTATTAAAATCGACACAGAACTATTTGACATTCGATGATCGCTACTCCCTTTTATAATTTGCATAAAGTACACCCAGTCTCCCTTTACACGATTATTCATCAGCTATCACGCGCTCCGACCAGTTCCGGTGGCCCCTTATGATCTCAGGGAATTACTTGGTAATCTCGTTGACCCATTCCAACGGGGATAACGGATTTAAAGCGGGGAACTCTAAGCTCATGATATCCATTGATTCCATTGGACTCCTGAAGCATGCCGGTGGATGGCGGATCGGTCAGTCTTCGTTTTTGATTTCTCAGCAACCAACGGGGCCATCCAACTTCATCTCAGAACTTTATTTATCTTAGGAGCCATAAAAAGGGAGGGGCCCATACCCTTACGGCGAGAAGTATAGAAACACTGACATCCTCCCCTATTTCGAAAAGTTTTTCGATCTGCCATATTTCTTCATTATCCAACTGTCCCAAGTATCAATCTCTGATTGTACCAGTGTCCTCAAGATGACGGAAAACGAAGCAGCGTGGATTACTGAGCCAGCAGAATATCCGTTCAAAATCCATAACGCTGCAAAGCCGAAACCAGGACCTGGAGAAGTGGTGATCAAGAATGTCGCCGTCGCTATTGTAATGCCTTCTCTTCCCTCTAGCAATGTATATATGACTGTCACTGACCCGTCCATAAGAATCCTGTTGATTGGAAAATACAGTCAGTAGTGGCTATTTGTCTCCATTCGTGATAAGAAACGTCTCCCTGATTCTGATCATTGTCCAGGAGCCTGGGGCGCTATCTAAATCAGTATCCTTTTGTTTTGGGACAGGATGCTGCTGGTTTTATCGAAGATGTTGGGAGTGGCGTAAATAGGTTCAAGAAGGGCCAGAGAGTGATTGCGTAAGGGTTCCACTGCGACCTAGATAATCATAAAGCTAACACCCTGCAGCCACTGCTACGGCCTCTTGACGCAGGATCCGGCGCACGGTGCATTTCAGTTGTATCCTGTTACAGCTGAGTCACTTGTAACCGAGATTCCGGAATCGCTTACATTTGAACAGGCTGTTGTGCTTCCACTGGCTGTCTCAACCGCCAGTGCGGGTCTCTACCGCAAGGATTATCTTAACCTGCCCTTTCCTGAAGCGGATGATGTCAAATCTACGGACAAAGTACTCCTAATCTGGGGTGGTGCATCTTCAGTTGGTGCATCCGCTATCCAGCTCGCAGTTGCATCAGGTCTGACTGTCTTCACTACTGCATCTGAGGCTAATAGAGAATTTGTCAAGTCACTTGGCGCGCATGCAGTCTTCGACTACAGGTCTTCCACTGTCGTAGAAGATATCTCACATGTACTCAGAGGTTTAAATTTTGCAGGAGTTTATGATGCAATCGCTGAAGAGCCGAGTTTTGCAGCTATCTCCGAGATCTTTGACATGCTTGATTCGAAGGTGCCTGTTGCCAGCGTGCTTCCCTGCGACCGACCAACTGAGCGATGTATTCCCCAGTATGGTATGTATAAAACTCTTGTGGGGTTAATGCGTTTTTCCAAGTCATTAACGACCGCCTCATAGTCATCGCATACTCCATAATTCAAGAACCGCATAACGATATTGGTGACTGGATCTGGGGAAAGTACTTGCCTCGGGCTCTGGCAAACGGTGCTTTTCAGGCAAAGCCAGATCCTTATGTCGTAGGAGATGGGCTCAAGACCATTCAGCACGGCCTCGACGTACAAAAGAAAGGTGTTTCGGCAAAGAAGGTGATTGTCACACTCTAGGGTCGTTAATCAGACAGTTCGGGCTTCCTTGCATTGCTAGTTCAATTGACCGTTTTACGTCCTCGTGTTCTACTGCTTTCCTCTACGTTACTAGTGCTGTTGAAAATAGTCAACATAGCCAGATACTGCACAAATCAAGAAACAATGAGGGCGAAAAGGCCTGCTCTTGTGAAAGTCGTACGACCCACTCGTGCATCCGAGTATTCTCAGTCAACATGGACATTCGTTCAGCATGTGTGTTTTGCTGTTTACGACCGTAGTGAAGCGACTGAAGGTTAGCTTGAGCATAAACCGGGTAAGGGCTAATTCCGACAGCATCGGACTTCGGGGTTTTTTTAGCTTTCTTTTTTCATATTTCCAGAGAAATAATGAAGTTTCAAGATCCCTATATCCGAGATTTTAGCCGGGGTGGTGAACATAATGAACCGCCCCCTGTTTACAGAGATAAAGTGGGTAAACCAGTTATCCAGCGTGATGAAAAATTGGTTATCGATTCTCCAGTCACGCTAATGCAGCCTACTGACGGTCCCACAGAGCCAAGTAATTAATAGCCAATAGAATGGCCGACGGATTTTAACTCCGCATGCTAACTTCACGGCGCGTAGCCGAGTATTACTGACGTAACCATTTAAAGAAAGAAGGAATGTTGCACCCGATAGACGAGCATTAAGTCCGCGATTTCCGCTATCTCCATGACAAACCCATCTGCTACAGAAGCCGTCATGTCGCAGGTATATAGTTAACCGAAGCTTTCTGGACCTAAGAGTCAACATATTATCGTAGCAGACCTTACTTGCCCATCGGCGCCAGTACTTTCCGCTAGGACGGAAAGTGGGTAGTCCGCCACAGTGGGTTCTGTCAGTAGGTTGCATTAGTGTAACCGCGCACTCTAGGCGTCCTGGAAAAGAAGTCGGCAAGTAATACTAGTAGTTCCGATCCTTCTGTGAAGACGCTAAAGCCCATCTATGGCGTGGAAGTTTTGATCCTCCTATGAAATCCAGAACGACGTTAGATTGTACAAAGTGTTCTTGATTGCTCCTTCTTCAAAATAGTATTTCAGAATACCATAAATACAGCTGTCTAAACCTCAACTCTTAAAACCGCAACACCTGTTACGAAGGTACAATTAATTGATCGGAGTAGCTGCTCCTCCGCCGGTAGTAACATAAAGCACATTCTTGTCCATCATTGTTCGGCTGAATGCTCTGGATGTCGGATTTGGGTTCGAGCTGGGGTTCAAACTTCCAGAAACAACCTTGCTTTTCCTGTTGAACCAAACCTTCGTTATCCCATTCTGATATATAGTAGCCAAATATGCAATTTCCATTCGCAGTAACGGCAAAATCGTCTGCCTCCACCATACAAGTGATAATTCCGACGGGACTGGTCACACGACCAGAGACAGGGTCGAGTCGCAGGCGGCAGAAGAGTTTCTTTGAAGTGTTCGTCTAGTACGCACGCAGTATTCCCGAGCACATTCAGCCCATTAATCCTTAGATCAAAACCAAGTACCTGTTCTGGTTGCAATATATTGTCTTTAATAGCAGATTCATATACTCCAGTATTGATGTCGACATCCCAGATATAACATCTGATGGAGTTAGTGGATGTATTAATTTCCTGTACGGAGTTCAAGGTAGTCATCGTATTAAAAAGCTGTGCTTCAGGTATCTTTATAATATATTCAGAGCGAGTCGCTGTCCTCTCTGAAATTTAATTTCTAGTCTATATATTTCTTAAGAACTATTGTATATTGACAACTACATTTCTTGGAAGGCTATCATTTTATATCAAGATTAATTATTAAGAGATCTATATATCAGAAGTACGCAAAAATACTGTTAGGAAAAATTATGTATAGTAGATATAGAAGTAAAATGAGGGTATCTTATATTACCGGCTGTTTTATACATATCTAATATATATATAAAATTCAATTATTCCATTAGTACTATAGCCTACATATATGTTTTAAAGCCTCATACTCTTCCATGGTTAAATCATCCCAAATTAGCAAAGTGGTTTCTGTATGACATTATTAGATAGGCTGCTCAACCGTATGGGCCGCGCGATCGTGGTTTACGTTATAGGACAGTAATGCTTATTCTCCTCTTGTTTTTTGTTTTGCACGTTTCTATCATTCAATATGCCTTTTGATTCTCGTCTTACCGCTTGAAAATCTGTTTCTTAGGAGAAATTAACTAAATTTTGTCGAAGGCTATACTATAATAAATAATATATGCAGATAAAATAACACAGTTCATAGTATAGTAAGCATAATTATTACCTAAGTTTCCACCACTGCCATGCCAAACACTTTGGGAACAATCAAAAATATTTGATCCAGTCACTAACATCACTTATAAACCGACGAGCAACACCTATGCTCACCTCCTCTTCAATATATAAGTCCGGGTCCTTGTTCTCATAGACCTGCTTAAGATGAAGATTATCTGTCAAGACGATATCACAAGCCTTTTCAATATTCCTCCTTTAGTATCTCGCAATCTACTCTTGATTGCTGCCAACGACTGTACCCCCTAGACAGTGGAAATAACTGGCAGATTTGATGTCAAACCCAGCAGTTCGAGAGCCTGCTATATAGTCAAGGCATTCTTCAAGTGGTAAAGTGATAAGTTGTGCGTGGTCGCGTAAGTATTTAGCCTATTTGTCAGCTAACACGTCCTTATCGTAGCTTATCATTCTGTCAGCGAAGGGAATGTCAATCGAAGGGCGTTAACTAGTTAGTAGCCCAAAAGTTATGTCAATTAAAGGGCGTCAGACAACACTAGCACTTAGGTTCGGCTACTGCTGTCCACCACTTATTACTGCTTCATATACCAATTCTCAAGCTCTATTCTACCAGATTCCATAATTGTAGTCTCGCGCAACCATTCAAAACTCCTTCCCTCTGTTCACAGTCATTTGCCTCCCATTCCCAACACTCAAAATGACCACCTTGCCCCTCCCCACCCGCCTGGCAACCCCAACCGATGGCCCTCAAATTAGAGACCTAGTCGAATCCGCCTTCCGCGCCACCGACACTCGCCCCAACTGGACGGGTGACCTCGCCCTGGGAGCGCGCTTCCACGTCACGGTAGACGACATCCTCACCCGCATCACGGAGGAAGATAGTGCAATCCTCATCGCCACCGCCGCCGACGTCGACTCCAATGATGCGCCCATTATCGCCTGCGTCAGCATGCGCAGGCACGCGCCCGGCCTCGCTCGACTCTCGTACTTGGCGGTTAATCAAAGGTATCAGCAGGGGGGTCTTGGACGAATGATTCTGAGTCTCGCGGAAGGCCATTGCCGCGACGTCTGGGGGGTGAAGCGGGTGGGATTAAATGCGTTAGATACGCGGTTGGCGCTGATAAGGTGGTATGAAAGGTGCGGGTATGCGCCCACTGGCGAGGTGACGAGGTTTCACTTGCCGCCGGATGTGCTGTCTTTTGTGGAGATGGAGAAGGGGGTGGAGGGGGTGGTTAGGCTGAGTTGAATGTGTGGATGGGTATGTGGGGTGCAGGATTGGGTTTGGAGCGGCTGCGAAGGCATTAATTGAGGTCACGCTCACGTACCTGCCGGATGGAACCTATGTTGTCGGTTATTAAGGTAGATAGAGAGTTTCAGGAAGAGTACTTACATGAACTTCGTTGCGAGTGCTTTGCTCTGTTTCTACTTCCTTTTTTCCTTCCTGGGGAGCTGGGTGGCGATGCCATTATCACTAGTGTGCTCTATGACATAGGACAGCGTTTGCATAGTCTTCACGGTTGGCTAGGTAAGTATTTCCGACAAAGCCACATCAAGAGATCTGGATCAACAGTTCTTTCAGTCTACATCAGGAGTAATGATTATAATTAGATGTCAGCACAGTATGTCAAACTCACCATTGGAGGATACCCTTCCTTTTGATGAGGCAGGCATTGCTCATTCCACGCCGCAAGGCTTCTAGAAAGCTCCAGTAGGTAAAACTGTACGTGTTGGAAGATCTAGGCATTATATCAGACCCCAGGTGCGTGGAAAAAATCATTGAGACGAGCTGAAAGGTCACCTGTCTTACCCGAGTTATCTGAAATGCCTACAGTATACCGCCTATAATCTGAATCACAGTAATGTCGGCTACTATGGTTGAACAACGACTATTCTGCCACCTTGCCAGGCTTCCACCCGAGCTAATACTCATACGCATGAAGGGAGATGTTCAGTCTCTGAGCTGTGTCGGGCGGATGGGCCATTTCTTCCGCAGTTTGCTTTGTAAAGAGCTCGAGGAGCATGCAGGCAAGTATGCCGTGTATACACAACGCGTTGACTATCTGTCGGGCCGGGAGGATTCGTATACTTACTTTGCCATTCGAAAGTGGTGGTGCGCAGGTACTATCATACGAATTTATGCACAGCCTTTCTATGACTGAGACGATGCAGCTCATGCTCGAAGCGATCGCTAGTCCTGACTTTACGTTGGGAAACAAGAACGGCTTGATGCTCTATGCCACTAACCTTAACCAACTATTCTGTGCCATCTGCTGGGATAGATTGTTGAAGACTTGAAGAAGCGCTTTCAAGCCAGTCTATAAGCAAGATTAATCATCTACAGGGATTTTTATGATATCAAGAGCTGAGGACATATACTGAAAGGATGTATGTGTGGGCTTAATGGAGATACCGCAGATGTACATTAGAACCTGGGTTGATAGGTCAGTGATAGTTGCCCTTTCGGCTGAGCTGCCGGGCCTTAATAAATTGTGTGTGTGTGTGTGTGTGTGTGTGTTTTCAGATGACTGTTATTAGTAGCAAGGATCTTCTTGACTTTCTATATAGCAAGAGAAAGATTAGAAGTATATATTATAATGAGGACTATACAAGATAGCTAAACGGCTTTACTAGCATGTCTAACTTTGAATAGGTATATAGAATCAGAAATAGAGATACGTCAAAAATAAATTTATTGTTGATAGGATTTTGAGTATATCATATTCTAGATTTAGAAAGAACCAGCTTCATACTACTACCATTATTATGTCTAATAGACTGTTAACTAGGGTGGCAAACAACCAGGTCTGGTCATTTTAATCGAGAAATTGATATTTGCCGTCAGGTAAACGGTCAGGTTAATAAGTATATATATTTATAACTGTTAACTATAGACTTAACTTAAACTTATAAGTAATTTCATTGATAATGGGTTTTTATAGTCGTACTTGATAAACCCACTGTAGATACAGATACATATGGGCTCATTGTGTATCACGCCACCGATACCCACCATAAAACCCAACAGAATGGCATGGAAACTGGATTTCAGCTGGGTAGCTACTGTCGCTGCTGCTCCTATGCGATGTTCTCGACTGGATAAGCAAGTAATCACCACATTATGCCTGCCAGTTTGTCGAAAGAAATATGCATTATAGCCATATTGTTCACAGGCATTTCTTCGTGCCGCAAATCCAGCTTTGCTGCGGCTGCGACCACCTCTAATGGCAGAGCTCATAGTAATGCAATCGTGTAATCATCAGACGACACAGGGGCTCTCTTCGCTACTACGTTTTCATTTTTATTAAGGTCTATAAAGTGGTAGCAGCGGCACGTAACCTTTGGCAGAGAGAGAGAGAGAGAGATCATGGGAATTAGCTTGTTAGCAGGACACTATTAGTAGTAGTAGTAGTAGTAGTAGAATTCATTAATCTGATATAGCTGGCTGTACTAGTGGCCCTGCTGTATAAGTATTTTCTAGGCTCTTAGAGAGGCTATTTATATATATATAAAATATAAAAATAATATAAAATATAGTATTACTAACTCTATACTACTTACTTCAGATCCTGATATTATTACTAAGATATTATATATTTAAAAAATCTTATTAAAAAATATATTATATCTTGCTTTATCTCCCTGTTCTTTTCTAATTTTTTATAAAATTATATCTAGTTTTATTTCATGCTCTCTATATAATATTTATATAAATTTATATTTATTTAAGTCTTATTTAATTATAGTAAATTACTACAGATTTTTCTTATAATCTTATATTTTTATAATAGCCTGTATTATGAAATAATATTTATATATAATTTATATAATTTATATATCCAGTATCTTCTTTTAATATTTTTTTATTTAATAATTAGCAGAACCTTGTTGAATTAACTTAAGAATCTTATTTTAATTATAAAATTAATAATATAATAAGCCGCGGCTGATTTTTATTAATATATTAAAATTATTTTAATTAATTATTATTTTCTACTTCCTGAGTCTCTATTAAAGCTTAAACTGAAGTTTTCAGAGTTTCTTATAATTAAATAAAATATACTTAGAAATCTATAATTTTTTATTATAATTATATTTATCTAAGTCTCTTATTCTGATTTTATATAAAAAATAATTTAGAGTAATCTAGCTTATATATAACTAAATTAATATTAAATTTTAAGATTTATTAAGATTCCTGTAAAGCTTAAAAGATATTTTAATTAATTTTAATATAAAATATTTAATTAATTTAATAAAAATTAATTACTACTTCTATTATTTTTTCTATTATTTTTTTATTAATTAATATATAGTTCTTCTCACTGTGAATACCAGGACTAATAATTTATTTATTTATTTTTAATTTTCTGCTGCTGTTTTAATAATTTTATTTATATATTTATTATTATAAATTCTCTTATAATCAGAAATCTAGTAATAATAAATTTTTATATTTTTTTTATATAATTTCTTGACCTCCTTGAACAGGAGGACTAGAATATATTAATTAAAAAATATTTTTAAAATATATATAATCTTTAGTACAGTTTAATTATTATTAAATATATATATTTTTTTTTCTATTTAGTTTTATTTTTTTTTAAAATTTTAATTTATATAATAACTAGTTACAGGCTCCAGAATTCTATTATATATATATTATTAATAATTTTTAAATTTATATATTAATAAATCTTCTTCCAGATTTTATTTTTTTTAAATATAATAATTATTATTTTTATATAGCTTCTGTATCTATTCCTATTTATATAAAATATAAATTTTTATTATATTTTAATTTATATATATATTTTAATCACCTGCTTGCAGTCCTTAATAATTATTTTAAATAAATTTTTCTAAAAAAATTAGATAAAGATTTTTTTAATTTTTTAATATATATTAAGCTCTAACCAGCTAGCTTAATATAACTAATATTTTTAATTTATTAACTCTGCCTGAAATACTTTCAGGAATATATATTATTTTTTTATATATCAGACTTCTTCTATTATCTAGCTGATTCTTAAATCTGTAATTATATATATAATTATTTTTTTATCCTCTGTTCCAGGAGCCGGGAGATTAAAATTAAATAAAATTCTATATTAAATATATTATTTATTATTTTTTTAAAAATATTATTAATCAGGATCACTGTATACTTCTATATTTTTTTAAAATATTAAATAATAATTTTTCTAGCTTTTACTCCTCCAGTCAATCTTTATAAATTATATTATATTAAGAAATAATACAGAAATTATAAAATAACTATAATATTATAGATCTTGTATATATTAAATAGAAAAATATTTTATATAAATATTAAAATAGATTTTAATATTTCCAGACTCATCTCTGCCTTTATAACTATTTATTTATAATATATTTTAAAAATTAATTTAGAATTAAACTAAATATTAAGGTAAATTATTACTTCTTTAAACTAGATAATTATAATATTTTTTTATTTTTTATTTTTAGTAATCTTCCAGCTCCTCCTGCAGTATAAAAATAAGAAAGATAAATTAACTAATATTTTATTAAAATAAATATTAATTTATATTTTTAAATTTATTTCTATACTTGCTGGTACATATTTATAAATATATAAATAATAATATCTATTATTTAACTTATTATAATAATATTAATATTATTAATTTAATTATATATCTTAGTTTTTTTTATAAAGGTTTATCAGGTGCAGTTCTTAATTAGAAGTATATTATATAATAAATAAAAAATAAATAATAATAAAGATCTCTGTAAAATCCCTATTATAATTATTATTTAATTTATGATAATTTCTAGAAACTATATTTTAATTCTTTAATAATTTAAAAAATTTTTAATTTATAATATTAAGTACTCCAGCTGTTACTTCCTGAGATTAAAAAATAGATAATAATATAAAATATTATTATATATTTCTAAAATATCCAGAAATAATATAATAATTAATTTATTTTTTTATTATACCTGCTAGATTCAGTTAATAATTTAATATAAAATTTATTTATATAATAAGTCTCTTCAGTCTCCAAGATACTAGTTAAATAAAAAATAATAAATTTTAATAATATATATAATATATCTAGCCATGACCACCTCCAGGACTTTATTAAATATATTAAATAAAATTATAAATTAATATAATTTTAATTTATAGTAATTTTTCTTGTTTAGTTTATAGAAGATAACTATTATTAATTCTTAAAAATATTAAAAATTATAATTTATTATAAAATATATATTATATAGCTGTCCTAGATATCTCTTAATTATTAGAAATAATAAATATAAAACTTTATTAAAAATATTATTAATATCTGATATTTTATTTATTAATATTTTATAAACTATTTTATATATTTTAATTAAAATTACTATTAGAAATTTAATACTGGGCAGGAATTTATATATTATTATAAAATTATTAATATTAATTAGATTAGCTAGAAATAAAAAAAAATTTTTTTAATATTTTTATCTTTATCTCCAGTATATTAGCTTCTTTTTACTTATATATAAAAATAAATATAATTTAATTATCTTTTTAATTTCTTGCCCGCACCCAGTATCTAATTTTTTAAAAACTTTATTTATTTTTTATTATTTATTATATTTAGTCTTTATAAGTCTTCTGGAAAGTCTTTTAAATAAATCAGATTTTTTTATTTTATATTTATTTATAGATTTTCTTAAATTTTTTTTTAATATAATAAAACTTTAATCAAGCAGCAGTATATTACTTATATTTTATATATAATCTTAATATATTCCAGGATAAAGTTAGAATTAGAATAAATATTTAAATATATTTATAAAATCATCTCATTTAATTATTTTATTAATAATATTAATTAAATAATTTATAATTTAATTTATATTATTCTCTGCTTATACACAGTCATATATTATAATTCTAAAATTATAAAATTAGAAGACTCTAAATTTTATTTATATTAATAATATTAGTTTATTTATATTTATATATTTCTAGTTTCTGTACTTAACTACCTCGGCTACTTATATATATATATCTATTTTTATTCTTACAATTAATAATCTAAATTATTATTTATATTATTTACTTATTTTTACTAGATCAGACAGTCTGCTAGGCTCTTAAATATAAATATAAGATTAATAATTATATTAAGTCCTGTATTAAAATAGATTATTATACTAGATTTATTTAATAATTTAAGTTTATATTTATTAATCAGTTATAAAAATTTCTTTATTTTTTATTTTATATAAATCTCTGATCTTTTTTATACAGAATAATAAAGATTAAAATTTTTTAGTATGATATATTTTATATAATAAAATTATTATAATTATTTCTTTACTAGATCTATAATTCCTGTATTAGTTTTATTATATATATTATAAATAAATAGAATTCTTGCCTTGTTTACCTTAATATAATTAATTTTAAATTATTAATAATCTTAATATATAGATTAATACTTCCAGATATCTAAATATATTTATTTATATATATATAAATAGATACATGCCCTGTCTTTACTTTTTAAATATAATAAATAATATATATTAATATTTAAATAATATATAGTATTTTAAAAGAGATTTCTTTAAAATTCTTTAATAAATAATTATATTTATTTCTTTTATAATAATTTTTTTAAGAAAAATTATTATAACCCGGTCTCTAGACTAGCTATAATTATATTATATAATTTAAAATATCTTTTTAGTAATATCTAGTTTTTTAAATATTTAATAATATTTTTTAATTAACTAGAATACTCTCTAGAATATCCTATAATATTCTAATAATAATATTAATTTAGAGTGGTTATACCTGACTGTTATACCTTAACCTAACCTTAACCGTAACCTGACGGTTAGATTAAGATATAAGAATCCTCTTAACCATACAGTTAAGAATAGGTTACAGTTAAGAAGTTGCTTTAATTAATCTTAACTGCAGGTTAGAAAGATCAGATATACTTAAAAAATTAATAACTATAGATTAATTAATAATTTATACAGTGACTTTATAGAAATAATATACTAATAGTAATATATTTTTAATTACTATATTATTAAAACAGGTATAAATTAGATTAATTATTAATTAATAATAATTAGATTTTTTAGCTAGTAATCAGCAGCCTAGTAGCTTCTGTATTAGATTTTTATAAATAATATTAAAAATCTAAATATAATTATATTAGATTATTAGAAAGAAATATATAAATTACTATTTAAATTATTCTTTATATTATTTTAGTTAATAATTATAATAATAAAAAAATTATATAATTTAAGTATTTATCTGTATCTGGGTACATGTGATATTATTAAATTAAGAAAAAACTTAATCTTTTCTTTTTAATAATATTTTATTTTTAGAATTATTATTAAGATTATCTAGATTCTTATTCTTACTAATATAAAAAATTATTATTAACTTATTATTTTCTTAATTCTTAATTATAAATATAATAAAATCCAGAGAAAGATTATTAAGAATATTCTGATATTTTTTTATAATAATAAAGTAATTAATATATATCTAAAATATAAAAATTTTAATAATCTTAAAATATAGACAGCTCTGGTAATAATAGCAGATATTTTAAGAATTATTAGAGAAATATTTAATATTAATATTATTAATTATAATAGTTAGAAAGTCCCTAGCTATATAGTAAAAAATAAAAAACTAATTATAATAAGATTTTTAATAAATAAAGATATTAGAGTATCCAGTAGTTTCTAGATAATTATTAGTATAAGTATAATTTTAGAAATAGTTAAATTAATATTCCAGTCTTTAATAATTTATATATTTTTAATATTAAGATAGACCTTGAATTTTTTAAATATTATTATAGAAAATAAGAGCTTCTGATGTTTTAAAATATTATAAAAGATTTTATCTAGATTTAAGAATATACTAGAGATTAAAAATAATATATTAATAACAGAATTCTGCTAGTAATAAAAATAAAAGATCTTTTTAAAAATAATTTAATATTTAAAATATTAATCAGTATTATTATCTAATTAAGTATTTTTTTTAAATTTTTTAAGTTTTGATATGGAATCTAGAACTGTTATAATTATATAAATATAATTTTTAGTTTAATAAATCTGGTAATAGTATTTATAAAATTTTTAATATATATTTTTTAGACTTTAAAGAATTTCTTTTTTTTAAAATACTTATTTCTATACTAGCTAATTAATAGACTAATCAAGATAATCAAAGAAATTATTATAAATATTATAGATTTTATAAACTGTAGGCCTATTATTCTCTGATAAATAAGAAATAAAAAAAAAAGATATAAGAGCTTAAATAAATATTTTAATTATTTTTATTTTATAAAAGTAAAATAAAGATAATTAATATTATTATAATTCTAGTACTAGATAAAGTTCTTGATAGCTAGATATAGTTTAATTATATAATAAATTATAAGATAGATTAAGTTTTATTAGATTTTATAATTAAAAAGTAGATAATATATTAAAACAGATTTTAATTATTAAATAAGCTAAAACTTCTTCTGATATTAGAGACTTGCATTTATAAAATATATAATTTTCTAAATTTATAATTAAGAATCAGAAAAATAAATAAAAGAAAATAGATAGATTATAAAAATTATCTGTAAAAGTCTTTTATAAATAATTTCTAGAGTATTTTATATAAGGCTTTCACAGATAATTTTTAGAGAATTCTATGGAAGTCTTTTATAGATAACTCTTATTATATATCTTTTTAATTATCTGTGAGATACTAGAAGAGATCTTTAATTTTTTATTATTATTTTTTTATATATATTTAACTGCTTTATTTATAGTCTTGATTTAGAATTTCTGAAGAAAAATATTAATAAAAAACTAAATAATATAAATTAAATAAAGAATATAATATTAGCTTTAAATAATTTTTATAAGATTAGAGTTTATTATAATATTATAGAGATAGATGCCCTGGTTAAGTTAAATCTAGAATTCTAATATAATAATATTAAATATAATATTATTATTATTAGTATTATCAGTGATTATCTCTAACAGCTAGTAAATAAGATAATATTTTTATAAAATTTTTAAAATAATTTTAATTAAGTTCTTACCAGTGTGGGATCCAGATATTGGTTAAAAGTTTAATAAAATATTATAATAATCTATATTCTCTGTTAAAAAATATTTAATTAAAATAAAAAATATTTTTTAATTTAAATTAATTTAATAATTAACTGTAATTGACATGTGCCCACTGTTTAAAAATTTTAATAATATTTAAATATATATCTTTTTTAAGAATTCTAAGAGATATTTTTTTATTTATATCTAATAAAAAAGAATAGATATTCAGAAGAGTATTAAAATAATAAGATTAATTATTTATTTAAATTAGATATATTTAATAATATAAAACAGTAGATAACAGATAATAAAAAAATATAATATTTAATTAAGAAAATTTTTTTTATTATAGACAGCAGGAGTCTAGAAATATTATAATAATTATTAATAATAATAATCTACTAGAAAATCCAGAAATTTTATTTAAAAATAAGATTCTGGAATTAGTACTTATAAAAAAATTATTAATAGTTATATATCTATAATAATTCTTTATCCAGTATTTATTTAATAATTTGCTTAGAAATATACTGGAATATTTATTTTTTATAACTTTTATAAAGATAGTAGCTTATAGAACTAGTTTTAAAATTATTAATTACTGGATACTGTAGAATATATAAATATATAATATAAAAAATATAAGAGATTTTATTAGAAAATAATATATTTTCTTAAAAGTAAGTTTATATTATGACTGTCTTTTCTTAATTAAAATAAAAAAATAGTTTCTAGTCTTGTATATAAATCTAGCTAAAAATAATTATTCATTATTAATTATAAAAAATAAAAATCTTTTCTCAAAGAATTAGATATAGAATAATTTTTTAATATTTTATAATATACTTAATATTAAGATTTAAAAAAGAAAAGATAATATAGATTAAGAAGTTATTTTCTATCTAGATATTATTATAATTTATAAAGATCTGTAAGATAAAGAAAAAAGATTTAATAATATTTTCTAAGAATAGATTTAATAGTTATAATTAACTTATAATAAATTATTTATCTGTATAAATAATTAAAGAGAATAGAAAATAAAAAAAACTTAATTAATATAGTATTATTTTATTTCTAAATATATATTGTTATAAATATAATCTATTATATTTATATATATTAGAAATATCTAATAATAATAAGTTTTTATGAGAGATATCTTCTACTAATCTTATTTATAAATAAGATTTTGCAGTATCTAGTAACTGTTATATAAAATATCTCTAATATAATAAATATTTAGATTTTATTAAGTAATATAAGTAGAAGTTTTATAAAGATATTTTATAATTATTATTATAATAATATTATTAATAGAGTCTGTAAAAGTTTTTTACAGATTTTAATAAAATACTGTTTAATTATTTTTATATTTATAGTTAATAGAAAGTACAGATTTCCAGATAAATTAAGTAGATAAAGTAGTATAGAATATTATAATTAAATAATACAGATAATTTATAGTATTTAAATTTATTATAAATACTTAGAAACCTTTTTAAATTTATAAAAAAAGTAATAAATTTATTTATTAATATATAAAATAGTTTTCAGAGAGATTTACCAGCCTGAAAAAGTAATTTAAAAAATATTTATAATTTATAAATAATATATAACTAAAACAGAGCTGTAAATATATATATTTATTATTATTTTAAATTATAAAAATAATTTTTTTTATAAATTTAATTTTTATTACCACCCGAGATAATATTGGGTTAAATAAATTAGAATAAAATAAAATATACTATTTTCTTTCTTTTAATTATTTTTAGAATTAAGAAGATTAGTTTTGTATTAATTATTTAAAAAAATATAAATAATTAAGATAGATAGTTATTAATCTAAATATACTTTATTTATACTACAGCTTAAAAGGATATAGTAGGTAGGTCTTAGTATTAAGAATAATTAAAATAATTAATTATTCTATTTTTGGCTGTTCTGCGGTTAGATATAAGAAAATCCTATACCTAACTGTTAACCTGACGGCAGGTATAAATTTTTCCATTAACCTACCCTACCCTGGCCGTTAACCACTCTATTCCGGGGTCCCTGTTTCTACTGTATATTATATAATAAAAATCAGAATTATTATATTAGATAATAGCCTGATCTTTTTATTAAATATATATATATAAATTCTTTTACTGGAGATAAACCTGAGTATATTTTTAAAATTAATTTAAATCTTGATTATTATAATATTATATTATAACTAAATAAACTTTTTTTAAAAATAATTACTTAATTTTTTTAACTTATATTTCAGATTATTATTTAGATTAATAATAATAAGTATCTCTACAGTCTTTAAGACTATTTTTATAAATTATATTACTAGTTTAGAAAGACTTTCTCAACTCTCTTAAACATGTTTAATAATTATTTTTATATTATATTACTAGTTAACTATATACTATATTAAATTAATAATATTATTAAGAACTACAGAATTTTCTGTATCAGCTGCTAAGACTAGTTATAAAAATAATTTAAATACTATTCTAATACTATAAAGAGATAAAATCTTTTAAGCTTAATATTAGAATATTACTAGAGATATTAAATATAATTATACAAGAGATAAGGCCTGTAGGCCCTGTAATAGTTGCGTAAATTTCAAAAATTTGATTCGCGCGTGGGGAGTTGTTTTCTAGCAGGACACTATTCTTGTGGTAAAAGTCCAGATAAAGAGGTTCACCACGTGATTAAGCATTGTGTATATAGTATTTAGTGATGCTGTGCTTGACAAGGCGAGCTGGTGTATAGTATGGGAAGATATCAACTCCCAGGGGGCCTTATTGATTGCATCTTTGATATATAGCTGCGATAGGGCTTACTTAATAGGCTTATTGCTTTCTACGGATGAAATCTCTCACATATGGATAGAAGAAGATGTCCTTTGCCCTATAATGGGTATATACCGCCACAGGTATATTATATATCTAGCAGATTATTCTTGTTGATTATCAATGATAGTCTGGATGTAGTGGAGCTTCTGTCCAACTAATTATAAAATATTAAGTGATAATGCTTGTAGAAAAAGCATAAGTGATATACTGTACTTATTTTTAGATAGCCCGTTGCAAATTAAAACCTAATCTTGATTTGTGGTGCTTTTCTTTGTTTTCTACTTGATACTGGTACTCACTCCTGGAGCCCTTTGAGCATAATATGATTATAAGTATTTGTCTTATGAAGAGTGAGAATTTAGAGATTAATTAAGACTTTTGTAGATTGGTACAGAACATGATTTAAAATATATAGTATTCATGATGAGGACATCTGTTATTGCTAAGGATAGTATGCTGTATAGGCCAGCAATGCAGTGGTTATTGAAACAAATATATCATGATCTACAATTTCAAGCGCATAAGTCCACAAATCTGGTCAATTCTGAACGCACAACCAAACCTCTAAATCGACACTCTTCCATAGAGCTGAAACACGACCTTCAGGAGCAATGGCTTAATAATGCGGAAAATTTGAATCCCTGATATAGTAGTCATATTGGTTGACAGATCAGATGTCCACCCAAGTACTGAGCAAGAAACCTAAGATAAGAATTACTTTCGAAGAAAGAGAATATAATGACTCTATCACCCTCACCAGTAGAGTGCCATCTAGCCGGCAGGCCAGCTAGAAAGCACCACCGCTCTTCATTGCACCGGGGAAGTCATTCTGCATAACCTCCCAGAAGGGCTTGCCACCCATTTGCAGATCCTTGAACGCCGGACAAGTGACATTCAGCAAAGGCACGGAGAGTGCATTCGTGATAAATTCCAGCGGCTCTGCAACGCTCTTGAAAAGTCCAGATAGCGCATTAGGACCAGCAAATTTCAGCACCTCGAACGCCAAGCACAATAGATTGTTTCCCTCAAGAAGGTTACCCAGGTTGAAGACACCGCCTGTCAAATTTCCGAGATCAACACCAGCAAAACTATTCACGGTTCCTGTGTTGCCTCCAATGCTGCGATTGCACCAGTGTCAGAAATTTGATCGGAAAAGATGGGAATTAGCGAAGATTTCTCACCTTCCGAGCTCGGGGTACTTCGACAGCCAGTCAATTATATCCAGGTTCAATTGGACAAGGCCAAAGTCAACTGGAGTCTTGTACCAGTTGTCTGGGATTCGCTCCCATCCTTCCCTGTAGGTGAAGTTACCTTCCTCTCCATAGATTCCGTAGAAGATCCGAATATGCTCCTTGGCTACAAATGGTTAGTATGTTTACGCGTCGAACAATCCTCTCATCTACTTACTCAGAACGCCGTTCGGCTCATCTTGAGAATAATTCCGGAACAACCGCGCGGGGAAGATATAACCTGCGTTTCGCGCAATCAGGCCGGTTACAGGGCCGTAGTAGAAGTTCGGATTGCTTTGGACGGTCTGGTCGAAACGTAACTTTGCGCGCTTCGCCATGAGGTCCATGTCGAACGTCCCATCAGTGGACATGTTGTACCATGACATGAAATTGTCCATGTTCAATTTATGGTTATTGCCCGTGACGTAAATGTCGTCGCGAGTGTTGGAGGAGTCCGACTCGATGAAGTTGTGAGAGCCGATGAGGCCCTGGGGATCACCTGCAGTCATTTGAATAAGGGGGATGCCATGGAAGGCCAGGGTACTTTAAAAGGTTCACGCACCCAGTAGTCCTCCTAGGTTTCCCAGCAAGTTGTTGACACCAATGTCACGGCCTCCGATGGAGAAGCTTGGGTCTAGAGACAGCGGATTCCCAGTCCAAACTGTGCCCATGAGAGCAAGGACAGTAGCAAGGTCAACGCCCATACCATACACTAAAATCGTTAGCAGCTGATCTCATCCTGGAATGTGTGCTCTATGTTATACCTTTGTTGATGGCCGTGATCGCAGCCCCGAACTGTCTCTTGTTAGCATGACGACTGGCGCGACTGGGCTACAATCTTCCCACCGAAACCACGCCGTTACGTGGGATATAGCCATGATTTGCCAGCGCATTCAAGCCCGGGCAAGGACCTCTTTGGTCGCCATTTTCGAAATCCGGAGGTTGAAATCCGTGCTCTCCAGTGACTAAGTAGTTCAATGTTAGTGAACCAGTTATGGAGTAAGATTTCAGGCCTACCATCAACGGGAGACTTCAATAACTCCGCAAGAAGGCCTTTATCGTATCCTGACACGTCTTGTTGATGGCCATTGGCATATGGACATCTCTTGTGCATAGCCGCATGCTTCGAATGACTATGTTCTGTGAATCCTGCAACAACAGGGGCGGCAGCCAGGGGCCAGATCCACAGTGGTGTAGTAGAAATACGCATGACGAATGAGTGACTTTGGTCGAGCAAATAGAAAGAAGAGAGAGAGGGGGGAGAAAGCTTTATATGCGAACCATAACAAGGAAAGCAAAAGTGGTATTAACCTCTACAAGCACCAAGGTGAATATGACTGGGAATTGAAACCGAAGTTTTGGGACTATGTTTAGAACTATGCTCTTTATACTCCACAAAATCTCCCGTTGCCCGCCGGAAATGGCTAGTTAACGTAATCAACGGTCGAGCGGGCCACACGCTCAGGCGGGCCAACCTGCTATCCCACATGAAAGATACCTTTTGAATTCCATTATATCTCAGCCAATACCATCCTTAAGCACTAACTATATATCTCTATATATATATATAGAGAGAGAGAGAGAGAGAGAGAGAGATGAGATATATAAAGGTACTTCATGAATTTCCCAAATTTCTGCAAATGTTATTTTTATGTTTATATAATAGACAATTTCCTATTTGATACACATAAGATACAGGTATTTCATATCATTAACTATCCATGTAGCTATGTGAATTTTGTATATAACATTTATATTATTTATATCTTCCTAATTCACATACCAAAATCAAGTCTTCTGGAGTTTTTATAGTTGAGATACCTTGAATTTGATAAGGTATCTTTAAGGTAGAATAGCAGGGTGGTCTAGCTCACTGTGTGGCCTGTAGCGTCTTTGACTTGATTATGTTATGATTCAGAAGTGCTGATTAATTGCTTCACGGTGAGAGGATCATCGGTTGATGGGCATCAGGGGCATAAAGAGACCCTACAGTCAATCGTCCTAACTTAGTCCTTGCTATATTCCGAGAACTCACTCGCAACTCGACCGTAAGTGAGAGCGCGAGCTAGCTAATAGTAGGGCCCGACCTCCAATGGTTTACGGGCTCGCGAATTACATGCCCCCTTTCGGGGTAGAAAAATACCTGGATAGTGGATGGGTTCTCTGGGAATCGTCTCCATTGGCGAACCACCTGTCAAGACGGTAGTTGTCCACACCGGCATACTGTCAGGGGCAGTCCAGTGCCTGCTATCGCCAAGGTTTGACATCCTTAGTGCTGTGTAGCGCACCTAGATGGGGTCTAAAATTTCAGGGTCTGCCGTTAGGCCTTGGCGTATCCACCGCACTGTGGTTTGTGTCCACTAGGCTGTCTCACCAACCCGAAGGTGTCAAACCTTAAGCCTATCTGTACGACTGCTGGATTGACAATGGGCTTACAATGATAGATCACTTTCTCAATTTGGAAAGAAGCTGGCTCCGCTAACAAATGGATTGTTATTCGAGACTAGGCCCGTTCACGTTGGGCTCATCATGCTCTAGTGGCGCTAGATGCTCTAGTAGCCTCGAGGACGGAATTTCACCGAGCTACTCTGTCAGATTCAGGCAAGACCAGCTACGAAGAACTTATTCAGGGTAATATGCCGTCCGGGACTGGCTCCATCTCGACACTGGCACGAGTCACACCAAGTGGCCTTTTTTTGAACTTGGCATGCTACGGCAGGGGGACAATAAGGAGCCTCCCGAAAAAGAAGGTTTGAATGTTTCTCAGTCCATCACACACGTTGTGGGGCACGAGGACAGCTGCAAGCCAATAAAAATATGCACTTCAGTTATCCAGCTTGGCTATAGAGTGAAGTGGACGGTAAGCTCATGCCTCAGCCAAGCTACCTACCCTTTTGGGATGGGGCAAGCACAGAAAGAAGGGCTGTTATCCTATGAGAATAGCCAAGGTGAACCTGATAATAACACAGGAAAGGCATGAGATATCATCAAGATCCTATAGCCACATTTATAATAGAGCTAAAGGGGGACTAAAACACCCAAATTCTCAGCGCAGATAGGCGGGATGGGGCGAGGAAAGGTTCTTGAACAGTTGTAGGACGTGAACAAACTGAGATGTAAATGAATAAGTCGGCCATACTCGTAGCAGTCTAATATAGCGCTTAGTGCCCCACACGGAACTTAGACCTGATTATGGAATAATAATGATGATAATTTACCCTGAGGATTAGAACGCGACTGGTCGAAATGCCGATTGCGGAGAGGACTCCCCCAACGTCTACCGGTAGTGGGTCCTCTCGGGATAGATACTAGAGGCGTGGCGCCCACAGTAGTTAGCGGGTCATTCCGACTCAAGGTATTACTTCTAGTGTCTGTTAAGGCTTGCGATGAACGGGAACCGGATAGCTATTGCTGCAAAATGCACATCCTAATAGACACTCAGCCCAGTGATTCGAAAACGATGTCAGCGAGAGCCAGTGTAGTTTCTTTTCCTAGTTCTGGACTTTCAGAAGTCAACTCACGACAACTGCTTTCAGAGAGGATTTGCAGACCAAATAGGAGACTTTGAGTATTGAGCACCCAATGTAAAGGTGCTCCTGAACCTTCAATGCCGATTACGGGCGGATGATGGACTCTGCGAAGATTGGATCTTGATATTCTTAAACATATTCAATTCTTCCTGCCAGCAACTGCTGTGCTTCTTGCTCCTCACTACAGGCCCATCAAGATGCGTATGTTGGGCGCAGTAGCGCTGGGCGTCGCCCTGCTATCAACGACTATAGTGGCTGTTAGTGTGAAAGAGCTGGGTGCATTGTTGCCCACATGTGCGGTAGGCGACATGATCAGTACCCCGGGGTTGCGATACTGACCTTTTGTAGGTAAAATGCATGGCTGTCACTATACCGAAGACGTCCTGTACCCTCGCAGACCAGACATGCCAGTGTACGGATGAAACCTATACCGCTCTTTTGCAGGAATGTGTGGTATCTAGCTGTACCACCAAAGAGTCGTTGAGTATGTTGGAAGTACCTTCTTCTCTAAGTAGAGTCACTGATTCGATAGCTACGAAAAATGTCACATCCACTGCGTGCGGAGCTCCTGTACGAGATAAAACCAAGGCTGTTTCATATGCAGGTGTCATCGGTTTTATCATAGCATGTATCGCATTTGTTCTCCGGATAGTCGCGAGGTTTAAGTGCCTTGGTGGTACGTTCGGGATGGATGATTTGACGATGGGACTGACAATGGTACATACCCAGGACTCTCGTAACTAATATTTTAATATACTGACAAACTACAGTGTCTGGTGATACCTCTTTCAGCACTATCAGTTGTTTGTATGAATCTCCGTGGGATATGATATATATGTTGCATTTGCCCTGACTACCTCATACAGTGGCCGACACGGGCTTAGGCAAGGACATGTGGACTCTTCCGTTTGAAAATGTTACCCGCATTCTATACGTTAGTTTCCCATGTTACCCCAGTGTCCGTGGTTAAGCTGACCTTCTTAAACACTCTAAGATTTACTTCTGGGATGAGTTATTGTATCTCAGCATCCTGCCAATGACCAAGATCTCGATATGTTGTTTCTACCTTCGTATCTTCCCCGCCAGAAACTTCCGAACTTTGACTTATATTGTCATTGGTCTCAACATTGCATATTTACTTGCCTTTGTCTTGGTTTCAATCTTCCAGTGTCGACCAATCCAAGGAGCATGGCTTCACTGGGACGGAGAGGGTAATTACAAGTGCAACCATATTAACGCGCAGGGGTGGGCATCGGCAATCATCAACATGCTCCTTGATCTCATTGTCATGATTCTCCCGCTGAACCAGCTTTACAAGCTCCAGCTTTCCATCAAGAAGAAGGCTTTTGTCATGTGCATGTTTAGCTTGGGTATCTTGTACGTGTTCTTGGAACCCACTCAACGGCTGATATCGCTAACTAGGAACCTTGAACAGTGTCACTGTCGTGAGTATTCTGCGCCTGGATTCACTTATCAACTTTGCTTCCACCGATAATGTGACGTGTAAGTGCTGGTTAAATTATCCATGGTTGAGATTTGACTCACAATTCACTAAACAGGGGACTACGTCACAGTTGGATACTGGAGTACGGTTGAGTGCCATGTAGGCGTCATATGTGCCTGTTTACCCGCCATTCGATCCTTGCTACGCACAACGGCACCGAAGCTGTTTGGCGATACAAGCGTCAATAAATCCTCCGGAATGAACTCGACATCTCGGGGGACAGGATCTCGATTGGAGGGGGCGTTCCATGTGAGGAGCAAGCATGATGACCAAGATTTTCTACCGCTAGTAGACATGGACCACTCCAGTCAGATTGAGCTGCACCCGAAAGGGTAGATGAGAAGAAAGAGATTATTCATTGTTATGGGGAAGAGGCGCAACGCTATTTTGTATTTACTTTGTATTATCTGTGCTTTTAATTTTGTGAAAGCGACCCATGAGTTCTATCTATGAGCTCTTGCAATCTTTATCCAGTTTCTTTTGCTTCAGAATTCCACTTTCCCAGATGGGGTCAACAGGACCTTTTTTTTAGTGGATTATGGCCTGATAATGCAAGAGTTTGAACTCCAGTCTACTATGCAAGGAGGGCTTGGAAGCTACTCTTGCAAATTCGACTGTTCTAGTACAGATGGGGTGAGGAAAGTTAGGCATTCACTTTGTGAAGGAAAGGAGGTAAACCAAAATTTCAAGATTTCTTTTTCTTTTTCTTTTTTTCTTTTATTTTCTTTTTTTTTTTTTTTTTTTTTTTCTATTTTCGTGAACTCAGACTAGAAAGAGCTCGTACATACTCAGGTGTCAGAAAAAGAAAAGCCATCCCACTGGCTTGGATCATACGCCTCTGTCTCCAGACATGCATACTCACCGGCAGGTAGAGAGTGCAAAACGTGCTTACGTTTCATTTTCTCCGCTCAATCCGCCAAGCTTTCCCTTTCTCATTTACATTTGAAGACTAGTTAGAAGATGGGCCCGCAAGGGCCCAGTTCATAATAGTTTTCAAGTAGGTACTTGACAGCTGCACCTAGTTCGAATAGCTATATATTAAGTGCCGCGTCGTAGAATGTCATCAACCGGCTAGTTTGTAACTTGCCTCTTTTGGAGCCACCGCCTTTGCTGATCAGGACTGGTAAAATACACACAGGCAAACAATTATTATTCCTCCTCTAGGTCGAGTTTGCATTCACCACTGTTATTCCCCCATCATTGGTCAAGGGTACTAACCTTCATTGAGCAATACACGGGCTACTAAAGCCACTCTCGTTTTGTAAAATGGAGATCTTTCGAAAAACTACTTAGATAAAAAGGAATGTACAGCTGGCTGCTTGGGATGCTCCACATCGTGCCCAGCCGGTCCTTAACCGTGTCTCTGATCCCTTACGGGATTGATACACTTACAGCCATCCCCTGTAGGTCCAATCGCAATTCGGTCGAGATTACACAGATTATGATCTTCAATCCTTCCTGAATCCTCGTTGTTTGCTTGATTGGCATTCTGTGTTTCGACAACAGCACATATGCAGCTACGTCTCCGACATTTGATTCAATGGACATGGGAATAGGGTTACAGAGTGTAATTTAAACATTTGTGACAAGATTTCATGTAACGGATCTCTGGATTCAGAAGGCATATAAAATGCGAATTTTGATACAGCTTTACTAATTATGCTATATTTCAGTCTACTTTGGCTAACGAAGATTTGATACTACAATCGTTCTTATCACGTGGCTATTTGAAATCCAATGATTTTTGCATTTTTCGAATGAAATTACGCTTTTACTCTAATGGATAGAAATTTCCACATCCCATGAAAGAATATGCTCGTTGAATGTTGTCATCCCGTGAGCGGGTCATAATAGGATGTGTTATATCCCAGAAAGGAATCCACGGACTAACAACTTTGTGGCTTGCGATGATTTCCGGGTGGACCCCAAAGCAAAATTAGTTTAGGGGACCCGCTAACAGGTGGATTCTTTGTTGGTATACGAGGCGATGTATCCACATAATGGGGTTCCCATGTCTTGGCTCAATTGGTGGTCTTTTGGACACACTTGGTCGACAGATCGGCAGGGTCGGACTTCCTATTACTGTCTCTGCTCTGGGGAGACATGACTGTTGGACCACCTGAGTTCCCCTAAATGTTGGCAAGGGCTTTGGGTCCATCATATGTGAAGTAACGACATTCTCTCTGGCGAGCATCTTTGTCGATCACCGTTTTTTCATTCCCGGTGTGGCTTAACCCGGAAACATTCATAGGAATGCTCCTCGGGATTGTTGGAGAAGCTCTTGTTAGGAGGGCATATAATGGTGCCTTCTCGTCTGAATATATCATAAGATGTCTTGTTTAATACTCATCTGTCCAGGTGAAAGTCGCTCCTTCTATTGTTGGCCTGTCTGTCTTCCTTGCGTGTTGTTTTTCAGTAATCATGCATCTCCATACAATTTTTGGGTCACTGTCCGCCCTTTCTTTGGCTGTCGCATCGTATGTACAATAACCAATGATCTTCTGACCTTCATCTTGTTACTAGAAAGGAGGCGACTAATCTAGGGTGTAGCAGTCAGGGTGCGGAACATGGACATAGTCATCTCCATAAACGCTCAGAGGCGACTGAATATGACTATGTCGTAGTTGGATCTGGTGCCGGGGGTGGTCCAGTGGCAGCGCGGCTGGCTATTGCCGGACACAAAGTTCTTCTCCTGGACGCAGGAGATGACCAAGGCAATGCCACCGTGCAGCAGGTGCCCGCCCTCCAACTCCAATCCACCGAGTACGAGCCGATGAGATGGGATTATTTCGTCCACCATTATTCGGACCTCACCCGGCAGAAAGAGGACTCCAAGATGACCTACCGCACACCTGCTGGAGATCTCCATGTTGGCCCAAATCCGCCGGGTGGCTCTGAACCCCTGGGTATCTTATACCCTCGAGCTGGCACACTGGGAGGATGCACCTCTCATAACGCCATGATGTGAGTTGTACCTTAGCCGCCCGCTTCAGTTAACATGTTAGCTAATGCGTTCCTCAACAGCACTATCTATCCGTACGAACATGACTGGAATCATCTCGCCAGCATCACCGGTAATGACTCCTGGTCAGCCGATAACATGCGACGATATTTTGAGCGGCTGGAGAAGAATCGATATCTGCCCAGCAGCGTGACTGGCCATGGAATGGATGGCTGGCTCATGACGAGCTTGACAGACTTGAGACTAGTCATCGAGGATCAAAAGCTCCTCTCCTTGATCCTCGCGGCAGCGACGGCTGCGGGTAAATCCGTCCTTGAAAAGGTCATCACCACCGTCACCGGCCTGGGCGAGGTGCTCCTGCGTGATCTGAACAACCCTTCCCCGACCCGTGATTACGAGACCGGTCCATACCAGGTACCTCTCGCTGTGGAACTTCCAGAACACAGACGGACGGGTCCTCGCGATTTCATTTTGAACACGGTCAACGCATTGAACTCGGATGGATCGCGCAAGTATCACCTTGACGTCCAGCTCAACACGCTTGTGTCCAAGGTTCAGTTTGATACCTCTGCACCCGAGCCAAAGGCCACCGGAGTTGAGTATCTTACTGGTCAAAGCCTCTACCGTGCGGACCCTCGGGCTTCCCGCACGTCTTCCCTAGGCACACCAGGCAGCGTGAAGGCTTCCCGGGAAGTGATTCTGGCTGCTGGCTCATTCAATACCCCCCAGCTCCTAAAGCTCAGCGGAATTGGTCCCCAGAAAGAGCTGTCGAAGCATGGTATTGAAACACTGGTCAACCTGCCGGGTGTTGGCTCCAATCTGCAGGACCGTTACGAGACGGGCGTCATCGGCCAGTCGCCCACCGACTTCGTTCTCACGGAGAAGTGCACCTTCCTATACAGTAGGCCCGACCCTTGCCTGGAGCAATGGAAGAATGGTACTCTGTTCAAGGGCACTTACACGACTAATGGTATTGCTATTGCTGTCATCCGCAAGTCGTCCGCCGCCGACGACACACCAGACCTCCTTGTTTCTGGCGCTCCTGTTAAATTTCCCGGCTATTACCCCAACTACTCGTACGAGGGCCTGAAAGAGTCCAACCACTGGACCTGGATCACCCTAAAAGCGCAGAGCCGTAACAACGCTGGGACTGTTGAGCTGCGCTCGACGAACCCTCGCGATACCCCGGTCATCACCTTCAACTACTTGGACACCGGAAATACAACGGATGGTGCTGACGAGAAGGACCTTCAGGCTGTCCACGACGCCATGGAATTCTCGCGCACGATCTTCCGCGATCTGGTGCCGCTGGATGGCGGGTTTACGGAAATCTGGCCGGGCTCTAATGTCACGGCTGGTTCTAAGCTCAAGGACTTTATCAAGCGGGAAGCCTGGGGCCACCATGCTTGCTGCACGGCGCCCATCGGCGAGGACTCTGACCCCAAGGCGGTTCTTGACTCGGACTTCCGAGTCCGTGGTGTGAAGGGGCTGAGAGTCGTGGATGCGTCAGTCTTCCCTAAGATTCCGGGATACTATATTGCCCTACCTATTTACATTATCAGTGAGAAGGCCGCAGACGTGATCATTGCTGATGCTGCATAAGCGCACATCTGCTAGAACTGAGACTCCAGCTTCTAATTTATGTGATGTGGCACGTCGGGAAATTCACTGGTGCTTTCCGCTTTGAGGCCCATAAGTAATTCTTTGGTTTTTTTTTTTCTATTTTTTCTATTTTCTTTTTTTTTTTTTTTTCGTGGTCAAGCTTCGTACTTTGTATATACCTTTTAGGATAGAAATGATTTGATCTCTATTTAATTACAGGTAAATTGCTAGAGCCCCAGAAATGAGTCTGAAAAGGTCAAGTAATGACCTGTTCTCTCGATAAACTTTTAGTAGATTCTTAGAATGAATATACGTGCAACGCTTTGAATAACTATTCCTGTTTGAGGAGAATTTATTGTAAATATCTGACATTCAAAATTGCTGTTATGTAACCAATCGATGATCCATTATGATTTAGACAGTTCAGGAACCTGATTATTATTCCCAGTTCTCTGAAGTCCTTCCGGCTTTGTTCCTCTTCGATCTTGCTTCTAGCTTTTTGGGCCTCGATAATTGACTTGTAAGACACCAGTTTATCCTGGATGATCAAGTTTAAGAACTGGTTATCCAGGAGGTTGGCCTCGAGATTGAAAAGTCTGAAGATGTAATGAGCGTTGTAGCATATCAGGTAATACTACTTCTAAACGGTTTGGGTGCCCTTAGTCTACTGGGGTTATATATATATATATATATATGTTTTTTCTTTCTTTCTCTTTTTACACAATAATAAAGGTAATGTGTTATTAAAGATAGGTATAGCCTTTTGTCGATTAATGAATTTATACATAACCACAGAATAGAACCATTTCTTGAGATTAGTAGGTTAAGAAAGCGAAACCCTGGTTTATATATAGTAGAATACGGTAGGATTACTGTTGAAAATCTCATGATCTTGGTAAATACTATAATAGTACGTTATTTAAAGGGACCTTCACTGTAGCCAATGAATCCTATCACAGATCTTACATATCCAGAGCTTGCCGAAGTCCCCTGGTTGCCTTGTCTAGGTTCAACTTCTCTCCTTAAGTAAAGGTTGGTGTAGTCGAAAGAGATGCACTAGATATAATTTTGAGAGGGAAAAGCTATACAGTGGAGTAGTGTATGAGGAAAAAAGAAAAGCAAAGAAAACGTTGAAACCGTTGGAGAAAGGACGCAAAGATAGGAGTAGTGAAAAGACACGTTGCGCTGAATTTGTTCATGACAGAAGGAGGCCCTCTTGGAATTAAAAGAACCTCCACCGGCGAGATGTGGGGCACCGTGCCGGTGGCATTTCGGCAGTTGATCATTCCCGTCCCAACGTATACTAAGAACGTCAGTACAATCCGTGCACATATAAAGGCAATCGCTCGAATACCCCATGGGGCCATTATCGCCTTTAGCAACCTCAAAACTCCGAGTATTCGAGTTCTCAGTCCTCAGCATGCCAACAGTCCAACAAATCGCTTCTAAAGACATTTATCACGGCCTTCCTGTTTTCCCAGAAACGACCAATGGCCTCAGTGCAATTGTCGTCGGAGCCACTGGCATTTCAGGTGATCATATGGTACGTCGGGTACAAAACTCTTTTGAGAAGCCTCGCAAGGCTAATGGACATAGCTTCGTGTGCTTTGCGAGAACCCTGGTAGATGGAGCAAGATCTATGCTATGTCAAGACGTCCTCCAACTGGGCAGTGGCAAGAAAACGTCACTCATATCCCTATAGATCTCTCACAGTCGCCAAGCGACTTAGCCAGCCTGATGATCGAACGCAAACTGAAGGCGGATTATATCTTCTTCTTCGCATATATTCAGCCAAAACCTAAGGAGGAAGGTGGCAATATATGGAGTGCAGCAAATGAACTTGTTGCTATAAACAGTGTGTGGAAATTCACGTACCTTCAATAATTAGGTTGGCCTATACTGACTTATTATCAAGCTGGTCTATTAAGCAACTTCCTTGAGAGCTTAGTACTTGCAAAAGTCCTTCCAAAACGAATCCTCCTCCAGCTAGGCGCTAAATATTATGGAGGCCATCAAGGACCGATATCCGTACCCCAAGAAGAGACTGACCCTCGAATATTTCTGGAGCCCAACTTTTATTACTCCCAGGAAGATCTCCTAAAAAAGTTCTGCGAGACTCATGGCATTGGCTGGAATACAACCCGACCGTCTTGGATCCCCGGAGCTGTTCAAGATGCCGCGATGAATATCTGTCTGCCTCTTGCCATATATGCTACAGTTCAAAAACACCTGGGAAGGTCCTTAGATTACCCCTCCGACGTGCAGGCTTGGGAGACAAATCAAAGCATGTCGTCTGCGCAGCTGAATTCCTACTTTTATGAGTGGGCCATCTTATCACCTAATACCAGAAACGAAAGCTTTAATGTTACCGACGGCTGCGCATTTACATTTGGAAAATTCTGGCCAAAGCTAGCCGACAGATTTGGTATTCCTTGGACAGGGCCATCTGCGGACGATCACGCATATGTGGTTACAGAATTTGGGCATAATCCACCCCCTCGGGGGTTTGGACCTGTTGGAAAGGTTCGAGCACGATTTACATTTACTGAATGGGCTAAAGAAAATGAAGTACAGAACGCGTGGAAAGAGATTTCAAATCAGTACAATTTAGTCAATGCGGCACTGGGACTTGCGGACGTGGAGCGCGTTTTTGGCTTTCTTGATATGGCTGTGCTCTCGTCCTGGCCATCTCATTTGAGGTATGTTCAACGCAAGTGCTGCCATTTCTTGTTTGAGTACTTCATCCTAACTATGGTATACAGTATGTCCAAATCGCGCAAGGCTGGTTTCTTCGGATTTGTGGATAGCACAGAGTCTATCTTTAAGATTTTCCAAGAATTTGTGGACTTGCAAATGATCCCACCACTGCCCCAGATATGAAACCACGCATGTGTAGCCAACATTTCGTGCACATATGGTTATGTGACCAGACAGCTCGAGAATTACAGGATTATCCTTTCAATTGTTTCTTTTCATACTATTGTCTTGTGAAGCTCATTCAATCTTTGGCATAGGTTAGGATGCGGGTAGAAGATTTAGAAATCAATACCTAAGTAGCGCAAGTTCACTCACCTAGGCAATCAACTGAGTTCCGGGCATCCGTTCATATGTTAGTCTGGATTTGACGTATTTGCCTCATGTAGAAGCGGGTGCTAACAACGCATCTAGTCCATTACCTTGCACTCGCATATCTAAAAATGAGGTATCAAACGTTGAAGGCACAACCCAGATGTGCATACAGTCGGTATATAATATTTCTGACTTAAGACAACTATTGGCCATTACCCATAAAGTCATGTGTTGATGAAGGCTATGTAGGTAGTTGCTGATGAAAACAAAAACCTGGTAAGATCAAACATTGAAGGCAGTCTGAGATAGCGGGGGCTTACAGATGACCCGGCTGATCGGGGAATAGTATCATTACAGTAAATATGCTGCACATGTATCAGAATATTGCTACTAAAGGCACCCGGGGTCCGGATGTCTACTCAGCACATAACTCAGTTACGGTTCTCGGCATAATAATCGCAAACTCTTAATTCTCTATTCCGACAATGCTGATCAGTTGGCTTTGCATTTGACTCGAAGCTTTTTGCTTGAGCTTAATCCCGGTCGGCCTAATCACTGGTTGACTTTTCGTCCTCTGCCCTTCCCACCCGAAAAGGACCTTTGAGAAGTTTACCAATATTCCCAATATCTTCCATTGACTGGTTGCTCATTTCAAACTCCTGAATAACTCTTGAAGCAACCTCCTCGTTGTCGTTACCAAGCACTCTCGCAATTTATCGAGCGGAAGCTGCTTCGTGATATGGATCTAGACACCTTAGGCACCTTAGGCACCTTCGGGTAATTATCCTCAAATTAGTGTTACATGACACCTGCGTAAGATACGAGACACATCAAAGCAAGCATTTGACTCTGGATGTGCATATGGAGATTCCTACAACAAAATTTGAGAGCAAACGTGACACTGCTCTATCAATGACTAGCCTGAGTGTGTCCTATTACATGTGACCAATGGCACAAGACTGGCATCAAGACTAGGCTTTCCATTTATCGACCGCCTGCCTAATCAATATTTCAGATATAGTCCCCCGGGGGGGTTGAAGGAAAAGTGTAATGTGTTAGTGCTCCGCAAGGCGTGGCAACAAGCGTTGCAATTATCACATTTCCACCTTAAGTCAAGGTTGATTTCAATCGATCGGCGTAGACATATAGTATATCTAATCAGTTCCTGCAATTTGACAATATCCCTTCTTCTCTACTGGGAAATTCAATTCTCTCTGAAACCGAGCGAGAGTCTGGATGTCGCGTTAGATAGAGTAATTAATCATGTCTCCCGACGCAACCTTGTCATGGCAGTATGTAACCTGTTACACAAAATGCTTGAATTGAGTCATCTCGGTTAAGTAATCACCGGAGACATACGAGCTAGAGATGGTGACGTACGGGTTGAGCCTGGCCGACAAAGCGCCAGCTCCATGCTGAATGCCCCTATCGTGTAGAAATGTGTAGACGTGCTCCCGGATGGCTGTGAATCAAGCGAAATTCAATCAACTCCTAGATGCCTTCTCTTTCAAAGTTGATGAGAGGCTTCTCGAAGATCACAATGATCTTGCACAGTAAATGGAACATATGATGTAGGCTTCTCACTTGACTCTTGACCAAGGCCCTGTGGCCACCTGAGTATCTTGTATTTTCTGCCCTGTTCAATGTTCTTGGAATCAATGCCGTCGTGTTTCAGAGACACTTTGAGTGGCTAATTGTTGGCATTTAGTTATGGATACATAAGAACCCTGAAAGATGACAACCGCATAAAGGGGCAGCTTCGAGGTCACGAAGGACAAAAGTCGCGGTAGTTGAAGATTTCACGCTAATCTGGCTGCACGACCGGGTCTGCCATCGTAGCCTGGAACCAATACACCACTATTACTGACATCGATCACGTTCGGAAAACCTTGCTAGTGCCTTCTCAAGCTCAGATGTCGATATAACTTCGCTTTTCCATCGGAAAGTATCACTAAGTCTAAAAGGGTTCTGTCAATATAGCTCGCAATGTGAGTTCAAGTGTTCCAAGCGGCATCAAATCTGTCCAGGATAAATTATCTGCTATCGCAAACCTCCTAAGCACATCACCTGTACTGAAGTAAATGTCGCTTTTCTTGAGGACATCTCGCAACACTAGCGGTGTCCCACTCGGAGAAGTGGTTCGAATATTTGTAGATGATAATAAAGCGAAGGGATTCCAATTCAAATCGAACTTCAAACGGACAAGCGTTGAAAGAAGCGCAATCCCAAGTGCCGAGTTTCAAGAAATTGGGAGGGTGTAGGCATGGTTAGAATCGAAAGAATTTTTCATTGGTGGGCACCACTATGGAGACCACTCCAATTTCTCGACTTCGTAACTCCACCCTTTTCATTTATCGAAGTGGGGAGTTGAACTTCTACAGGACTATCAGAACGGAAGAGCAAAGATGCAAACAATACTATGAAGACCCTTTGGATACGATGTATATCCAACATCTCTTACGCACCTATGATGAACATCATGCATAGGCGGAATTTTGAGTAAAGTAAGCATAAATCTCAGGGTTACTTGACTATTCAATTCCCCCGACGGCCTTCGACAGGGTGTTTGGAAGCTAGCTTTGTACTTTTTTCATTTCCTTTTATTTTCTTTTTTTGCCAACGTGGCTGCATAGAATTTGCTGCCACTGGAGCTGGTGTGACATTCCTCAGAAACAGGTGTCGCATCGCTACGTGATAGCAGTTAGCGAGAAGCCATTATAAGAGAATACCGTAAGAATCGCATCACATACATTTTTGTTTAGAGAATGATCCTTATTCTGAGCTGTTGAGTTTGCCGAACGCGTCCGACCCTTGAGTCCAGGTAGGGCTTAAGAGGTGTTCTGCAACCTTCCAACCCTCCGCAGTCCTCTTGAACAACAACGAGTACCGTCCACCAAGACCGAAATTTATACCCAGGTTCTTTAGATGAGGCGTGACATATGAAGCTATATACGCAGAACCCTTCGCTATGTCGCTGCCGTCAACCTCGAACTGAACATTTGTTAAGCAGTGCATCATACACTCGTATGCTTTTTCGGCATCCGACGTGACCCGAGCGATATTCTCACGCCCTTGGACTGGTCCCCACGGCTCGAAATTTAGAATCCCATCCTCAGTGAAGAGATTAGACCACTCGGTGTACTGTTTAGAGTCCACGAGAGTACAATAGTGATTCATCAGGGTCGATAGTTCCTCCTTGTCCTCCAAAATAGCTAGCCTCTGCTCTAGCAATCGAATTCGATCATCCAGAGCCATCGATGAAAACACAGTTGAACGTGAAGGTTGGCAAGGAGAATATTAGGAAATATAGCGACTGGGGTCAAGTGCTTTTGCACGATAAAGCTAAATACCTGTCGAGGTGGTATGAGAATTTTCTTTACTGAGCAGTAAACGAGGGTCGGGCTCCCAACATTTAAACATTATTGAACATCTCCACAGCTCTTGCTAGAAGACTATTGAGCCGGCGGAGGCTGCAAATGCCGGTGGCATTTGGGTAGCACCAGCGTACATTACGTCATGGACGTGCTTACCATATTTAGAGCCTTAATTTTGTGGCACCCAATAGACCTCTTTCCGATAAATTTGCAGAAATGCCATCTTCAGTCATATATCGTGAGATCAGATTTACGATCGGATAAAGGGCATACAATACACGGATAATAGTTCAGTGCATCACTTGCAACAGATCAACGCTCTAGTGAGCCCCGTCTTTGAGAATAAAAGGTAGCAACTATTGCGTAATTCCCCCTAGAAGGAAAATAGTCTCGTGGATAGCACATCTTTATTGCACCTGCCTGTGCAGCATGAGCCTTGGTAGTCTCTAGAAATTAAGGGAAAGTCCGACCCCAATTCCATATATTGTTTTGATCTTCTGGGGTCATATTGAACATAACTATTGGTTACATGGTTAGTTGAGACTAGCAATATGTATTCTTACACAGATGATCGAGTACTTACGTTCTCCAAAGGCTCCGAATGTACTGTCCAGTTGTTCAAGAATAGACTCTGACGGAAAGTCAACTGGTGAAATATATGTACCATCGGATGGGAAGTCGGCATTTATTCCACAGTCCCACACATCCGGTTCAACCAGTTCTTCCGTAGTGGCACTAGCGATTGGCAAGGAGGAAGCCTGGTTATCAGGATCATGTTCCCTTCTCCTTTGACGAGAAGTAGCAGGGTTGAGCCACATGAACATCTTATTGTCAGCCATGCCGTCTGACGGGTCGTCAACTAGAGCACGAGACATCTCACGCTCATTTACGACTCGCAACAGCTCAGTCAAAAGCTCCTCGATATGTTTCGCGATTCGATTGTGATAACTGATAGCCCGACTAGCCCTGATAATTCTCATGACTCCAGCCTTAGCGTCGAAAGCAGCCTGCGAAAAAGGAAGAAGGGATGGCTGAAGGCAAAGAATGGCACCGGCAGTGAATTGTTGCATAGAAACAAATGATCCTGCAAAGCTATTCTGGAATTTATGAACCGGAATACGAGAAATGCGGAGAGCTGCAGTGGTAGCTGCCACGAGGGATTTGTTGATCGCCTCAATAAGAGGCTTACAAGTGGTTCGAACTCTTCGTTCGAGCAGCGCTCGGTGAATATGGATGAGCGCCGAATCATATGTTAGTTGTAAAATCGCTGCCTGGAGAAAGATAGTCTCTGCTTGCTCCTTTACTAACACATCAGATGTTTGGAGAGCCTGTGTGATATCCTCCCAGCCTCCACTGCTCCAAAAATTATAGTCAAACATTCGAGGGACCCTTTGGCGCCACAGTCTCAAATTGCCGTCTGATTCTTGTGTAATCGAGGCGACTGTCTGCAGTTCTTTGTCCTCCATCATTGGTCCGAAGCGCAACCGGCGAAACTGCAAAAGTGTCTCACGCACGACTCTGTAAATTTCTGCCTTCATTATGTGAAATTTGCTTCTCCCAGAATTGCTATTACTAGCCATCTCAGGAAAAAGGTTCAGAAGCGGGGATGGTATAGTAAGGTCATCCACAACTCTCAGTTGACGCACCTCTGCGTAGTCAATTGAAAGTGCTCGTCCATATACCATCGTCGTAAAGGTATCTGCTACTATGAGGTGGTTCCAGCAGCGCGTCTTGATTTCATCCATGACCGGATCTGTATCTGTGAGTTTCGGGTGCTGTATGTCTAGAGCGTACGCCGCTCTCACAGACATCCCCAGAACAGTCCACGCAAGGCGTGGTTTATGAAAGACGTAATAACAAGAGAGAAGCATAGGAACCTGGACGGCTTCGATGGGACAATCTTCCAAAAGATCTAGCAAATGGACTCGTATCTCTGAAATCAAGCCGTCAAGTAGTACTTGAGGGTCAATGCTATGCATACGCAATAGCTCATGCCCGGGCCATTCTCGATCTAGGAGCACGGATTGCAAGCCGATAGCTGCCACAGCTAGGACAGCCATGCACGCACCTAGGTCTCGGCGGTGCCATTGGTCATGTGGGATGATTCTCTGGGCACATTTTCGAAATTCAGGCTCCACAAACAACAATATGAACCACTGCATCCGATGGAAGTAGGCATCTATGAGTGTCAACATAATCTTGGGTGAGGGTAATTTGATCTTCTGAAGGCGCCACATATTATCGCCAAGGTTGGGATTAGAAGCAGCCACATCTCCCGGAAGAGTGGCGGCCGTCAGAACGCGTCCAGTTTCTTCCTCGTCAAAAATACGTTGAGCAAAATCGATGGAAGAGGTGGTTTCGCCCAGTTGTGTTCCTTCAGAGTAGGTTACATTTGAGCCTGGCAGGGTAGGGCCATGTGAGGGGTTGCACGCTTCTGCTGTCCCAGGACTTTGATTCTCAACGCTAGGGACACGCAGTGTGCGTAGTCCCTGCCGACGGCGATATGCTCGCCGATCAGTGGTCTCACATTTGCGACCAGCATGGCGGCAGAGGATACATGGCCGGACAGTTTCACACTGTAATCCCATCTATTAGTGAGACAATGAACAAATCAGGAAGTAAGCATGCCTTCAGTTTCTGTTTGTGACACCGATCGCACGCCTTGAATGTGCGTTGTCTCGAGTGGCACAGCTGAGGTTGTTCTGATTCGTGCATGGGCATCTGAGAGGATGTTTGAAGGCACGAAAAAAGAGTTTGGGGTCTGATGCACTCAACATAAAGGAAGTTTTGGGGCGTCGCGGTGGTGGAGACCTGACCTAGATAGGTTCTTTCCAAGGTTGTAGCAGGGATTAGTCATATGCCGACCCGAATTGCCTTTTCAGCAACCCCACCTATAACAATCAACAGGGCAAGTTGACCAGTGCGGTCGATTTCCTGAAGAAATCAATCTCACATTTAACATGTCAAGCAGTCAAATCAAAAGGTATCTGTTGATGAAACATTGAAGCTCCAAAGAAAGCCGCACTATGATATCAAAGGAAACCCATACTTAAACTTAGGTTCAATCCTTCACCTTTTTACTCCCCACACCTCTACTCCACTACTATCAAGGTCGACATCTAAATAAATATATCTCCAATAACTTTCGGTTCACTAGTATAGACGGGAACGGAAAACATCTCACTACTCTTCCGGACTAGGATTGTACCAGCAATACAAATGTACCCCTCTGGACAACCAGCCCCCGGGACCTGTGGTACGCGTAGAGCTCGAATCCAAAACAATTCTATAGAGCCACTTATAACAATGCCTTAATCGATGCTGTGAATCTGAAGATCTGCTGTTCCATGTCCGAGGGCGAATTCGAGACTAGATCTATCGTGTCGTTTTCGACGACTAAGGTCGCAGTACAAAGGGGGGCTGTTAGGTTAACATGGTGCGTCTTGTTGTTATTTGTTCCCATCCTTGGAGTCGTATAGAAAAGTGTGCAAATAGCAACCTCGCCGGTATGATGATTATCCTACCAATAATACAGACGTTGTTCTATGTCTTGAGGCCAGAGGAAAAAATATATGCAGTTTTCGTCTGTTCGTTGTGAGGAGTGTAGGTAGCAGGTCTGAAATTGGAGGCTAGTTGATCTTCGACAACTGGAACCGTTTCACTCAAATTGTCTTTCTCATTTTGATATCAATATCGCACACTCATGACTGATCTCCTCTTGCAGGACCAATTAGCGACTGTCTTGGTAGTCAGATGTCCTTCGCAGGCATTGTTACTAATTAGTAGTACGTAACTAATATAGGCCCTGGAACATTGAAGATGACAGAGTAAAATAGAAGCGGAAATTGCTGGGGGCTCAGGAACATCTGAGCGTTGTTCAAGTTCCTCGCACAAATCCGCATATGACTTAGGTACCTAGGCATGGTCTAGAAGCAACTTAACACATGTGGAGTAATTTAAAACCTTGGAATATTTGAAGACTCCCTTTTCAACCTGTTATTGTCGACCGGTTGCTTGTAGATGAATAATACAACAATGGCCGGTGGCTGGAATGAGTGATGGGGAGATTTGTCAGCGCCACCGGCAACTTTCTAGCCGGTGGAATTTGCATTTCAGAATACGGCCACTTGGGCAGATTTTGAATCCCGAGGTTTGGCCGAATAACCGAGAAAGCCCAAAACTCTAGTATCCCAAACTCCGGTGTTATTTTAACTACTCCAGTTGACCTTGGTGGTTATGTTAGTATGTTGGAGCGCTAAAAGAACTATAAATATTTTGAATCTTGTCGCTTATATAATTATTAAAGACTACTAATACTTTGCGTGACATAGGCCTAGGAATGGTCTAGTCCTGGTCCTGAAGACCATGTGGTCTTTGGTCCTTGTTTATAAGATCCAAGACCATATTATAATTCTCTGCAGCTCTAGGCAGTCTTTATTCTGACAGACTATTGGTGCTGGAATTATGTTTCTGATTGAAGCCTGTGGTTTCTCGTAATCCTGAGGCACAATGTTGTGATATATGTCATAGCAGCGCGAGTGATGGAACTGGTATCTGTTAGTACGAGAGGTATATTGGTGCATTGAACTCGCGGTGATCTTAAGCTTCTTCCTCGGAATATGTAGACTAGACCCTTATATCAGGGTACCAGTGACACCTATATAATGGTTGTGTTTCTAGATAGGGTTTTGACGTAGAAGCATTAAGGCGAATGACTTCCCACATACGGAGGCTTCCCAAGCGCCTTGATGCTATGTACCATGGGGGGCGGGGGGATCCTAGCCGACTGGGAGTGAAGCATTGTATATGTGATACTATTAAGAAGCAGTACAGTTTGTATAGAGCGATTACATGACAAGAAAATGATACTACTATGTCTAGATTTCAGTACTATTGACAGTTCCTCTGTGACCGTGCGAGTTTAGGTACATGGTATGTCAATCCCGTTGGCAACCAGCTGCAGCTTCATCATTATATCATTAACCGGGTACAGGCTTCCCATATAGAGCTGCACCAATTGGCCTCAAGCAAGGATGGTACAATATGTGCAAGACATAGTGTGGGTCTCAAAAAGCCACAATATTTGAGATGCAACGAGAAAGTAATATACATAGGAATTTTCCCGCAAATTGCACAGTGTCCTGTTATTAGAAAAACTGAGTCTGGATACAGTACTATCCGTAGGTTACCCGGTGCGGCAGAGTTTTGTTGAGAAACGTGAAAGGACATCGTATACTCCCAGATTTACCGTCGCAAAAAAATAATGAGTTCGGCAAAAGGCTATTCCAATCCCGAAATATTTGTTTCCGTTACAGGAAGATAAATCTCTAAATGAGTTTCGTGATAATTGTGGCTTCAAAGCAAGGCAGGAAAAGCTAAGTTTCCTGCAAAGGGGGCATGAGTTTGTCATATTATATGTCGAGTCGCTTCAAAAAGTCACCCTACCCAGTGGCAATGGGCAAGCATCAGATACACGTAATGGCGCTATATATAGACGGAGCTCCTTCCTTTTTTCTAGAGTCCATATCGTTATGTAAGTTCACACTAAGACTGCCATGTTGTCCTTCTCTAACTGATTGCACTCTCATCAGTATTCCCTCTCTGATTGCGTTGAACTGCGTCGAACTGTAGAAATTCTTGCCCTCTATATTATCCGCAGTCATTAGAAGTCTGTTAGTATAGAATATCTGGAGGCTAAATATCCCTTTAAATGCCCTACCTTAGAGCGTACGCAGCACCCCGCATCTCCCAATTTCCCAATGCCTTGCTCGGAGTGACTACTGCGACCGAACAAGTTGTATATAGATAATATGTATTGGGCAAAATATTATCTATGGATAGGATAAACAGCGTGGAAACGCAAGAGATAGAAAACGAAAGTTGATTATCTGTGCAAATTGGAAACGCAGCCGCTGACAGCTCGGCCCCAGAATAACTTATACAGCCTCAATGTAACCACCAGAGGCCGGATCCGATCATCACACCAGCTGAGAACAAAGTTCCGCGTTGACATCTTCCGACTACCAAGGCACTTATCCCTTAAGAGGAGATCGTGACACTGGCGCTGCCAGCACCGCTCCATGCTTCCACTGCCATGACCTGATAATTGAAGTCGCTATTTCCGAACCCATGCTGCGCCCAGAAGTTGAAATGGTTGGCAACAGTCACCGTTCCAGATGTGCGCGTGCTCTCTCGAACGGAGAAGTACTGCGTGAACGTGCTTGTTCCCGTGATGGACGGTTCGTTAGTTCGAGTGTCGGTGCAGACTTGGTAGGTGCTTCCATCAGAGTACACGGTACCAAGGCTTGTGGCCGAGCTGCAAGGGTTGTAATCACCGTAATCCTCGACGATGTAGTATTCAGCCTGAGGATAGTTGACCCAGCCGTACACAGCGAGGTAGGAAGAGGAGCCAGAAGCACTGTATTCGGCAGAGTAGGTGATAGCGCTAGAAAACGTTAGATCCTAGACTTTGGTTAAAGAATACAGTCACTCACTTAGAAGAACCAGTGGTCCAGCCCAGACCAACGACAAAGTCGGAGCTCACTCCATCTTCCCAGTACATGGAAAATGTTCCGGCACTCTCGTCATAGGTGAAATCACCAAGGTTGCCGTTGTAGTTTTGCACGTAGTTAATACCAGCACTTCGCGACACCAGAACAGGTTCCGGCACAGGAGCGGCGAATGCCGTGACCAAAAGACCTGCAAAAGCCGCAGTGACCTTCATGATGATTGAAGAAAGCTAAATGCTGGTGAATGGATTTATGCAACTGGAAGAGAAGCACTGTGCTGGTCAATATTGCTGCGAGCCCACTCTACCTCTATTTATATTCTGCGAAAAAGACTATTTATCCCTTCCCCCTGCAAGATGAAGCAGCTTAGTCATATGCATTTTGCCGCATCACCTTAAACGCTTGAACAACCTCGAGCCTATTTCCAGAGACAGTCCTATAGTTGTGTCTCAGTCATGCGTTTGCTGTGTAGCCACCAATCTAGCCACTGGTCTTGGCTAAATGGACCGCACTTGGCTAAATGGACTACATTTGGCTAAATGGACGGCAGACGGATAAAAGGGCTGCAGTTGGGGGAGGCGGGGAAGTGGGGATTCTTCACCGGTTCCCTGCAGAAGGTTTTCTTACTCAGAAGTCATGTTCATGATTATGTACCCACTGATCTACTGAATGAACACAGTTCCTCGCTCATACAAGACGTATGTAGTGCAGGGTTATGTTTCTTTATTTCTTGTAGCAAGCCTTAGGCTCAGTTAACGCTGCTAGAAACACTGACCAAAGATCGCGAAGGTACTTTGGAGCTCAAAGGCCACCGGGAGTTGGCCGAGGAGTTCTTTCTGTAGGTGATGAAGGCAGAGTATTGCAAATATCGCTTATAGCTGGAAATACTCAGGTCAAAATGCAGGAGCCATCAAGTTACCGAGGTCCTGCCTAGCCAAGCATATACAAGATTGGGCCTAAACCCTTGGCAAACTTTACCCAACTCTAGGAGCCTACTACCCAGTAGGAATTGACTGAAGAGTGGGAACCCATCAGGGAGCAGGGGCTTACTCCCGCAACCTATAACAAAGTTGTATATCCACCAGTGACCTGGCCTTCTTGGTAAATAGTACAGGCCTGCAGACATTACTGGCTTTTCCTGGCGACTTGTGATGAGGTATCAGTAACTAAGATGTGGAGCTGTTTTTCAAAAAAAAAAAAAAAAAAAAAAAAGGTCCTTTCATGGCTCAGTAGAGGGTGAGAGTATCATCAATAATGAGATTATCTGCTTCTGACAGTGTACCTGAGGTAAGTTTACAGCTTGCTACTGTAAGTTCACCGCCTGGGACTGGACACCGACCGGGATGAATTCATCGCCTGATCGATGACTTTTCCCCAAGACAGCAAGGCGGTTTTACCGCTCAGCGTGGTTTGAAATAAATTCGGTGTGGTCTAGCACTAAACACAGAACAATTATTTTCCTTTTTAATCATGTTAAGCTGTGCCAAGAATATACTGAACTTCTAATGAAAAATACTAAGGATATTTTTGAAACAATAAGTATCTCTTTTTTAGTTTGTACAAGTTTTTGCTGTGAAAAAAACACGCCTCAACAGAATTTCTGGTGGTTAAACATCCTCTGAATTTCACTACATCGAGTTTACGGGTGTGATTTGGGTTTGGGGAGTTTTCTTCGCATCCACTGAGCCATATTTAGAGCTTGCTGGACCTGAGTCTGCATCAGAATCCGCAATCGGCTCTACCGCCTCGTGGCTTTGAGTTTCCCTCTTCCTATCCCACCAAAGCAGGAATTGAACTGTTCCAGTAACGACCACTGGAGAGTTGAGTTAGTTGCCATCTTCCGCTATTTTCAAATAATACTGCAATGCACCACACTCACTGAGTAAGATCTGCAATATGATGGACCAAAGATAGCCTTTCTTGGCTGCTGGAAAATCCGTGGTTTTCCACACAAAGTTTGGTGCCTGTGCAGAGTAAAACGTGAGAAGCTTTCGTAGATATGATTGTCAGGTGGAAGGAAGCTTACCACGGCCTGAACAACATAGGCAAGATCATTAGCCATGGCGACAATCAAAGCTCTTTTCTCCGTGTCAGCTGAGCAGATTTCGTTAATCCAGCTCAAGATGAGTGGACCAGCACCAACCTGAGGCTAAGTGTTAGCTGAAGATCACGTCTGACGTGTTAGGACTTTGACATACTCCGATATTACTGAGCCAATATACGGCCATGCGCCCAGGGATGTTGGTATAGAGAGGCATCTGGCGCAGTAGAACACACATAACGAGCTTGACAAATGTTACCGCCGAATCATCTTGGGCATACGGGTCAAAAGTACATACCGTGATAACGGCACCGATATGGATAAAAGGCCAGCGTGATCCCCGACAGGGACCATCAGAGAGCAAACCCCAAATAAAGCACACGAAGATAGAGATACCAGTCGTGACCAATGGTACTTGATGACATTAGATTCGCTTGGCATATCGCTTTGAATAGACTCACAGTTGTTAATGTCAGCCACCGTGTATGACTTGCCCGGGACAGGAGGGGGGTCTGCATTGAAGCTTTTCAGCCAGTAACCCATACCAACCTGTGGGTATCCATTGTTCCACAGAATGTATATCATGGCTGGGTCGGTTGATTAGATAAAGGACCAAAGTCGACCGTGGCAGGGGATCACGTACGGAGTAGATATGTGTGCCAGCTGTACAAAATCCTTTTCAACTTAGCCATACTCCAAGGCTCCTTTCCAGCACGCCCAATCGCCTGCATTCGATTGACAGAGAGAATATGTTCCTCGTTAGTTATCCACCAAGTTTTCTTGCCACTTTGTGGAAGATTAGGGAAGAAGAGATAGCCGGCCAGGGCGAGCGGTAGCGTGATGATGCCATCGATGATGAACAGCCATCGCCAGCCAGCCCGGCCATCCACACCGTTCAAGTTTGTGTAAGCAGCTGCTTGAAGAAAACCACTGAATAAATTCCCAATATGGCCGGCAAGCCAGAATATCATTGCGCGCTTTCCAATCTCTTGTGGTGTGTACCATGATCCGAGAAGATAATGAATGCCGGGGTAAAACCCAGATCTATTTCCGAGATTAGATTGCTGCGAGTAGAAAGATAAATATGAGAAGTTTCTAACGTACTCAAAAAGGCCTACCAGGAATCGAAGCGCATAGAGAGCTTTGTATGACTTTACACTTGACATGCACATAGTTGCAATTCCCCAACCAATCTCGAGCTGCGCAACTATTAGTGTCCACTGAAGGCTGCGATCGAGATTTACACGGGGATGGACTACTTACCGACGGAATCACCCAGCGAGGCGAAATGCGAGTCAACAGTAAGTTCGCGGGGATCTGACCAATAACATATCCGACTGTGAAAATAGAGGTACTTGTCACCAGTTGGTTGCCGAACATCTCCAGATCCTCCTCCATGCCACTAAGGTATGCATTTGTGACATTTTGAAGGTCCAGGTTTTTGAGAAAATAACCAATCTGTAGTTGTAGTTGTCAGCCAAATATATTTACACCCCTGGGGTAAGGTGAGATGTTGGCACACAGATGCAAATGTTAGCACAAACGCGTCAAGCTTAAACAATAGCCAACGCTGGTCGCTGGGTAGTTCCCATGTGTCCCAAATGTAGCCTTTCCATGACTTGAGAGGCCTGACTATATCATGCTCTTGCGAGGAATTGGCCTCAGTATCCCTTGTCATCGTGGATGCACTTTCTTCTATGTTGTAAGTACGAGGCATATTGGCATCTAAATATTCGCATTGACATACTAGCACGCAAGTATGATCCCATTTGCCGCTATGATCACCTCACTTCTTAGTAGGTATATTCTGCGCTAACTGTTATCTCCCGCCAGTGATCGAGTTAGTATGACCCACAAGGTATAAACACCTGACGGGTTGCTGGCTGAGTAATCAGTTTTCAATCGTTATCATGGACGAAAGAGGATGGGATGGTAGTGTTATGGCGCAATAGTCTCCAGCAATTACCTCTTCCGCAAGCCTGCAGCCAAGGCCCGACAGAGTCATGGATTCAGTCCAAGTTGCCTGGGATTTTAGACTTGCCGCGCATAAATGCCTCGCATCGATTCAAAATGCTTCTTCTCCTCCTGGAGTTTCTGACAATACTTGCATTTGCCTATTATACAAATATACAACGATTATGAGCTCCTGGTGGCATTCATATTTCCCTTTGACCTATGCACTACAATATTTGCCCCTCTTCAAAAACATTTGCGATGATTGGAATATATTCACGAAGTCACAGATTGTCCAAACAGCAACAAACCCTTCTTAGAGACACTTATCCACGACCTGATTCCTGTGCTCTCGTACAGCGCCCCTCCATAGCTCCAACATCGCAGGCGGACGAGGACTCCTGCATTGTTGCATGAGAGCAGCATGTTGCTAGAACCACATGTAATCCGCGTCACTGGGAGTTCCATGCACATTAATTCTGAGGCTGCTTAAGCTGAGGTGTTAAGCGCAGATCTATGGTAGGGGCTTTTGCATGTATGTTATTGGTCCACAGAACGCGGGCACAGGTATCCAGGTCAGAACAGGCACGGAAACGGAACCGATCAAAAGTAATCGTCTCGTCCACTAGAGAGAAGGCTGTGACGCACTGGACGGGCTCTTCCTCGCGCGTATTTAATCCGTAACCCAACAGTCCCGCAGCTAGTACCATGCGAGGCGGTAGATAAAAGCTCCTAACACGAAGTTGAAGTGCGACAAATGCGTGACTCATTGTGAGTAGACAGAGGGAGAAAAGGACGGTCCTTCATGGGCTGGAATACAGTTAGTCCGCAATTAGAAGGCTTCCGATATAGGGTGAATACATAATCAATAATCTTTGGTAGGACTGTCCGGTGCTATCACTATTTCGATGCTGGTCATTCTCGCAACTTGCTGCGGATCACCCTCATAACATTGTGAGGCGAGAATAAAGCTGCCTTGGGAGACACAGAGAGCCATTCCAGCCTTGCTCATGTGCATGGTCTTCGGTTTCCTCAACAATTCGTCATTACAAAATTCATATCCAGGACATTAGGTATTCGAATGTTGTTGGCTGCATATAAAAAAGGGTAGTCGAGTACCTCCATGTTGGGACCTGAAAATTATAATACCCGTTTGATGACTCTGTACAGCCAGGCCTCCAAGCATCCACAGCAGGAACATCATTATCCGTGATGTGGCAGTCACCGTTTACTGATAGCTTTGAGTATGACGCTTAACACCACCCTCGGCACCAAGTATCAGAGAGTTACGTGTAGCCGATGAGGACTGACTTGGATTCCAAATTCACGATGTTAGTACATTCCCAAACTACTGCGTGAAGCGCCACACTATTAATTTCACGGTTAAGATCTCAATAGAAATGGGAAAATCTGCAAGCCGTCCCAGATATTACCAGTTGAAAGGCTCGTGTCATTGCACAGCATAAAGCAAAGCAGTCATTTCTGCGTCCTGAATACCACGCAAAGGCCGTCCATCTCCAGCCACGGCGCTATGTACGGTTCGCAGAATACGGTTACTTGTATGTTGTTTTTATTCTCCATATATAATATCCATACCGCTGAACTGCTGTGAAGGAAGCTCTTCCGAGAACATCATCTGGCAATTATTTCACACGTCACCAGGTCCCCTTACTTTACACTCTCTGCTGAATGGTTTCGTGAAATTCCTGTTGGGCTTCATCCTGGCGGGCAACTTTTACGGCCTGCTCATCGATATGCTTCTCTACCTTCCCATCCATGCACGACTGAAATGCCCTCTCCATATCCCAATAAAATGGACTTGAGGTCGAGAACAGGTAGTCAATGGACTCTAGAGACCGATTGCGGGTTTCTGGGTAGAACAGGAAAATAGTCGGAACCCACAAAAGGTTCAATCCAGCAAGAAGGAAGTAGCTGCGGCTCCCGATACTTGCAAACATGATCGGATTAACTAGTGTGGTCATTCCAACACCAATAGCCCAGCCGGTAATACCAAAGCCATTACCTTGAGCCCGGAGGTCGGAGGGAAATATCTCGGTTGGTATCAAGAAAGCGACGGTTCCCCAGGTCGCGGCATATCCCAAGTTGAACAGGAACAACATCGCAACAGCAGCAGGTGCAAACTGACTGGCTTTCTCTGGCTGATGAAGGGACGCCTCATAAACAGATCCCGCCTGGAGAGGAAACATCTTAGAACCGGAGCCAAAGAAGTCATACGAGGGTCTGGTACTTACCACCAGCTCAACGACGAATAGGACAAGAGACCCAAGCATTAAACATTTTCGCCTTCCGATGCGATCTACGATCTGCGTACTGATAAGAGTGCCTAGAATACCGATCGTATTCAATCCTCCGGCAAGGCCATTTTGAGTCAGCTCGCTGTAACCCGCTTGCCCAAGCAGAACAGGAGAGTATGCCGTAACAGCCTGTTGACGTGACAGTGTATCAGCCAGCCTATCTCTGCGACTTCATACTTTGAACGGCTTACCGTAATTCCAGTCCAAGATCCCATGATCTGGAGCCATATACACAGCCAGGCTCGTCGCCCCAGATTGGAGCCGGGGTTTCCTCCTTTTCCAATCAATATTTTTGCGAACTGAAGGGGCGAGCTTGGTTTGCCCTCTTGCACTGTCGAAATTATTTCTTTGTATTCAAGGTCAATTTCTGATTGGCTGCATTTATGACAACGGATCTTGTTGAGGACCTGCTGAGCTTCGTCATAACGGCCGACAGATGCCAGGAACCGCGGACTATCCGGAAGCATCTTGATGAACAAGAGTAGTATGAGTGCTGGAACGCACTGAAACGCCAACAAAAAGCGCCAGCGAATATCCGAATAGCCGTTATTGATGAAAGCAAGACCAAATGACAGCCAGTATGCGACGGATATTCCTAGATCTTCAACATAATCTATTAGTATATATTCTGGGGCGGTGTCGTCGAACGTCCAACACCTACAATTTGCAATGAAAACATATCCTAGGAAGGCACCGCGGTGATCAGCTGTTGATGTCTCTGACACCAGTACTGGTGCTATGCCAGTTAATGCTAGCCAGATCAGCTTCTCTCAGGAGGTCTTAGTACGGAAGGTGGGCATACCACCAGTGCCAACTCCTGTCACCACCCTGGCGACGAGCATGAAATCTGAACTCTGAGCCGCAGCTTGCAGAGCACCTCCCACAAGTGCAAGCAACGAACCGGCCAGTAGGCCATTGATACGGCCTAAGCGATCAGCCAGCCAGCCACCTCCGAAACAACCGAAAATGCATCCAAGGTAGTAGATGCTAACGATGCCTCCCTGATGGGTAGTGTCGGTTACTGTGCCATCCGGTTCGCCAATTCCAACCTCTGTAACGTATCTGGGAGAGCTGTTGACACCTCCCATGACACCTTGATCATATCCCTCGAAGAATATGCAAACGAGAGAAAGAGCCTGAATCCCAACATTGAGTTGGCGTGGGGATAACCGCCTCCAAAAGGTTGCATACCCCATATTCTCGGCCTTGCTGAGTCGCCCTGAATGAAACTATGACTTTATCAGCTGTAGTTTCAAATCCTTAGCGCGAACAGTTGCACAACCGGTAGTGGTTGGACTATTTATAACGCGGCCTATGTCATGACCGGATCTTGAGACGCTTATCCTTTGCTTCACCAACCTGACAAATGACATGCCGGATTCGCCCGAAATAACCTAGCGAGAACCGAAGCCTTGGGGCAACCAAAACTGTTGTGGAGAGAACCTTTTGAGGGGCCCCGCAAGAGTATCACACGTTCGAGCCAGGGTTTGAGTGGCGCCGTTTAGCAGTTTAAGCGTTTAAGCGTTTAGGCATTTAGCCATTTAAGAGTTCTGGCGATTAGGCGGTCAACAACTACAACCGTCGTCCCCCGTACCATGAGGCATTCAGGCACCAATGCGGCCGGGGTATTGAAGAAGTACGGCAACGACGCATGTTATTTATTCCCCGCAACCTCCCCCCCTCCTCGGTTTCTCAATTGGACAGCCAGTTGCTCCAAGTTCTCTCTGCCTTTCAATATGGACCCTAGCGCTTCTGTATCCCGCTCCCTGGACCTAACCGTCCTGGGACTCAATAGTGGCACTTCGATGGTAAGCAGACGAGCTGGACAAGCGAGGATTTAGGGGGCCTGGAAAGCTTATCTATGTAACGCTAGGATGGGATCGACTGTGCTCTCTGTCGTTTTCAACAGGAAACGCCAGATTCACCCATGAGGTTCGAGCTTCTCAAGGTATGCTATTGTCACATGTGGCGCAAATCCCGTTCAGTCTAACCCAGACGTGTCTTTCCAATAGTATGGTGAAATCCCGTTGGAACAAACAATCAAGAAACGAGTCATGAACATCATCCTGCACAACAAAACATCTCCGTCCGAGCTATCCGAGGTGAATGTCATTCTCGGTGAGACATTTGCCGCGGCTGTCAAGGAGTTCTGTGGACAGTATGATGTTGATATCTCGTCCATCGACGTTATTGGCTCCCACGGTCAAACCATCTGGCTTCTCTCTATGCCTGAGGAGGGAGAGGTACGCAGTGCTCTCACCATGGCTGAGGGCTCATTTATTGCCTCTCGCACGGGGATCACGACTGTGACCGACTTCCGGGTTAGCGACCAAGCAGCGGGTCGCCAGGGCGCACCACTGATTGCTTTCTTTGATGCCTTGCTCCTGCACCATCCGACAAAGTTGCGCGCTTGCCAAAACATTGGCGGGATTGCTAACGTCTGTTTCATCCCGCCCGATTCCCTCGGAGGCACTGATGCCTGCTACGATTTCGATACAGGCCCGGGTAACGTCTTTATTGATGCCGTTGTCCGACACTACACCAACGGCCAGCAGGAGTATGACAAGGACGGCGAGATGGGCGCTCGCGGCACGGTGGACCAGGATCTGGTAGATGAGTTTCTTCAAACTCATCCCTACTTCCAGTTGGATCCACCGAAAACCACGGGCCGCGAGGTGTTCCGAGATACTTTAGCTTTTGATCTCATTCGCAAGGCGGAATCCAAAGGTCTTAGTCCGGATGATGTCGTTGCTACCGTCACTCGAATCACCGCTCAGGCCATCGTCGACCATTACCGCCGCTATGCCCCCAAGGACCTCCCAATCGACGAAATTTTCATGTGCGGCGGTGGTGCTTATAATCCAAACATTACGCAATACATACAAGCACATTACCCTAGCACGAAGATTCTGATGCTGGACCAAGCAGGTATCCCGGCTTCTGCCAAGGAAGCTATCACCTTCGCATGGCAGGGCATGGAAGCAGTGGTGGGCCGTTCTATTCCCGTGCCCACTCGGGTTGAGACTCGGCAGCCATACGTCTTGGGAAAGGTATCACCAGGCAAGAACTATCGTAGGGTGTTGCAGCAAGGTATGCAATTCGGAGGGGATAGGCACCACTTGCCTGCAGTATCGGAGCTGGTGAACTATGTGAACGGGAAGGAGTTCAACAACAAATGGTGATACATTTAAAAATAAATAATAAAGAAGATCATTAGAATAGAACTTACGCGCACCCTTTCTGGACGTACATAGTAACATTCGTGAAGGAATTTAAAGGGTGTTTAGTAGGTGTGAATCCTCTTCTGGCTGGCTCAAACTTTAATTGTGTGGGGCGCCGGGAACCCACATGACATAATCACATTGCGGCCTTCGGCATCTTTCGGCTGGATTCAGCAAGTCTTAAGGTGGACGGTGTAGATATATATCCATACTACCGCATCGGATCAGGAGACAACCTCCCCCCCCACCCCCCTCTCCCCCCCCCGGTCTCCGACGTGTGAAAGTAGTCCAAATGCCCCAGCGTCCCCGAAAAGTCCAGCGTATTTCCAGGGCCTGTACGTTACACTCTCGTTGTCCCCTTAGGCCCCGGCTCTAATAGCACCCAGGTGACCTTTGCCATCGACGTAGCATCAAATGCACGAAGACCCGAGGCCCACTCGAACCCTGTCAAAACTGTGTGGATTTCGATATCCCCTGTACATACGAGCGGCCGTTACGGAAAAGGGGTGGTCGTAGAGGAGCCCGCCAAGGGGAACAGGAGCCTGCATGCCAACCGGGTGGCGATGTTGCCGCTACTACTATCTCCCCTCGACCTGGCCATTCGGAAGATGATCCTCAAACTGGCGTGACTGCTCAATTATCGACACCTGTCAATAATAATCCCTGGGCAATCACGGATCCACACTATAGCTCCGACTCACCGTTGACTCCTTGGAAGGCGCTTGCAACCGCCTGTCATTCTGTGGTGCAGGAACTCGCCCAGGTGTATTTTGAGATTGTTTATCCGATGTACTTATCTCATTCCATGTCTCGCGAGGGTAAATTGTAAGATAACTGTTTTGGACTAACCGCCTTATACCACGCAGATTTCCTCTATTCCATCCACCATCGTTTTTGAGAGTCCTCCGGGATGAAAAGCATCTTAAGGACCAAGGGTTGTTCGCCTCAACAATGGCAATGTGTGCTTTAGCCTCCGCACGCGCCAGGGATGGCGGTTTATATTCCAATCAGAGATTACGATCACGGCTGTCACATCCGCCAGCAGAGGTCTTCTGGGCTGCAGCTAAGGAGTCTATCCCTCGGGACCTGGCTGCAGCAAGAGGCGTCGAATACATGAGAGCATGTGCAATTCTCAGCATTGCCGCCATTCAGAATGGTCAGATCCGCGATATGCATCAATATTTAGGATTGTATCATACATTAAGTATCATGGAAGGGTTACATGATGAGAAGTTGTGGCCGAGAGACTTGAGCGTTGTGGACGTGGAAGTTCGACGGAGGCTGGTACGCCCCTGTGCCTATGCAATACCTTTTTCCAGTGACAAACTAATGCAGGATGTAGTTTTGGTCGATGTATACGCTAGATGTGTTTTCGGCCACCGTATTGGGAGGCATAATTCGTTTCAGAGAAGTTCAGTCAAATGTACGCTACCCCAGCGAAGTGAATGACGATGTGCTTGATTCCGCAACAGAAGCGCCGATATCGGCGGACTGTACCACACATGGACCATCGGTGTGGATGCGTGGGTGGAATTTTACCACTGATCTCTATCGAATACTGGAGCATGCTATTGACGGCCAGCGGCAAATGCAACGCACCGCGAATGAGAGCCCATGGTCGTTATTTCGTCCGACCCCTGTCCCCCACCCCTTGATTATGGAGCATGTACATTCCCTGTTCTCGGCGTTACCGTCGCAGCTTCAATCCACCAAGCCTGCTACCGGTGATCCTGAGCATGATATTGTTGGATTCCAATCTGCCAACATCCAAGCAACGCTCCAGCTTCTTAGCATGGTCCTTTCTTCGAGTGAAGCTCAAGGTGTGGAGGAGAAATGCGAGGTTGCGGGGAACGTGCTCAGCGTCTTTAGCACAGTGCCAATTGAATATCTCAAAGCAATCAGTTCCCCACTGGTACGTTAGTCCCATGGCATACTATCATACTTTTCCCCTTCCATCACTGTAGATAGACGAGCACTAACTATTGAAGCTCTACCATTTGGGGGGGATTGGGTTCATTCTTGGATCTGTCATGGAAGGAAGCCTCTCCGAGGTGTCTTACCAAAGAGTTCGCAAACTTCTGTAAGCACCTCATAGAATCGTGTGACAGGTCTATGTACAACTGTGCTGATTAAAAAGAAGATTAGACATGGCAGCACTTTTGTCCCAAATGGAGTCCGGACTCACCCGCTCCACTGGCGCCAGTGAACGGCTCAAATCACAGGTCAAGCGGATAGATGATTACATGGATACGACTCGGCATGCCAATATGCGCTCTGAGCAGCCAGGAATTGATCAATCACAACACTTCGAAGGCTACATGAGACCTACCTCAGGTCAGCCAGTAGACTTTGATGACCCACTAGCTTATTTCGAACTGCCTTCAGACTTGCTGGATGATTGGCCCTGGTCGTCCGGTGCTGGCTTATTAGAAGGGATGTTTCCGATGGCGTTAAGGAAAACAGAAGACTAGATGGTTGTTTGTTGACGCATTCTCCTTATCCATCCCTAACACGATAATATGGTGTATGGCGTGTCGACAAGCTCGATTCCCCTGGACTCCATGGTGAGAGCACTGTCACACATAGTATCTAGATTTGGATGTAACTATTCGAAGGTTGAAACTGGAAACATGTTACGTATGCTAATTTGTCCCTGACGGTCGAAAGTGCCTCGTCTAACTGGGTGCTTGAGCCTGATTCAGGAGCAGCTGATGTTTCACGCTCATGGCCCGCTCGTTGAATCATAAAACGTAGGACAAGTTTTCCATCATGATCAATTTCAGGTGTTGTTAGTTGCACAACTCTATGCCTTAAATTCAAATTTACCTTATAGTCCTGATAGTCAGGATCCAAGCGCTTCCACCTCCAGCCGATCCTGGCTGATGTGGGGTTAGCATGTCACTTCCCGTAGTCCCTATGTTTTGTATCAAGACTGAGGACTCGCAGCACTGAACCGGCGTAGGGAGTACATCTCTGCCCACACTTGAGTCACTGTCGCATGCATGTGGAGCCGTGACATTATATAGGATGCTTGTTGTGCATCATTTTCTTGCAACAGCGTTTCCAGTTGCTCCAAACAAAGTCGAACATGTCTGTCTTCGTACTGTGCCATCTTCGTGAGAGATTCGACCTTGCAATGCCTGTCTAATGTGTCACCCGTAATCCCGTTAGCTGAAGGGCGTGACGATGATAAGCTCAAAACATCGATTGAATTTAATACGCCCTCAGCTTTATCTCTCTCAATGCTGCCATAGTCATTCCAGAGCCGGACTTCAGCAGCAGCATGCCTGCAGAAATACTCAACGATGTATTGTTCTTCTGGGGTACGGAACACATCATCGTCTTGCTGCACTTGACTTAATGCCATGTGGGAAACCATGTATTTGAGGATGATAGGGTAGAGTACATTGTTGAGACAGGCCCGCGTAGCCATGGAAAGAAGGTTGTCTATCCGGTTTGGTCATGGAGGAGGTCCACTCCCTCATATACTAGACCCTTGGAACTTCTAATATGGCCAATCTGTGCGAGTAAGGCAGATCTCAGCTCACTGCACAGGTTCCATTTATTGTAAGTGCTCACGAGGTCAGTGGTATCGGTGAGCACAAAGTTCATAAAGGACAGGAACATTGCTTTTGCTTCCTTTACTCTTGCGTATGGTTCTCCATTGCACTCATTGAGTTCATGGGTTATAAGCTGACTACGTAACCTTTTCAGCAGAGTGTGTACTTTGTTCTATTACATTATAGACCGTCGGACTATAGTGCTTGGCTATCATCTTTCATCCCATTTGTGCACTAACATCTCATGGTCCTAGCCTGTGTCTTGAGACGCACAATTATATATTGTGAGTTGCGTGATCTCTACGTCCATGAAGTAGTATCATATCTCCCGGGGATAATTCTGAAATTAGGATCGTATATTGATGGACGACAGTTTCAATACGAAGAAAATTTTATCAGCATCTCTAGAAGTTGTAAGAACATTTTTATGGTTCGATACTTTGCTGGCCGTAAACAGCAGGACATTAACCGTGCGTCTAATACCAGGCATGCTCACAGCCTCACCGCCTGCTACTTTGATCCAGCTCACGATGAGGCAGAAATCTTATAACTCAGGCGAATAATCGTCTGGATACAGAAGGCGGTAAGTTTCACAGCTGTACTAAAAGCTTAACCTTATCTGGAGTAGCCTTACCCACTGCGATAAGCGGCAGGGTGTTGTGGCATTAGCGAAAGGGAGCGTCTCCCTATATTTGCCTGGGGGTATGCTACTACAACTTGTCATTAAGCCCCAAAAGGTTACGTTGATTATGCATACATTAAGAGCATGTTATACTGAGGATCATATGGTGTGTCACAACGGATCGGCTTTCTGTAACAGCAACGGGCGCAGGCGCGACCCAGGTGATGAGACTTTCAGATCAGCAACTTCAATGTTGTCCTCCTCGAGCAGGTATTGATAGACCTCCCATGCCTGTATTTGCACTCGTTTAGACGAGGCAAGAACTGTTCCATCTGCAGCGATAGCTTGTGCGCGAATACTCCGCAATGCAAAGGGTACATGATGGACTGTCTCAAATCCTCGTCGTGCCACAATCGTCTCGAGTTCTCCGTTCCGAACATCCTCGTTCCACCCAACCGGTAAGCACTTGCAACTGGAGCCGTCATTTGACCGTCTCTGTATCCCCATTCCATGATAAGTATATATCGGTTCCACCGCTGTCCCAATCGGTCCCATGTCGCTGAAAGGCTACCACAGCGGGTTCTTCACTGGAAATGCCCGTCCAGTTTGCCCGAAAGGCCCGGTAGTTCTGCACATCGCCGCGACTGAGCGGTTGGGAGTCCAGATATGCGTGGTAGAGAGGTTCTCCATCGGAAGAAAATTCGGTTATCGCTCCCTCTGAGCCCCAATTTATAAAGACATTCCCATTGGGAAGGGCTTGCAGTGAGCCTTGTGATCTCACCAGCAGTAGATCAGGAGGAATAAACGAGGACTCGAGGGAAGCACAGCGAGTATCATGATTCAAATTGAGGATTTTGCCGCGGGAGTAGGGATATATCCGCACATCCTTGTCACCGCCACCGCCACTTTCAGAGCCATATATGGCGTTGTCAAATAGCGTTATCCTTGTCACGCCGTTTTTGTCGATCTGATCAAGGTATCGGGCATGATGCTGGAAGCCAAACTCTACGTTAAGGCCCAGGGCGAAATCGGACCGCGACCCTCCTAGTCGCCAGATGACACTGCCAACTGTGCTGTTAATCTTGTAAATGGTGCTGGCATGACGCGCGGACACAAGATAGTGACCGTCGATGCCCTTGGTTACCGAATTGATGTGAAAATAGTCCCAGGCAGTAGAGCTATTGTGGCCAATCCCCGCTTGCTTGTTGGGAAGCGGGAGAGCAGATTCTGGGATACGCTCAGGCGTTATTATCTACACAAATCTTTCCCTTTCCGATTTGGAGGATTCCACTGTGATAAATCAAAGGGGTGAGGGTCAACGTACCCCCCGGGCCAATATGATCCAGACTCCTCCACTCGAACAACACTTTGCCGTCAGCGATATTCAATTCTGTGTTTTCTTTCTTAAAGAAAAAATAACTTTAAACTAAAAGATGGACAAGCATAAGAATGTATAACATCAGCAGCTGAAATTACAAATCTTGTACCTTTTGCATAATGGGTCAGCAAGTTAATTTTATATTTATTAGTAAATTTCTGACTTACTAGAATAGCAGCAAATCAAAGTTCTTTATCCGATAAGCACTTATCGTGTTCCATAAGACATACGAACTATCCTGAGATAGAGCTAACCTTGAAATATTGCGTTAACAATCCAATGTTGCCGTCGGTCGGATGTGTAATTGCTCAGATCTCGCACTTCCGGGTGATGGATCTGGATCAAAACGGTCGATTCGTTCAAGATCTCGAACTCATGCTTATCGGAGAGCAGATGGTTACCCGCGCGGAGTTCTTTGATCGTCTCATACCGTTGATTGAGGAGCACATGGTGACCATGACCATAGCCGTAGAGTCCATTGTGCGCACCTTCGAATGCAGCTAGAACATCCTGGCCATTCCAACCGCGCGGCTTGGAAGTTCCCTGTCCAGGTCGAGAAGTAGGTGTACCCGGACCAGACGAGCTCACCATCGTCACTGAATATATACGCACCAGGCTGCTGTGGTGCTCGATGTGCCGCCTCGGAAACGGCATTGAACGGGGCAATGAAAATGTATCCTCGTTCTAGCCCACGGTTTGGAGAAAGAGTGATATTAAGACGGGGAGGGGAGAGATCAGGTCTTGATTTATACCTATTATTGGCGAAGACCACATGGCTAAACAGTATGTAATTCAGGCATAGCCATGGTATCCGCATGATAATAGGTGACAACATGGTTGTACGCTTCTTAACCAAAGAACACTTGGAGGAGGCCGTGACACTGCACTTAAGTAGTGCCACACAGGAACCAGCTAACCCAATCACCTCATCCGCCCTAAAATGAGGCGGCATACCAAGGAAAAATGACTTTAACTAGTATTGCATTTACCCGAGAATTGTCAAACTACTTAAGAACGCTGAGTGTCACTTGGATTGTTGCTATCCAGCGCCCACCCATCTTTTCATCATCGATTGTGACAAAGTAACAGGATAAAATTATGCCTCATTCGGAAGCCTCTCGGGAGCGGATGGAAACCAGTGCCAACGTGACGAGCGGCGCTCATGGAGTACGTATACCCTGCATGTTTGTTTCAGTGAGCATACTAATCGCGAAACCAGCAGCAAAGCCAGATCCGGGTCCTAGTTGCCTGCCCTCGTTCGGGGTCCACACTCTTCATGCGAATTTTTCGCGAATTCCCTGGCTGTGCAGTTACGAGTCGCTTGATTCTGCAAGGAAGCTATCACAAATTCAGCGACCAGACTCTAGCTCGAATTAAGCCAGACTATACTATTTTCTCCCATCCTGAAGTCCACCCGGTCTATCAGAAAGCGGTGTCGGAAGGTTTTACCACACTAGTCACCAAAGAGGAATTGGGTCACGAATCTTTCAAGGGCGAATGTGACTTCAACGTACTTCCCAATCGAGACGCCTACGAGAAAACGCGGCCCGCGTTTCTCGTCCGGGACCCTGTGCGAGTGTTTGATAGTTGGAATAATATGGGCTGGGGTGATCTATACAGCTTCTTCATTAGTTATCGGTCACTCTTCAAAATGCTCACGGCCAGCCCAACACCTCAGGTTGTCCTGTATGAACAATTGGTGGCCAATCCTAGGGATACAGTAACCACATTGGCAAAATACTGGGGCATTGAATACGATGATGGCTGTTTGGAGTTTAGGCAGCCTTTTGGGGATTATCTATTCAACGGTTACCGAGAGCAATCGATCTATCAGGGTGCCGTCCCTGACGGCCTCTTCAATCGCGTCAAGTCTCACACCCACGTCGAGGACTTCCACGGCCACGGGCTGCTATCCGCACTTGAAATTGAACATATCGAAGCTGAAGTAGGTGGCCTGTACCTGGAGGCCTATGGCCCCCAGCTAGATCCCATATCAAGTCTTCTCTCTGGAAAGACGTGGTTTGGCTTCGATCTCGACGATACGCTGCACGAGTTTCGCAAAGCGTCTGCTCATGCCTCCCATGCTGTCTTCGCCGCAATTCGAGCCAACCATCCCGAGACCAACAACACAATCGATGATCTCCAGGCTACCTATCGTGACATCCTTCGTTCAAACACTGCAAATGCGTTCACAGATGGGAAATCATCCGAAGAATATCGCAGCGACAGATTTAGACGTCTTCTTGAAGCCCATGGGCATACGTCTTCTCGGGTAGAAGTGGAAGAGTTGTTGGCAGTATACAAGAGCAGTCTCCGTGCCGCCCTGACACTGAAGGCCGGGGCACTTCGTCTCCTACAGAAGCTCAAGTCTCATGGCAAGAAGGTTATTGTCGTCACCGAGGGACCGCAAGATGCACAAGAATGGACGGTGTCAGAGCTTGGGTTACAGGAATTGATTGATATCCTCGTCACTACCAATGAGGTTGGCGTGTCCAAGGTGGATGGTTTATTTTCCGCTGTCCTAGAAAAGCATAGCATCGTCCCAACTGATATGGTATACGTGGGGGATAGCGAACAGCGCGACATTGAACCAGCGCGGGCTGCCGGGATGGACACTGTGTTGTATGATGAGAAGAGCAACTGCCGGCTTCAAGATCCTCACGACCTGCGGCTAAACTCGCTCCCAAAATTGGAGTATCTAATAGCCCGTTCTTGGGCTACCTGAGTTATGGCCTCTGAGCAGTCATCATTGACAAAGTCAATCTTAGGTTGATAGACTACTGAAGTCGACAACATGTTTGTATATGCTGGGAATGCCTACCTTGAAATGTGTGCGTCTTGGATCTCAATTATTTTTTTGGATCACACTGAGGTGACAGCTGTGGGTGGGTTTCATTCACTAGCTAGCTGCTGTTTTTCCAAAATATAACTAATCTAGGCAAGAAGAAGCATCAAGGGAAGGAGAGCATAGGAATATGAGCGCTGTAAGGAATTATGCACCAATTAGGAATTTATAGAGTGCTTATTGGACTAATGGTTGAGGCTATACTTCGAGAGGCTATTTGAGGAGCGAATGGCAGGTGGTTCTGTGGGTAAAGGACTAGAGATGGTGGGGGTTTCCGGTCAAAAGTTGCACTCTTATCAGCGTCCCAAGTATCATGTGGCCTCCGATTTAAACCAACAATAGATCACGATTTTCCAAATTGTTAATCGACGGAATGGCACCGAACTTCGTACGGGGTCAACTGGGGCTTGTTAAAGCTAAACAAGCCAAGATCGATAGGGCTCATTACTATTCACCGCAAATTCTGAACGGTAAGGCCCCGGGGATTAGGGATGGAAGCATTTTTCTGCCTACGTCAAGGGTTTAACTTGGTTGACCAACTGTTCATATAGATGGGATAAAACTATTCAGGCAGATGGGATAGGGGTTAGCTCACTAGCCACATTGTCAGTCTGAAAGAGATGTTTTCCAGTTTCAGACCGCCACACCCAACACCTCACTACTTCTTCATGCATCCCTATTCTATGTATTCGAATAAGCAGGATCAGGCATCTAAATATAATCTGCTGGCCCTCTTTTACAATGAATGAACTGTTTAGTAGTTGCGATCTTTAGATTGTGTTATATCTAGTAGCATACCCTACGACTTGTCTAGAACCTTATCTGCTATTCAGTAGCTTCTAAGCGGGCATCTTCATTGCTCTGTGATTCAGTCACTACGAAACGATTATTCCTTCTCTGGCTTACTGATAATTCCAGGTCTCCAAGATATTCAGTGCCTAGAGTGGTGTAATCAGACCGTAACCTGGCGGGCAAGTGAAAGTTTAGAAATTCATTAACCGTCATATAGATACTTTACTCTGTACACTGTGATACCCGACATAGATTGGACATCAAATGGAGGGGGGAAAAGTAAATAAACAAAAACAAAAATAAAAATAAAAATAAAAATCAATGAATAAAGAAATGCGCAGTAAACGACATGGATGGCGATTTGTGGTATCAAAAAATGGAAGAGGTGCCGGAACACTGCCCTTCTTGGCCTTCATTCTGACCATTACTCCTCTCCAGTCTTTCGGGAATGAATGCCATTGACGGATGAACCTGCTTGATGTGAACCAGTTTATTGGCCAGCCATTAGAAGGTTTTAGCACCCCGCTATCGAGACAAGCGAGGTTCTGCAGAAGTTATTTTTGCAGCATCAGCTGCACTAGACCTGCACGGGTAATGTAGTCCGACAAGGTCTAACATGGCCGTTAGTCCCGGACGAATTGATTAGTGCCCTCCCTCATGGCCCCGTTACGAGCCCCTTTACAGACCTCCGCTAGCATCCGAGTTTGCCATGGCTGAAACGTTGCCCCTGGCCTAGTCCACTAATTTCATTCCATGTTATGGTGATAAGATTGGGATCTTTCACAAACATGGCTTTCTTTGGTGGACAGTATAATGTATCAATCCTGGGTAGTGCTATGGGAATCCTTCGACCGCAACTCCTGTCATTACCATTGATGAAGAGAAACTATGATTTACTAGCAATAAACATGGTTCCACAATCCTTGAACAAGCATTTAGGTTCCCGCTGGGTATTCTCCGTTGCACTGGCTGTTCCTGCGCACGGTGCAACGTTTATCTCCACCAATGATTACCCTCAAAAGGCCCATGGCTGCAGCCACCCAGATAACTTGTGTACACCTAACAAGTACTGTGAATGGTAGGAATTTCTTTATGTATGGTCGGCTGAATTTGTGGTCGGTTTCCGGCGCCAGGATCAAGTCCGGTCTTTCCACTACGGACATAGACCCGCCACCAAAACGTCCATAGCGGCCTCGCTTCGTCAACGCCCTTTATGTTTACCCCTGACATCCAGTAATGATAGCTCCCCGTAAGAATATAAAGGGCCGAATATCATGTCTCTAGAAGCCTCTCTGGGTATTCCTTGTCATCACTTTTTTTGATTACAGATCTCTTATTCTGTTCGTTCTTGGCCCGATATAACAATGGTCCGTCAACTTATCTTAATCGGTGGCATGCTGGCAGCTGTTGCTGTGCATGCGGCGCCTGCCGAACCCGCTCATCCCATGGTTACGGAAGCGCCTGACGCCAATTTGATCGAAAAGCGAGCGACAACTTGCACCTTCTCGGGGTCCGAAGGTGCCTCCAAGGCCAGCAAGTCGAAAACTTCTTGCTCCACCATTTACCTGTCTGACGTGGCCGTCCCATCTGGCACCACCCTTGACCTCACTGATCTTAATGATGGCACTCACGTACATTCTCCTCTTATCTGATCCCTATTCTTGTACCCAAGGCCGTCAAGGGCTCAGGCTGATAGATGTGCCAGGTGATCTTCCAAGGAGAAACCACTTTCGGTTATGAGGAATGGACAGGGCCTCTCGTGAGTGTTTCTGGAACGGATATTACTGTCGAGGGGGAGAGCGGTGCGGTGCTCAATGGTGATGGCAGCCGCTGGTGGGACGGAGAGGGTGGTAATGGCGGTAAAACAAAGCCCAAGTTCTTCTATGCCCATGACTTGACCTCTTCGACCATCAAGAGCATCTACGTTGAGAACTCTCCTGTGCAAGTGTTCAGTATCGATGGCTCCACTGATCTCACCATGACCGATATCACTGTGGATAACACTGACGGTGACACCGACGACCTCGCTGCGAATACGGATGGTTTTGACATCGGGGAAAGCACCTATATCACGATCACCGGTGCTGAGATTTACAACCAGGACGACTGCGTTGCTATCAATTCCGGAGAGGTATGCCCACCCTGGCACTGTGGCGGAGAGAGAGAGGCGTTGCTGACCATCCCGTAGAATATTTATTTCAGCGCCAGTGTTTGTTCCGGGGGTCATGGCCTGTCGATTGGCTCAGTTGGTGGCCGGGATGATAACACCGTCAAAAATGTTACTTTTTATGATGTCAACGTCCTCAAGTCCCAGCAAGGTAAGAGAAACAACTTGAGCAACCCTTCTGGCAATCTCTAACGTGGGCTTTAGCGATCCGTATCAAGACCATCTACGGCGACACTGGCTCCGTCAGCGAAGTTACTTACCATGAGATCGCCTTTTCAGACGCTACAGATTATGGCATTATCATTGAGCAGAACTACGATGACACCTCCAAGACTCCTACTACAGGAGTGCCGATAACAGATTTTGTGCTCGAGAACATCATCGGAACGTGTGAGGATGATGACTGCACAGAAGTATACATTGCCTGTGGTGATGGCAGCTGTTCGGACTGGACCTGGACTGGTGTGAGTGTGACCGGTGGCAAAGTCAGTGACGACTGCCTCAATGTTCCCTCGGGAATTAGCTGCGATTTGTAGGACGGTGTGGTAGGGGGGATATTCCCGGATACTCAATGGACATATATTTAGCTAGCCCTGTGTAGTGTGTTGCCTATTCTTCTACACTTTTCACTGTGTGTAATATCACTTCTTTGCCCGGGAAGGGAGCAGTCCATGCTATGGTTTAAATTTTGCCGGTCGGAATGTGCCTCCTTTTTTCTTATGGTACGCGACTGGTTGATGACGGGGAATGTTGAGGTTCTGCGGGATTCGTAGAGGAGCAAAGCGAAAGGTTATCAGAGGCCCTCGGCCACATTATGCTGGGTGCCTTCATAGATGAGGATAGGCTTAGGACGTCAAGAGGTACCAACTGTAGCGACCTGGTACACGGTAGAGTCGAAACGGAATGTGGCTGTTATGGCTTGGCTAACGTAGCACATGGCCCGACTTCTCCTGATTAGCAGCCCGCTTAACCTTCGCTTGGCTTTCCTGTGTGGTAGGTCACGATAGGTGTTGTGGCTGTGCGTGCAGTGTTGACAACTTGGTCATTGCAGGCTAAGAATTGAAGGATCGGGAAAATGTACCAACCAAATAAAGAGGCCGGATCTTGTTTCCCCGTCGGCGATTCCCGAGTGGCAATCACGTGCCATGTCCGTGCACAGGCTGTGACGCCATAGACCCATTGTTCATCTTCCATGATTCCATGGAAATACCTCTGGTGAACATGGAAGGAAGGAATCACTTGGTTTCTACAGCGATTGAGTTATCTGCATCATTATCGCTCATGTCGTAACTGGTAGTGTACCTCGATCAGATGAAAGCACTTTGGTATTCATGGTGTAAATATATATATGTTTTTATATGTATATCGTATCTTTTCCATCGGTGCCGAGTCGAGTGTCATCTGGCATTGTCAAAGCACTGTCATGGTTCAATGATGAATCATCGAAGTCCGCGTATCCATGGAATGCAATGCTAGTATAGACTCTCCCAACCAATGAAAGGGTCCCTTGGCTAGTCCGATATTCTGCAATGCTCCAAGAGACCTGAACCCATGGTTACAGGATCTCGGGATAATCTAGGGGCGAGATATCGATTTTCACTACCGCCCTGCTCTTGGCTTTCTTTAATGACCTCAAGCCTTTGCCGCATCAATCTGGACTGTTAATGATAGTCAACTACCAGATGCATGGATTGACCATCGGGTTGAACAGTGACCGTCCAAGGCAGCCCAAAACTCGCCGTCCATGACGCTCAACCGCAATGCCGCCGTCCGCGCCGTCCCTGCAGTATTTTTGGCTGTGACTTCCATCACAGTCCTGCTCCGTTGCTATGTCCGGTTAAGGCTGGTAAAAGCCTTTGGATGGGATGATGGCCTCATGGTCCTAGCCATGGTATGTGGCGACCTTGCGACAGCGGATGAGATGGACAAGGCTGACCTCTTCACAGGCCGTCTATGCCATGTTCTGTGGCGTCATGATCGGAGGCAGTCTATACGGCACGGGAAAACATTTCGCTGACTTAACGGCAAGCCACCGAGTTACGGCAATGAAGGTGTGTATAATCCTCGTTTTCGGATCACGGTTCCTGTCAACTGACAACCTATCCAGTACTGGTGGCTTTGCGAGATTGGATACTGCTTCTCTTCCATTTTTTGCAAATGTTCAATATGCATCTTTCTCACTCGTATCACCATCAAGCGACCGCACCTGGCATTTCTATACATCATCATGACTTGCACCGTCCTAATGGGGCTTGTGCTCATGTTTTCGCTTTTGCTGCAGTGTCGTCCTGTATCTTATTTCTGGACCAGGGTCGCCTTTGATCCCACTGTGGAGGGAACGTGTGTGAAGACCGAATTAGTTATTGCCCTGACCTGGGCATACAGCGCAGTTGCTGCCTGCTGTGATCTAGCGGTTGGGATTGTTCCATACTTTATCATTCGAAAGTTGAATATGCCGTGGCGGAGAAAAGTGGCTGCGATCGGTATCAGCAGCATCGGTTGCATGTGGGTAGCCTGATATATCTGTCCCGTATCACTTCCAGTCTCACTAACTAAACTGTTGACAGCGCCTGCTGTGCCGTCATTGTTCGCATCCCTTATGTGCCCACATTTGCCGATCCGGACTTCCTTTGTAAGATGCCCTTGCCCTTGCCTCTTTCTCCCTGTTTCGCATATTATAACCCCCCTCTCCTTTACGCAAACATTTGAGCCTAATAGAACATAGACGCGACTTATGAGGTGGCCGTTTGGTCTTATGTCGAGGTTGGCCTGGGAATCTTTGCGGGTAGTATGGCCACTCTACATCCGTTACTCAAGCATCTTCGGACATGCTTCACCAAACCTGGAATGACGCGGTTGAGCTCACGCAGCTCGTCCGGGCCGGGGGCCACAGCTCCCAAGGCCGAATTTGTTTCTGTCTCTTCCTACCCATCAGCGCCCGTGACCTTATTTCGCCCGGGGAATGTCGTGAACATGACCACCACTATCCAAGGGGACGGAGAAGGCGTGGCCCACCCTGATTCCTGTTCACCCAGAGCCAGCCGTGACACTGGGAGGCGTACGAATGACATTCTCATCCAACAGACTTTTAACCTGGATACCGGGTGGGACTCTAGGAATAGCAGTGTGGTGTGATTGATTCCAGTTTGATCTGGGTTGACAATGTGTACTTTTATCAGCTAAGATGATATGACCAATTAGCTTAATTGGCCGAGTTCCAGGACCGGTTGGGGGGGGAAGTCATACGTCCTTCCTATGGGGAAGTTTCCGTGAAGATAGGCAGGCAGAATAGCTCTCAGTGTAGAGTCGTCAGGAAATGTTGTAAAGCTCCCCTGAAGTAGTTCCACAACAATATCAGACGGCCTTGCTTCACTGGTTGATGGGACCACGTCATGGCAGGGCGGGGTTGGCTGTCGATCCCTCTTCCCCTCACCAGTTGTCCTTCGCACTTCTCATCATTGATCCTCCATCCCATTCACAACAACAGGATTTTCCACGAATATTATCTAGCGATTGTACGATGGCCGCATATCCTCGCCCCGACTTCCACCGCCCAGCCCTCAATTGGCTTTCCCTCGACGGTTCCTGGGACTTCATCTTCGACGATGCTGACACAGGACTGAACCAACGGTGGCAACAGCAGGGTCTCCCTGCCAAAGAGGCCGCACAATCTAAGCGCCAGATCAATGTACCTTATGCTTTCCAAACCCCGGCATCCGGTATTGGGCTCTACGAGGTTCATGAAGTGCTTTGGTATGAACGAATGGTCCCGGACATACGCACCACAGATGAACAGGCGAAAGGGAACCGACTGATTCTTCGCTTCGGGGCGGTGGACTACGACTGCACTGTCTGGATTGATGGACAGTTGGTCGGTGCTCACCGAGGAGGCCATGTGCCATTTGAGGTAGATGTGTCGGACGCATTTGGTGTCCGAGAAGGTTCGGACGCCCGGCGCCTCACGATTCGCGTCCGCGACTCTGCAACCGACCTCGGTCAGCTGCGAGGGAAGCAATACTGGGGACCCGTTCCACAAGAGATTTTCTATACCCCTACCAGTGGCATATGGCTGTCCGTTTGGTTGGAGAGTGTGCCCCGGACGCGGCTGGGAAGTAGCAGTGACGGGACAGTCCTACGGTCGGATGACATTGACGGGGGCTTTTTACGTGCACGACTCACAGTCCTAGGCCGCCCTCTGGCCGCCGGGTGTAGCGTTGAAATTGAAGCTAGTCTTGCAGGAAATCTAGTCACTCGTGGCAGAAAAGAATTGCCACGTGACAAGGACTGGGTGGACCTTGATATAGACATGCGTGTTCCACAAGTCGAGCCTTTGAAGCAACAGAGCCGGTTCAACATTGATGGTTGTTGGCGAGGTAGTGTAGCCCTCTGGGCACCGGAGCATCCGATCCTCTATGACCTAACTCTGCGCCTCTACGACGCCTCGGGTAATCAAGTGGATGCAGTCGAGACGACGACGGGCATGCGAAGCGTTTCTTGGACTCATGGCGATGGCACCTTACGACTGAATGGAAAGCCGTGCTTTCAGACTCTCGTGCTGGACCAAGGATATTGGCCGGAGACAGGTCTGACTCCACCGTCACAAGATGCTCTCCGAGCAGACATTGAAATGGCGAAGAAGATGGGTATCAATGGCTGCCGCAAGCACCAGAAGGTCGAAGACCCCGTGTTTCACTACTGGGCCGATCGGCTCGGGTTCCTGGTTTGGGGTGAGATAGCCAATGCCTACGAGTTTAGCGACGAATATATCTCGCGCTTCAACAGCGAGTGGGTGGAGGCCGTGCGCAGGGATATCAATCACCCGTGCATAGTGGCATGGACCCCGTTCAACGAGAGCTGGGGCTATCCCTCCCTGAAGGACAACATTGACCAGCGCAACCATATCCGCTCAGTTTACTACCTCACCAAGTAAGTTACATTTCTGCCCTATTCTGTAAGTTGGTGCATCGCTCATAGGTTCAGAACGCTGGATCCAACTCGGCCCATCAACGACAATTGCGGTTGGGAACATGTCGCAACCGACCTAACGACTTACCACGACTACTCCGACTTCCCTGCACTGACAGGGACTTGTGCAGACTTCAAAGATGGCATCCTGGGCAAGAAGTCGAACCGCGACATGTTTGTGCCCCCCATCCCGGCCACGCCATCTACTCCTTCCGACCCTGGTGCACAGCATGCCTCCGGGGCCCCCGTCATCTGTTCTGAATTTGGCGGAGTCAATATCATTCCTGCCAAGGGAACCACAGCAGGGGACCGGGACTGGGGATACACCACCGCTAGTGATCCAGAAGATCTGTTGAGTCGCCTGGAAAAGCTAGTTATGGCAGTGGTGAAAGGAGGGCATTCGTGTGGATTGGTCTATACTCAATTGTATGCTTCCTTGCTTACTGTCTTGTTCATGATTGGTACTTTGCGACCGGGCAAGATATCAAAAGCTGCGTTCATTTTATAGATGGCTAATCTTCTTATAGGTGTGACATTGAACAAGAGGTAAATGGTCTCTATTCGTACGACAGGAGAGAGAAGGTGCCAGCTTCCCGCGTCAAGGCCATTATGGATTCCGCTCACCGCTACTACCACGAGAATGTGGCTCCAAAATAGACAAGGAATCCTTGCTAGAGTTCAGGAAGTGCAGGAAAGGGTGGGCGCCATAATGGTCACCTAGTTGACAGTACTGCTGCCCGGCCGACGGCGATCAATCCTTGCAATCTTTGTATTCAATGACACCTGGGTCGCTGGAGGTTATTACGAGCCGATGATCGCGACGCATCGATAGATAAGTTTGTGACAAGGCAGACAGCAACGCGACAGGTATAGAGAGTAATCTATCTTATAAGCTGGGAAGACGATCGTAGCAACCTCAAGTTCAAGCACTCAACCGGCTACGATCATTACTGGAATTTTTGTCTAAACCAACCGCTCTACGCTTCCTTCTCTGATCCCTTGCCCGCCATTTTCCGAGTTGGAGTCCGCCGTGTATCGGACCGAGATCGCCGTAGTCTTTACAATGCCTCTCGGCGGTGCGCCGTCCTCACTACTGAGGCTGGTATCATCTGCTTCCGCGTAGGGATGGTATTTTCGCACCTCTCTCTTGGCTGCAGCTTCTTCAACACCCAGCATTGGTGGCTGAGTGGTTACCATCTCGAATGCGACCGATCCACTTGCATACGAGAATCCGGAAGACATCCGACCGTTCCACGTGGCTGGGTAAAGCATAGAACTGTTTCTCCCGTTCTGGCTCGAACCGCCGAATGAACTGTCGTATTCCGTCATCGTCCCACAAAAAATAAGCCATCTGCTCGTCCACCGCGCGCAACCATTTCTCCGTGCTCTGCTGTAACACGTGTGGCCAGGTGTCAACGCGCGTGCTCTTCCAGGTTTGGTGGACGATCAGGGGGATTGAGGAGTGCGGGATCTGTCGTTCAGTCGTCTGGGCCAAGCGCAACACTCGCTCCGCGGCGTCGACAATGTTCTCGGGATGCTGTTCCGTCTCATTTGTCCAGGTCGGTGGGATGTACCACGCTGGAGACGACCTGTCTTAGCCGACAAGTTCAAAGCCTTACTCAGAAGTCATATGTTGCTTACCTCCACCACTGCGAGTGTTCGTATGAACGCGTTCAAACAGCAATGGGTAACGGTGTTGAAGAAGAGAAATCTGTTTAACCGAGGTATCAGGCTGTTGAAGTAACCAGGTGAAAAGCACTAGGAAGCAAAGTGCGCCCAGCACGGGACGTCGTAAAATGTAGCGCCAGACCATCGTTGTGATGAGTATAATACTCCAGGGAAGGCGGGTGGGGAGTCGATTTATCCGGCATCAGCAGAGGTTAGCAAAGGCCATGATAATCTTTCATTGGGGGATGGCTAGGCAGCCATGGATATGCCTTGTTCTTCGACTTTTTCTGCGTTGGGGCTAGTCTTGACTGCAACGCCAGGCCAGTGTATAACTTCCCGCGGGTCCCGTCACTTGTAATGCGGCTGCCTAGCAATGGCCCCTCAAATTCACCAACCCTAAGCTCAGAACCTTGCCCTGGCTGGACCCTGGCTACAGTGACTACTAATCCAAGGAAGTACTAGTAGGTGTGATAATACGAGGTCAATCACACGTCCTGGCCAATGGGGGGCTGGAATGGCTCGCATGGCTTACAGAATTCGAGCCATCATCAGGGCCTGCGCCCTACGCAGCCCTAGCCGCGGTGGGGTCGAAGCTTAGTATTGCTTGGATTCGTGGACCCTTTTTTAGGCCAGATGGCAGTGCATCTCTGGTGGGGGCTGATTCACTTGTTGTTATTACAAAGAAAAAGCTTTCTGCCATGTTCGCACTGTGGTCTCTCTGTGATGAGCATAGGTATGATTGGCTGCGTACCCTGGCCGATTTGCTGGCACAGCATTACCTAAAAAGGGAAACACTACAATCTTCCAGACGCGGGACTGTCCGTATACCAGTCGCGACTTGCCAATTGCTGATCATGTCTCCACCCTTGCTCTCTGGTCGTGTCAGCACAGTCCAAACCCAGGGGAACATCCCACCGGCCTCGGAAAGAAGCTCGGAAAGTCGAGTTGTCCAGGCAGAAACGGGACCGGAGGATTACTGGTGAAACCCACCTGCGATACACACAAATACCACTGGCGTGTCCCGTATCACAACTGTATTACCAGTCGGAGCTTGCCATATTGGCGGCTCAAAACCTGTCCATCACTGCCTCCTTCACTATTCAATTACATCCCTCAAATAGCCTCTCCATATCCATTATGTACCTTTTCCTTCCTTGCGATGCCTTGTCTCAGCCCCAAAGCCTTCCAGGCACTGTCAGCCAGCCGCAATGGCTCCCGCGCGCCTCCGACTCGTGCTGGCAGCCCTCCTACTATTCATTCTAACCTCCCTGCTCGCCCCGTTTGTCTGCAATCTTTACCTACTGCTTCGATTACCCTTTGTGTGGAAAGCCTCATCCGCCGATGCTATCATCACTGAACAGAATGATGGATTCGATTTGACCTTTTCCGACTACAACAGCACATACTCCGTCGCCGACACTGGGTTGCCTGTTCCAGTCCCCGCAAGGCTGCACCACGTCCAATTGGGCACACAGACCCCACGGGCAGAATGGCAGGCTGCTCGAGACGAGTGTCTCAAGCAACATCCGGACTGGGAGGCATTTCTGTGGACCGACGAAAACGCTAGCCGCTTCGTGCAGAATCACTATCCGCACTTTCTCCTCACCTGGGAAAATTACCCGCACCTTGTCCAGCGCGTGGATGCATTGCGATACATGATCCTGCACAAGTATGGGGGTGCCGTGTTGGATTATGATCTGGCATGTAAACGGTCGTTGGAACCTCTGCGTCGATTCGAGTTCGTCGCGCCGGCGGCCAACCCCGTTGGTATCTCCATTGGCATGATGCTCGCGGCACCGAACAATACCTACGTTGGTGATCTGGTGCGGAACCTGCCAACCTTCAATCGAAGATGGTCGGTATTGCCTTATATCACAGTTATGTTCAGCACGGGATGCCACTATGCCTCGTATGTTGCTATCTGACGCTTAAGGTGAACAGATATTAGAGCTAACAAGTTATAGAACCATCTACACCATGCAGCGCGATACCTCTACCCTCCGCGTCCTAACTGGTCCACCCGAGAACCCACGAATGCATATGCTCAACGGTGTGGTCAATACCCCGCTCTTTCGGCATCTGGGCAGTTCCTCCTGGCACGAGAAAGATGCAAGGTTCATCAAGGCGTTTGCGAATATGGATCAACGGGTGGCGTTTGGAATGGTCCTGGTCGCCTTAGCAGGAGGATGCTGGGCTGTGAGCCTATGTGTGTCTCGGGGCCGGGCATGGCACCAGAAAGACGCAGTGTCGCAGGAGATAGAGTTGTTGCAGAAAGCACATGATTCTTGAATACTTGTAATTTCTAGCTAGATTTCTGCTCACGGTTTTACGTTTGGATACCATATTGGAGACAAATAGTTTTGCTTAATGAAAGAATATTTGAAAGAACATAATCACAGCTTAGGCTATCCGATACGAATTATTAAACCACATATAACGGCTCACTATCAAGTAAAACACCCGGTCCCATGAGTACTGACTATCATGTTGACTGAATGCTGTTCGCGCAGTTAGGTAGGTCTGCCACGGACTCACCAGTAGCGCTCTGTTTCCGTATATGTCGTGTCCTGTGGGTGGCGGTGCGGCTGTCAGGACCGCTGCCCCGATGCGCCAGGCGAATGGCACAGAGGTCAAGATCAGATCAACGAGCGACGAGTACTTGCGCAGGAGGAATGTACTCTGTAGGGCATAGACTGGCGGGGCATGCGGAAAGTCCTCTGCGTATTTTCTGCTCCCTGTTAGCCTCATTGTTTCGAATAGTATGGGTGCCATTCACTTACCGAACACCGGCACTTACAGCCCTATGGTTGATATGGCCGGAGACTCCACCGTTATCGAAGGTGAAGATCTTCTGTAGCCTTAATACCTGGCCACTACTCATGAAGGGTGTAAGGGAAACGTACCAGATCCACTTTCCACATGAGAACGTAATGGGCGACTATGTCCTGAATGACATCCTGGCGCCACCATTTCTTTGGATTATCCTGCAGGGCACCGTGCTCCAGAACAACGCAGCGAGCAGATGAGATGCCGAGAGCGGTACAACTACGTTCAATTTCTGCCTTGCGGATATCTCCTTGGCCATGATAGTCGCCTGCACTCATTAGAAGATATACTACTCGGAAGATTTCTGGTGGAGTGATGACTCACCCGTCGATAGTACCAACAAGGAACGAGTGACATCCGGGTTGTCGCGACCGTGAAGGATAGTTGGGCTAAAGAACAAAGTCTCGTCATCCGGATGTGCCGTGACGAGAAGGACGTTCCGCGCTTGCTGGATGGTGTGTGGAACAAGACGCGGATCTCCCGCGAGGTAGTATGCGAGAAGAAGATACAGGAAGATGGAGGCCGACAGCAGGATCAGCGCCGAGTATGCTATCAGACATCTCCAGTCATGTCGCCGCACTTGGCGAAGTAGGCGCCTGAACAGGCGGGTTGGGGTTGCCATCGATGGGCTCGTTGTTGTTTGTACGGAAGTAGTGCCAAGATGATATCCTGGCTGGGTGTAATCGGGTCCTCCACACGGCTATGCAGTGTGTGGCATCTCCCTGCACTGAATTATTCTGATAGCAGAATAGAGAGGAAGAAAAACCCTCGGTCTCTGGAAGGCCTGAGGAGTGTCGGGATCCGCGGACAACATCGATGTCGTGTATGTAATCTGTGGTAATATATGATTCTGAAATACATCAAGTTCTACGTATGGTCAGTAATAAAACCGGGTGTGACGAAGATCGGGGGTTTCCGCAGCTCGCACAACACACGCACCAGAAGCTTCGCCCATTAGCCTCAATTCCAATACGCAAATATACTAGGCAGCAATATAGGCTTCTTCCGTCATTGGCTCGGTTCAATAAGCTTGATGTGTCCTTCAAAAGCGAGTGATTTACCTGGCCAATGGCTGCAGCACGAGGATGATCTAGCGTTATGGCCAAGGGGCTAAGGGTGAAACAAGGCTGACAAGCTTTACTGACGAAAGAAGGAAAAGAACACCACCTTTATTTAGTAGTTCATATGTAAGACCAACTGAACTGGAGCCAAAGTCAGAGGCCTATTGGTTCCGGGCTTGCCCCGGGGAAATGAGCAATCTTGACGAGCCCGTTATAATAGGGGTCCTGTCAGACCTCCGTCATCCAGATCGACGCGCCTAGCGATCGGCCCCAGCCGTCATCAAAGGTCTAGGCAATGAAGCGATCGATCACTAGGGAAGCGAACATCGTATTTGCTTGGCTGTATGCTGAAAATGGCCCCCGGTGGTAATGGTAACTTCTTGCTACGGTCTCACCATATGAAGTAGGGTTTGCTTAGCGCAGCCACAGGGTATCTAGCTGGGGTCCTCCTTGTTGGTTACACCAATAATCTGCCAACAAGTGGGAGGTTCTTTCGCCCATCTGCAACCGGTCATGCAACTCCGAGTAGCTCGCGTTCTGATGACTGCAATTTCATCATTGAGCTGACGCACACGATACTGTCTCTTTCAGTGCTAGGTCAGGAAAATCAAGCCCCATGAGTATGGAGAATATGGTCGTGTACTTATAACGAGGAAAGACTTGCCCATTCATGAATTGCATATTTGTATGTATCATGATATATAATATCGGGAGCTCTAGGGCAATATGGACTGATGAATCTACCGGCACATGTCCCAGGCAAGTAACTCCCCGTGTATCCCACGGCCCATTGAAAATGCCTCCTCTTCTCGGGGATACTTTTAAGCCATGAACTGACAGGACAACAGTTGGTTGTCGAGAGTTTTTATTCTGAGCGACGTGCAACCCTTCTGGCGCCACACATGCGATGCGTCCGAAGCAGGCGCAGATGACATGCAGGAAGGTTGCCACGGCAATCCCGAGCTTGTCTCAACACATTGTCATCTTCACTCATGAATCCAACTTTCTCCCTACCAGTTGAACTTCTGTATCGCACGATGCTCACTCGGCTCAGTCTATACCTCCTGGCTCTGTTCTCTCCCGCCAGTGGCGATAGCAACCACCAACGAACTTATTTTTACGTTGGGGGAAACTACTCGGTCACTGAGAATGGCGAGCATGTATACACTAACCAGATCTATGTCGAGAAGTTGACGCCCGTACAAGTGACTCAGCCATATCCGATTGTGTTTGTCCATGGCCAGGCTCAGACAGCCACAGTAGGACAGCCTAGACTTAGTTGGTGGAATAGCACTAACAAGACATGGACAGAACTGGTTGAACAAGCCAGACGGCCAGCCAGGATGGGCATCGTACTTCCTTGACAAGGGCTACGAATGCTACCTGTTCGATCAGCCGTTCCGCGGCCGCAGTCCCTGGCAAATCTTCAACGGTAGACTGGAGACGTACTCGGCCGAACACCTGCAACGATACTTCACCGCGCCTGAACGGTATGGGCTATGGCCACAAGCTTCCCTGCACACCCAGTGGCCTGGGACTGGGGTCATGCATGATCCCATCTTTGACTCCTACTACGCCGGTGCTGTGCCATTTGTCAGTGATAATGTGCTGCAGCAAACTGCCATGCGCGACGCGGGCGCCGCTCTGCTGGATCAGATTGGCCGGCCAGTTATTCTGATAGCTCATTCGCAAGGCGGAATCATGGCATGGCTACTGGCTGACCAACGGTCCGATCTGGTTCACTCGATTGTCTCCATCGAGCCTGGTGGTCCACCGTTCAGCAACGCAATGTTTGGAAATAGTTCTGCTCGAGCATACGGGCTGACGGACATTCCTATTGCGTACTCGCCGCCTGTGTCGGACCCGAGCACAGATTTCTCCACCACCATCTTGCCGTCCAACTCGTCAATCCTAGCAGACTGCATCATTCAGGCGGATGATCCCCCTGCGCGGCAACTGGCGAATCTGAGGGATGTTCCCGTGCTCCTACTGACGACGGAAGCATCATACCATGCGCAGTATGACTGGTGCACGGTAGAATTCTTGCAACAGGCCGGCGTACAGGCTGAACACTTGCAGTTGTCAGATATTGACATCCATGGTAATGGCCATATGGTATTCCTAGAGAAGAACAGTGATGAGGTTGCGGCTGTTATTCATCGCCGGATTGGACAGTCGGATGACATGGATGGCAAAGCTGAGCTTTGATGTGAATCTTAGCGAGAAGAATGGGGCTTGCTTGAAGGGAGGCGTGTCTCAGAGTAACCTTGAGATCTCCAGGTGGAGTGTGCTCGTCTTGTTAAGACCGAGCTGTTCATGTTATGGCTATGAAAATCAGCGATTGTTTTACATTAATTCTTTGAGCCATTATTGGCATCGGTGCGCCTAAATCCATTGCCGGTGGAGTTCCCAGAGAATTGGTCCCTGGGGCATGAAAACAGTGTGACGGATGGGCCTCTTCTAACGTCAACAGCCACGTAAGCAAGCTGTGGGCGATAGAGAGGGAATCCACCTGTCAACAATTGGAGTCAGGCTAATGATCCCACAGAAAATAAACTGAGATGAGTGCCGTACTTCGTTACCCCTTGGCAGTATGCAGCGATAGTAGAGTATGATGCTTCCTCTGCTAATACGTCCAGAGGGCTAATTTGCCAGCACAATTGCGTCCCATTGAGTTCTATCGATTAATCAATTTGTATATAGACTCACAGCAACATATCTCTCAGCCATAAGTCATGGTGCCGAAACGCGACCGTGGGAAATGTTCTCCCCAAGCAACCCCGGCTAAGGGCACCGGGGAGGACGGCTGCCAGTACTTCCTTTTTGGGCAGAATTCCCCACTCCCCACCTCCCCGCGAAGCGGAGAAACGGAGTAACAGCCTCTCCCCTATTTGGACATCGGGGTTCGCACAACAAAGAAACTGAAGTGCAACGGCATAAGTCGGAGGAAGACCCAATATTCTTCCATATAGCATCACATTTCAATGGTTCTCAATGGCATCCACCACTGCGTGTGAATCCATCTCGCTCACCGAGCCAGGAGAGCGGCCGATCTCGATGGTGCCAGAAGCACCACACAATGATTCTTCCGTTACCGAGGCTAAAGTCCCTTACCTGAAGCTCATCGCATCGGGCTTCTCCTTTTTCGTCGCTGGTGTCAACGACGGCAGTTTAGGCTCCTTGCTTCCCTACGTGCTCGAGACGTATCACGTTAGTACCGGTCTGGTAATTATCGTGTAGGTCCCCCCGAAGCATAAACTCACCCACCTACGGTTAATGATAGTTATGCTAGTTATGTTACAACTCTCGTGGGCTGGTTGGTGGCCGCCCTAACCAATAGCACCGCCTGCCAATACCTTGGATTAGGTTCTATGCTCGCTCTGGGGGCTGCGCTTCAGGTGCTAGCCCATGTCCTGCGTGCCTGGCTTCCGCCGTTCCCATTATATGCTATAACTTTCTTCCTAGCTAGTCTAGGACAAGCATTCAATGACACCCATGCCAATACATATGTCGCTGCGGTCAAGGCCGCCCACCGATGGCTCGGCTTTATCCATGCCATGTACATGGCTGGGTGTCTCGTCGGGCCATTGGTGGCTACCGCTGTGGCGTCTGCTAATAGGCAGTCACAGTGGAATTTATTCTATGTCTTTCCACTTGGTTGGGGTTTAATCAACCTGATCCTGGTATTGATAGCCTTTCGCGATAGCATGTCCGTCCATCATTCCTCAGAAGCCGTTCAAAGCGACGACCCGCGGGCTTCGGGTCAGAACAGTCGCGGCAGCCGTGCCGTAAGGGAGATCAAGGATACACTTCGTGTACCAGCTGTCTGGTTGACAAGTCTCTATTTTTTTCTTCTTCCTGGGAGCGGCCATCACGGCCGGTGGTAAGTGAACCCATATTCGGTAGAGCGAATAAGAGACTCACAGTGGTTAGGATGGATTGTCGAGTACCTTGTTCGCGTTCGGCATGGCGATGTGCACCAGATGGGTTATATCCCGACGGGGTTCTATGGCGGAGCTTTTCTTGGTCGACTAGTTCTAGCCGAACCTACTTATCGTCTAGGAGAGCGTCGCATGATATTTACATACGCTGCCCTGTGTGCTGGGTTAGAGCTGGTGTTCTGGCTGTTAGTTCGCCCAGTGTTGCTCTCCACATCTTCATTATCTGACACATACTATAGGGTGCCCAATATAGGCGTTGAGGCCATGGCTATCTGCTTGTTGGGCTTCTTCTCGGGGCCCTTCTTCGCAACAGTGAGTTCTATTACATTCTACAATCGCATCCACCGTCTAACATCGCACACAGGGAATATCGGTCGCATCTAAAATCTTTCCGGCTAACATTCGTTCCTCCGGGATTGGTACGTGGATTCCATGGTAATTCAACAAGCAACGTGTTAACTCTATGAATCCAGCATTCGTCTTCGTGTTGGGGCAGATTGGAGGATCGCTCTTCCCCGTATTGACAGGCATCATCTCTTCCCACACCGGCGTCAAGGCCCTGCAGCCCATGTTATTGGCTCTACTGTGCGCTACGGGTATCAGCTGGCTGCTGGTGCCTACTAAGGCGCCGAGACTGCGTGCAGATTGATCTACCAACCAACAAGTAACTGTGGTTCCTGGCTACAATAGACATCTATCAGTTGCTTTCTACGCTTTATGTGATCTTTGGGTTGTCTGGATAGGACGCGACGACATCGATGATTGAGTATTGGATGAGAAATGGCATGTCAAACAGGCTATGTTGTCACCCTACCAAGGAGAAAAAGATTAGGAATCGGCAGAGCTGCTTGATTGGGAAGGTTAGGCGATCGCTGGTTTGGGAAATCCAGGTCATTAGATACAGTATACGTCGGGGATTTCCCCTTACGAACCAGTCGAAAGGGGTACTGTCGTATGATTGTATTCAGTTGCAATTTGCAAAGCATGCGTGCGTACTCGAAAAGCTAAAGCTGAAAACGCAGCGTAGTCGCAGATATTCCGTAGGTATAAGGATGGGAAATGGCTACAGGGCTAAGGATATAGAGAGGGTCGTCGTAAGCAGGAGTGATCTACAAGGGGCCTGCACGCGAACAATCCCCGGCAAACATACCCGTTTCAGTACATCTCCTCCTCAACGATCTTTGCACATGACGAGAAGAGGGGTAGAAGATGGTGCTCTCCCACCAGATCAACGGCTGGTTTGGAAGACAAAGCATCAAGCCTCGCGGTACCTTAAGGAAGTAAGAATATCACTACAAAATCATCGAAACTGATCCATCAGCACCAATGGAGGTGAGTCTATCTCTGCTGTCACAATATGCCAAACTGATGCGCGGGGCAGAACCCCTCATTTGTCCTGCGCGACATCAAAGACGTCGTCATTGAAGACCGGCCCAAACCCATCCTCAAAGACCCTCACGATGTGATTGTCCATGTGGCACAGACAGGTATTTGTGGAAGTGATGTATGACTTTCTTCCCTCCTTTATCCTCACAATAAGTGGTCTATATAGTTCCAGGTTAACGTATCGCCCAGGTTCACTAGTATGGATCCTCTCATGTATCCTATCATAGACAGAGTCTTTGACATAAGTTCAGCTGGCAACGCGGTCGCATCGGCGATTTCATCCTCACCGGACCCATGGTCCTCGGCCACGAATCCTCCGGCGTAGTTGTCGAAGTCGGTGACAAAGTCCGACACCTCAGGCCGGGCGATCGCGTCGCCATGGAACCCGGCGTACCCTGTCGTCGTTGCGACTACTGCCGCAGTGGATCATATAATCTCTGCGGCGACACCATCTTCGCGGCGACCCCGCCTTGGGATGGCACACTGGCCAAATACTACGTCAACGCCGCCGACTATTGCTACAAGGTGCCAGACCACATGACTCTCGAGGAAGCAGCCATGGTTGAGCCTGTATCAGTCGCCGTGGCTATCACCAAGACAGCTAACCTGCAAGCCCATCAGACCGTCTTGGTTCTGGGCTGTGGTCCGATCGGCGTACTCTGCCAAGCCGTGGCCAAGGCCGCTGGAGCAAAGACCGTCATTGGAGTGGATGTGGTTCCATCCCGACTGGAAGTCGCCAAGTCGTACGGCGTCGATCACACGTTCATGCCCTCGCGGGCCGAGCCAGGCACAGACCCCATGGTGCACGCGGAGCGGGTGGCCATACAGCTGAAGGAGGAGCTGGGACTGGGAGAAGGCGCCGATGTGGTGCTGGAGTGCTCTGGTGCTGAGCCGTGTGTCCAGTTGGGTATCTATGCCGCCCGCCGGGGAGCTACGTTCGTGCAGGCCGGTATGGGCAAGGAGAACATCACGTTCCCCATTACGGCGGTGTGCACGCGTGGGTTGACCATCAAGGGATCGATCCGTTATCTGACCGGATGCTACCCGGCGGCTATTGATCTGATCGCCAAGGGCAAGGTTGATGTGAAGCGGTTGATCACGAACCGGTTCCCGTTCGAGAAGGCCGAGGAGGCGTTTGAGCTGGTCAAGGCAGGACGGTCGGATGTGTTCAAGGTGATGATTGCGGGTGTGCAGGATTAATCCATAGATACAACATAGCATACGTCGGGTTTGTTGGTTGGCAGGCAGTGTGGTTAAGGGGATTCCTATACTACCACGAGACAGATTTAGGAGGATTTTGGTCGCTGAGATGCGCACGACATTCAGAAATCAATATAATTACCAGAATTTACAATATACTTTCTCTAGAAGTAGTATGTAAGCCGGTATATATGGAATGTGTAATGCACAGAGGCTGTCAATTAGTTGCACTATGTCTCTGTATATAATCTTACATTGTAGGAGGTTCACATTACAGGTTGATCACACAAGGAGCAGGTAGGCATTCAAAGAATCACCCCTCAGGAGAACGGACATCCGTCGCTCCCGGCAATGCCGACAACGCTCATGGTAGTGGTGGCCGTCACGAAACTGACATCCTGAGTGCTGGCCTGGGACGCCGTCTCCGTTTCATACAATGCTGCCGTCGGCGTGGGAACCTTGTTCAAGGTCACAGGGTGTGAATAGTCTGAGCACCAACCAATAGTCTTAGGCACGATTCCTGGCTTGACAGATCTGGAGGAGGCAGGAGCAGGAGTGGAGGAAGGAGCCGGGAGATGAGAGGAGTGGTGATGAAACAGATGATGATCATGGTGATGACTGTGGTGGAAAGCAGAGCTGGACGCGGTAGGGCTCACCGTGACATAAACGGTAGATGCTGCAGGGCAGGTAGACGTAGCAGATGCTCCGGGTGCGGTAATACTCGTATCAACGCAGTCGGTCGCGTTGGCCGCGTCGGAGACGAAGAATTTCTCGGACTGGGCGTAGATGATATAGACGTTGGTGCCGTTGATCCCGCTGATCTGGTAGCCCCACTCGGGATCGGTGTCGCAGGGGATTTGCACGGGGTATGACAGGTCGGAGGTCGGAATGTCAATTGCCAGGGGAACATAGGAGGGTGGCCAGTAGACGAAATTCCAGAGATAGAGGCTGAAGGTGGTGGGATCGGTATCAACGGTGGTCCAGTTGACGGTGATGGTGGAACCGGCGGCGTAGGTTGAGTTGAGGGCCGGCTCGGTGATGCTGATGGCCGCAGCCAGGGAACTGAGGGTGATGAAGGGAATGACGAAACGCATGGTCGCGGAGTAAAATTTGGGTCAATTGAAGGAGAGAGTGAGAACAAGAACTAAATATCAAATGAATGAATAAGTGAATGCTATAGGCGACCAAACGAGTGACTAAAGGGGTCAGAAGGGCGCGATGCAAGGGGAAAAACCGTTGACCCCCATGGCAGGATACTGGGCAGATGCGAAGATATAAGCAGCCTCCGCTTGTGCTTTTCTCCGGAAATTGGAGGCTGTACTCGTGTTACTTTCAAGATTATGCTAAATTTAAAATCAAGCCACGCGTTCCCAACTATCGAGCCACTAAGGAAGGATGCCATCGGCCATTGGCTCTGTTTGAGACATCCGAGTGGAGCGGCGTGCTCGGGCCCGCCGACTGGAAAATCAAACCGTTCCAAACAGGCATCCATCTACACTATTACTTGCTCGGCTTCATTTTAGAAGTTAGACAGAACCCTATCTGGAATGATTCGCATGTGATCCGAGAAAATCATGTTCTTCCAATCCCTCATTTTATATTGGTGGCGCTTCCTTCTACAATCTCTCATGCTATCGCCGATTTAATATATGTTCATATATTGTTATCACTGCTAATGATATGACTGCTTAAGGAAAAATATAGTACTGATCGTGCAAGTTAATAGCGTCTATCGGGAAGGTGCTGGTATTTGTACTTTAGGTCATTCCCTTTTTTCTCCTTGGCTGTTATGTAAGTTGTAACATGCGATAACCTCAATCACCGTTCTCCGACGCAGCTCCGAGAACTAGGAGCAGGCTGTCTAACCGGCGATAGCCTCACCCTCCCTTCCAAATGGCGGCCAATTGTTGTAATTCTGGTTCGATCCTCAAACGGTCCATAGTTCACTTTACCACCGCGAGTGTTCGAGGCAAGAGGAACACCTTTCTTATTCCGGCTTATGAGGTCCTGGATTTCTCTATGTCAGCTAGGACCAAGGCTCACGAACGCTATTGTCAACCCACCGGATTGTAGATAAATGGCCGTGTAAATGTCACGAGGTCGATCTTCCCTCTTTGTAATAGATCTCTTGCCTCCTCTACCGTATACTCGTGGTTCACCATGAGCATGGTGCGACTTCCAGGATACTTGATGAGAGCGCCAAAGTCCGTCAGAGGCTCGTACTTTGGAGGCAATTCTTTCCCTTGAGGCCTGGGTCGGGACCTGAAATAGTCATCGGTTTCGCGCCCCACATCACAACCTCGACGCGATAAGTTGATAAAAGCGAGATCACGACACATTAGCTCCTTGATGAAGTATGTGTAAGTCTCTTTCATTTCTTCGTATGAGATCATGGTGTCATTATAGTCATCTGTAGGGCAGATGTTGATCCCGACTGCTCGAGATCCCCAGACCTCAATAATGGCATCGAGGACTTTGAGCGGAAACGGCAGCGATTCTCGACAGAACCACCGTATTGGTCACTGCGTGTATTCGAGTGCCTAGACACCAGATAGGCTCGTGAAGCATGCATTATGTGGAGGGATATCGCTTACGAGCACAAGAAGTTGTGTAGAAGATACCCGCTAGTCAGCCGCAGTGTCAGTTACGATGGCCGTATCCACGAAGGGTCGTCTTTCTTGCGTCCTTACCCTTGTGCTGGTAGCTCAATTCCATCAAACCTAGCAGACTTGGTCAAGCTGACAGAGTGCCGATATTGTTCGACAATGACTCTCGGGTCATCAATCTCGGTGATATTGTCGGTATGGCCCGGAAGTCCCTCCAATGTACGATATTTTCCGCCCTTGGCAGGTACCTTAGATGGTGCATAGACTGGATATCCTGATTCTTTCAGCATCGGCATACTATCATTCTGGATGCGTCCTATATGTCATACATAATCTACAGTCAGGAACCTCACTCTCTTACCAGGACAACGAAAACATCAATTGGCAGGACTCACCTGGATGCCATGGCTGGAAGATGAAGAGAATCTTTCCCCCAACCTTGTGCACCTCGCTTGTCACCTTGGCCCAAGCATCTGAATGGTCTTGGTACATTACAGGCGCGTGGGGCCATTCGGCACCGTTCAGGCTGATAAAGGTGCCCTCTGCGACGATAAGCCCGGCGCCGTCCCGCGCTCGGTCGGTGTAATGTTTGATGTTCGCATGGGTCGGCTTATTTCCATCGGTGCATCGATTTCGCGTCATGGACCCCATGCAAATACGATTGCGCAATTGAATCCCATCCCCGAGGATGACTGACTCGAGAAGCTCCGCCATTGTAATGCTCTTGACGATTAGCGAATGACTGCAGGAAAGGCTAGCTTGGTGAGAAGAGTAACCTTAAAAAGACGCCAGATGGACATGCTGATTTATATCCGTATTCTGTCCAGACTGAGGTCACGCCACTCTGCTTTTTAGGTAAAATCTGCTTGCTTGGAAGGCGATGATCGCGGAAGATGAATTCAGTCCGCATCTTGCAGGCTTACTCTCGCGTATATCATCATGGCTATCAGCTGAGACCATATAGAAAATAAATGACATCATTTCAATAACTCGCCTGTACTGATTCATTACTACTCTTTCTATATTTCACATGAATGTCATCATGGTGGACATTGCACTGTGGAACATGAGAGTGTCTGAATGATAGTCCTCGGATGACTTTCCCGAGCGGGTAACTGGTTATCGATGATGCCTGAGGCTGCTATCGCGGCCTCCTTTGCCGAATAACCGAACCAAAGATTCCCCCAGCTTTGACCATCCTCATCATGGCATGAGCCTTCTTGTTACTCAAAGAACATCGTCCTACCAAAAGAATGGCTTTTCCGGTGCGATCTTAAAATGACAGTTCTTCCTACGAGCATGTCCCCCCCGCCCCTCTGCCATGGAGTTCCCCACGTGAAAGGAACGGCTTCTGGAAGGCTGATTGCCAGCCACGTGGAGTTGAGTTTCTGGGGTGGCGTCGACCCCCAAACAGGCCGGGTGATTGACCAACACCACCCCTTAAATGGCCACTCTCTGGAAGGTCGCATCCTCGCCATTCCAGGTGGTCGTGGGTCCTGCTCGGGCAGCGGGGTGATGCTTGAACTCCTACTTAACAACCGCGGACCTAAGGCAATACTCTTTGAGCGCCGTGAGGATATCCTCACCTTGGGGGTAATGGTCGCGGAGGAGATGTTCGGCAGGGCAATTCCAGTGATAACACTGAATGCAGACGACTTTCAACGGGTGCTGGAACTGCATGATACTTACATCACGGTCGGTGATGGTTACATCTTCGACAAGGAGTTACCCGGGACATTGCATGAACTGCCTGACTGTCACTCCAAAACACCATTGGCGCTGACCACAAAGGTGCAACTGTCCGATGTGGATAGAGCATTGATTCAGGGCGAATATGGAGAAGCTGCGCGCGTGGCCATGCGGATCGTTCTGCGAATGTCTGAGTTACTAGAGGCTCGCGAATTGATCCCGGTCACCCAGGTTCACGTCGATGGCTGTATTTATACCGGACCTGGATCGCTAATGTTTGCAGAGAAACTGCGCGATCTGGGAGGTCAGGTACTTGTTCCAACCACCCTGAACTCTATCTCTGTCGACCAGAAGCGATGGCGGGCCCAAGGCGTAGATGTGGCGTTTGGGGAAGCGGCCGACCGGTTGGCCAAAGCGTATATTGACATGGGTGCGCGGCCAACTTTTACATGCAGTCCCTACCAGCTGGACAGCGCCCCTAAACTCGGAGATCAGATCGCTTGGGCAGAATCCAATGCTGTGGTGTATGCTAACAGTGTGCTTGGGGCGCGTACCATGAAGTATCCCGACTTTCTCGATATCGCCATTGCTCTCACTGGCCGCGCCCCCAAAGGGGGACCGCATATCGATACGAACCGCCAAGCTACATTGATTGTGCGGTTACTAGACACCGAGGAATTGCATGTCGATGACTCCTTTTATCCTGTGCTTGGGTATCACGTAGGGACCCTGGCAACCAATCAGATCCCGGTGATCGTGGGCCTTGATTCTCTGGCTCCGAATCGGGACGACCTCAAGGCGTTTGGGGCCGCATTTGCGACTGTCTCAAGCGCCCCGATGTTCCACATGGTTGGTATTACACCAGAGGCGAAGACCATAGAAGCCACTATCCGACGCGAAACCCACCCACCTTGTCTGGATGTGAAGGTGGAGGAGCTGACACCCTGTTGGGATACACTGAACACTGCATCAGACGCCCAAACTGTGGATCTCATTTCTCTTGGTAACCCACATTTCTCACTGAGAGAAATTCGACGATTAGCTACCCTATGCCAGGGGCGTAAGAAATGCGAGGGGGTGGCGGTGATGGTAACCTGTAGTCGGGCGACATACGGCTTGGCTGATCAAGCCGGGCTTATTCAGGAGCTGGAGAGGTTTGGTGTGCGATTTATCACTGATACCTGCTGGTGCATGATTGCTGAACCCATTATTCCACGGTCGCTCAATGCAATCATGACGAACTCTGGAAAATACGCCCATTATGGCCCTGGACTCACGGGGCGGAAGTTCTACCTGGGCAGCCTGGCCCAGTGTGTTGAGACTGCATGCCATGGGCGGCCAATTGACCATCGTCCATTATGGCTAGTGAACAAGATGTGAATATCAGATATCACACGACTAGCATGCTCACCATGCACATTGCATCTCTCATACCTCATATTCCCGATTTCGCATGTACTACATGCCTGGGCCGCAATTCGTTACGTTCTCACGCGGTGCCACAAAGCAGTTCTTAGCAGATTACCCAAATCACTATCTCCATTCGGCTGCAGCGTGTGTTGGACTGTAGCCTTCAATTCCCCCCAGCGCCGCCAGTGCTCATCGATAACATTGCCCATACCAGAAGCATTTAGGATCTCGGCAAGCCGATAATGACAATCAAGTAGTACGGGACTGGGAAGTGGAAGATCCTCCGTGCCCGGTGCCTGCTTTAGGACTATTACACCATTTTCAGGCAAATACTGGGCATTGGAGGTGGCGAAGCCTCCAAACGTCATACACTGATACACGTTCGGGGTATCCTGGCCACTCAGTCAGGTATGCTCATAATAACACTCATAACTAGATAAATACTTACCGTGCTTTTAAAAGCCAGGGTAAAGGAGCTGAATGGAATATGTAGAGCCATATTCATTGTTATACTGTTGCACACATCATTGATGCTTTCAGGTGTAAATCCAATATGGTGAATATCAGGGAAGCGACGCAGGAGAGCCTCCTATATAGTAGAGATATGGGGTTGTACCTGCTTTATAGTCAGTATCAAGAGGATTATAATGTACAGTAGTATCTTACTGTAGCCGTATTCCAGCTCCCATAAGAAAAAGGTATGATGTGGGCTACCGTTAAATTTGCTGAACCGACGCCCTGGGGCCTTCCTCGTTCGTTATAGGTATCGTGGTCCAGAAGGCCGCTCACCACGGAACAATAGTCATCTCTCCGTAAACAATCATCGCGGAATCTATTCTCGCGTTCAAGGGGTTCATCAAGAGTTGAGGCCACAGCCTCTTCTGCAGCTTGTCTGTGAGGGTGCGGGGAACTTTTCACGGAGCCGGCATGCGACCGCGTTTTCACTTGTCTAGTTAGAAATTATTTCTGAATTGATGCCTGTTGGAGTTTTAGTTGACTTACTAGGCATTGCAAGTGCGGTGAGGAGATTAAGAACACTTGATGTAATTCCTCATCCGTAGTAGTAGCTAGGATATCTCGAGCAACAGATACTTTTCCTTCATCTGGTAACCACTCCAAGAATGCTTCTAGAGCCGGTTTAATCTTGTCCTCGTGGGATAGACACTGGGCAGAATATGTCGAGATTCTTTGGACAGCATCGCTGAGCAGCTTCGGCATAGTTTGTGAGTTCTCAGTGTCTGTTGATAGCACAGACAAGTCTCTCCGCGGGTGAGGGGGAGGCGGCACGGTGGGACGGCTGCTGCTGCTGCTGCTACTGGCGGTAGCATCCTGTCCTCTGAGACGCGCAGAGCGTCTGGGAGGAGGAGGGGGAGATGAGCGCTTGCGTTTCTTAGACGGGGACATGATGGCAGCTTTGTTGACGGCGGGACACTCTTCAAAGTGATGATGGGGATGAAAGTCGGGGAACTTAATTAAGTGCGGAGAAAGATTAGTAGTGGTGCGGAGAAAGTACTGGATCCGACAAAGTACTAACACCACTGCTTTCACCGCCTTTGACACCGCTCGGGTGAAGGTACCCGGAGTGGATGGAATGGGAATCCTTCCAGTTTCTGTTGGTGCAGTGAATTGAAGTCTCTCGAAGAAGAGATTCCCTCAGATAATGCCATCGCTCCGACCGGAGCGGATCCCGTTGCCGGAAAGGGTCCCCGACCTTTTGGCTGATAAGGTGACCGGCTGGAAGGGAAACCCTCACCCGTTCCAACCCCGCCTGGTTTCTTTCTTCAGAAGTATAAATTAGTTTCACCAAAGCTCCGTCTTAAGTCGCATCATTCGTCTTTCACCATCAATATTCGAGTTTTCAAACATGTCGCAACTCTCCAACTACCGTCTCCTCAGCTTTGATGTCTATGGCACTCTGGTCGACTGGGAAGGTGGCATCTTGGCCGCCTTCCAGCCCAGCCTCGACAAAGCCAACGCCCACTTCACCCGCGAACACCTCCTCACTGTCTACCATGACTTGGAGCGCGCGCAACAAGCACAGACGCCCGACATGCCGTACTCACAACTCCTCGCCACCATCCATCCTCAGTGGACCGAGCGCCTCGGACTGCCTCAGCCGTCAGAAGAGGAAAGCCGCCAGTTTGGAGAATCCATCGGCAACTGGCCCGCCTTCCCGGACACCGTCGACGCGTTAAAGCGACTGGCCCAGAAGTACAAGTTGGTGGTGTTGTCCAACGTCGATCGCGCTTCCTTTGCCAAAACCAATGCTGGCAGCTTGCAGGGATTTCCCTTTGATCTCATCATCACTGCACAAGATGTGGGCTCTTACAAGCCAGATCTTCGGAATTTCGAGTACCTGCTCAAGGCAGTCAAGGAGCAGTTCGACATTGAGCCGGCGCAGGTACTGCAGACGGCGCAGAGCCAGTTCCATGACCACCACCCGGCACGCAAGATGGGGTTGAAGTCCGCGTGGATTGAGCGGCCAGGGGCAACAATGGGGAATCTGTCGGAGACCGTCTATGACTGGCGATTTGATACCTTGGGGGAGATGGCTGATGCGGTTGAGAAGGGACTGTAGACTAGCAAGTTCGCCATGTTCGATGTTCCAGGATCTTTCATGGACTATATAATAGAACGAAATAGGATAAACCAATGAGCATCATGTCCATAGACTCTGAGTAAGACAGCATGCACAAAGCGTGTTTCGTACCAGCAAAGCCTGATAACCGGCTAAGTGGCGCCTGTGAACCGGGCCGCATCCCCACCCCACGCCAGTCTCGGGATGCCAGCCGAAGCCAATCATTACTTATTGCCCATGTCTCCCTCCAGTTGCAGTGGTCCTATTCCTCACAAGTTGGCCTTACACTACACTCTGGCACTCCCACTATGGATTTAGCCCGCACTCTAGAGTCCGCCCCTAGCGGCGAAGTCATCAAATGCATTGACATGCACACAACTGGAGAGCCCACCCGTATCGTCTACGCGGGGTTTCCTCCCCTCAGCGGGACACTGCTCTCCCAGCGCGATCAGGCCCGGGATCAATATGACCACCTCCGCCAGCGAATTATGCTCGAGCCTCGTGGCCACTACGACATGTACGGTGCCATTCTCCGACCAACCACTGAACTGGTCGAATCCGGTGAAGCTCACATCGGTGTTCTCTTCACCCACAACGGTGGCTTCTCCACCATGTGTGGCCACGCAACCATCGCACTGGGCCGATTCCTTGTCGATACGCATGATGTGGCTGTTTTTCCAAAGCGAAATGAGTTGGTAGTAGACGCTGCGTCGCAAACAGTTGTCGTTAACTTGCATGCGCCGTGCGGATTGGTTCGTATCACCGTCCCGATCAAGGACACGGCCGATGGGATCAAGTCCGATCCGTCGCGGGCGGTCTCGTTCCTGTCCACACCAGGTTATGCTGCTGCGACCAATCTTAATATTTGCATTCCACCTGAGATTCGATGGACCGAGCTTGAAGGGCGTGAGAGCATCACCCTTGATATCAGCTATGGAGGGGCATTCTACGCGTTGATTGAAATGCACGAGCTGGGGTATGCCTCCACGGGACTGAGAAAGGTCGATCTTGATTCACTATCACAGGTGATGAAAAGACTAAAAGCGTATCTTGAAACCCATCCCGATATTCTGGCTGCCTGTCAGCACCCTGAAGACAAGAGACTGTCATACCTATACTCCATCATGCTGGTGGACACGAATGTCGGACACAGGCCACACATTGTAGCTGGAGCCGAGACCGGACTGTGCTTCTTCGCCGAAAATCAGATTGATCGGTCGCCGACAGGCTCATGTGTCACGGCTCGCATGGCGCTAGCGCATGCGAAGGGAGAGAGATCGGTTGGTCAGCGGTGGGCTTACAATTCGATCGTCTCCAATCGCTTTCAGACGGGTGCGTTTGAGGCTGAGATTGTACAGACGGGATTGCGGGTGGAGGGTGGAAATGCCCCGGCCAAGGATGCGGTGGTGGTGCGCGTGGAGGGGAGGGCATACTACACGGGCACGTCGAATTTTATGGTCGAAGAGGGAGATATTACGAGTCATAGTGGGTTTGTGATGAGTGATATGGCAGTGTAGCTTTTGAAGCGAATACGAGGGGAATGTAACCTAAATATGAACCAGTATGAGCTGGATGTCTGCTGAATATCCCCTATATACATAGATGTCAGGTTCCCTGGGAATTGGCATTCAACAACAGTCAGAAACTATTTTTAAACATTGAGCGAAACTCTAGGGGAAAAAAACCCTTCCGTCGACAGCTTAGAGTAAGCTCATTTTAAAGTACCCTGGCGTCATTGCTCTGTCTTGTGGACGGGACCAGGATCAGCAAACCCTTGACCGTGAGGGCGTATCAAGACTGTTTCTCATCTGCCATTCATGAACGTGTCATTAGCTCGGGTCGAATTGGCAAACACCTCGTCGTATTAGACCACCTGTCTAAATAGCAGGAGGGGGATTTTACAGTGAGCTCAGTTGCAAACCAAGTCATTTAATTTAGAAAATTGTTAATGTAAGGCTGTGGGAGATTTTCCCCCAGCCTTGTCAGTGCGGCTGAGCTGCGCCCCCGCGGCTTCCTCCCACCCTACCCTACCTCACCGCAACAAGAATCAGTCGCTTTCCCTTTACCTTACCCCAGGTCTCGTCATACATACCATTTACCTTTCGAGAAGTCCGCCACTCACCACTGTACGCTATATCCTGTTTGCTTATATTTGAGCATCGAAGCGTCGTGACGTCACCCTGAATGCCACATCAGCTCCCCGGTTCCAGGTTCAGAATACGCTCGAAGCCACGAATGGTCCTTTGTTATGGAAAACCCACAGACCGACCCCAATATGTCGTCGAGGCAGGATGGCTTTAGCGGTGACAACAAACTTGCTACCAACAAGGCAATGGCCTCCAGTGTCACCGACAATCCTCGTGCAATAAAACTAGAACACAACAGTTACACAGTCGGGTGGGTATGTGCACTGCCAAAGGAGCAGACGGCTGCGACAGCAATGCTAGATGAAATCCATCCACATCTACCAAAACCACCAAGCGACCCTAATACTTACACCTTGGGGTGCATCGGGAGGCACAACATCGTTATAGCCTGCTTACCGAAAGGCCAGTACGGCACGAATTCAGCATCAGCGGTTGCAACTCGAATGGTAGGCACTTTCCCATCCATTAAGGTTGGCCTTCTGGTTGGTATCGGCGGTGGCATTCCACCAAAGGCCAGACTCGGGGACGTCGTGGTCGGTACGCCCGTTGATCAGTGTTCAGGGGTGGTCCAGTGGGATTCGGGCAAGGCAGAAGCAGAGGGTGGCTTCAAAAGAACCGGCGTACTAAATAACCCCCCGACGGCACTGCTGACGGCATTGACGAAGCTAGAAACGATGCATGAGATGGGCGGACCCAAGATACATCAGTATTTGGATGATATGGAGCAGAAATGGCCTAGATTGATGCCAAAGTATACCAGATGTGATTCTCTTGTGGATCCTTTGTCCGGTTCCGACAATTGTGCTAGAGAAAGCCAACACGGAGAAGGACATGTGCACTATGGTTTAATAGCGTCCGGTAACCAGGTTATCAAGGACGCTCATTTCCGTGATAGTCTAAACAAGAGCCTCGGCGGGAATGTGTTGTGTGTTGAAATGGAAGCAGCTGGGTTGATGAACAACTTTCCTTGCGTTGTGATCCGGGGCATTTGCGATTATGCGGACTCAAAAAGACTAAAGCTTGGCAAGAGTATGCTGCAGCTGTTGCAGCGGCGTATGCAAAGGAGCTTCTTGAGTATGTCCAGCCAAGTGATGTTGATGGGGAGCGCCCAGTGAAAGACATGCTTGGTGACGGTTAGTTATCCCAAGACCACATGTCACGTTCAAAGCTGTTTTCTAATGAGCCCCATAGTCTTGAAGTGTGTATCGAGAACCGAGACTAACGTTGAAACAATGAAGTCGAACTTCGACAGAAAAGGAGAACTTGATATCCTTGAATGGCTTACACCGATCGACTACGGTCCTCAACACAGTGACATCTTAAAGAGACGACAGTCAGGGACTGCGCAGTGGTTCTTAGACTCTGCAATATACCAGGCATGGATAAGCTCAAACAAGCAGAGATTATTCTGTCCCGGTATTCCCGGCGCAGGAAAAACAATATTGACGGCAACGGTCATTGATGACATTACTGCCCGATTCCTACATGACAAATCCGTTGGAATTGCGTATGTCTACTGTGACTTCCGCCGGAAAAACGAGCAAAGCGCGGAAGGCTTAATAACAAGTCTCCTAAAGCAATTGAGCCAATGCAGGCCTTCCCTCCCAGAAATTGTGCGCAGCCTCTATGACCGTCATAGACATGGACGGACCCGACCAAAATTCGACGAAATTGCAACGACACTCCGAACTGTGGGTGCTATGTACTCGAGAGTATTTATTATAATCGATGCGCTCGATGAATGCCAGACATCTAATGACTGTCGAACAAGATTTATCAAGGAGATTCTGAACTTCCAGGCAACGTGCGGTGCGAATACTTTTGCCACTTCAAGATTCATTCCGCAGATCACTGAGAGATTCAACGACTGCATGACACTGGAAATCCGTGCGCATGATCAAGATGTTCGTGAATATTTAAGAAGTAGGATATTGCAATGTGAATCGAGGCTGTTAGCCTCCCACAGTGAAGAGATACAAACTGAAATCACGAAAGCTGTCGATGGAATGTCAGTAGCTTCCCCTGTTTGAGTAGGACTGAACAACCTAACATTTATCTAGGTTTCTGCTAGCACAGCTTCACTTCGACGCGGTAAAATCGAAAAAAACCACGAAAAGAGTAAAAGAGGCTCTGAAAGGCCTTGCAAAGGGGTCTGAAGCATACAATGATGCATACGAAGATGCGATGCAGCGAATTGAAGGGCAGGACATGGATTCCCGGAAGCTTGCACATGATGCTTTATCGTGGATCAACGGTGCAACGAGGCCGCTCAATACATTAGAACTTCAACATGCACTTGCTGTAGAAGCAGAGTCAGAATTCGACAAAGACAATATTCCGTTTCTGGATGACATCATTTCTGTCTGTGCAGGCTTGGTCACAGTTGACGAAGAAAGTGATGTCATTCGATTGGTACATTATACAGCACAAGAATTCTTCCAACGAACGTGGACCAGGTGGTTCTCAAACGCACATCACGGCATTGCGACAGCTTGTGTCACATACCTCTCTTTCAACCCCTTCAAAGCAGGCCCCTGTTCCACCGACATGGATTTTGAAGCGCGATTAGACACATACCCCCTTTTCTCCTATGCAGCGAGGAACTGGGGTCATCATGTTCGGACACAACAAACCGGAATAAGCTTGGTAGTAGCCCTGCTTGAAGACACACCCCGGCTTAATGCCTGCGTGCAAGGCCTTTTCGCTCGCAAAGAATTTCCAACTCACTGGAATTATAGCCAACAGGTTCCCAAATTGTTTACAGGACTCCATCTTGCATCATACTTTGGGCTAGAAAATGTGGTGCTGTACATGATTCAGCAGGGGAAACAGTCTGAAGCTATCGACTCGTTTGGTCGACTCCCATTGACATGGGCAGCCTTTAATGGGTACGTGGGAGTTGCTCAGCACCTGCTGGAGAGAAGTACCGAGTCAGATTCAGGAGATAATGATGGCCGAACTTCACTAGCGTGGGCAGCATGCAATGGCCATGAGCGAGTGGTCAAACTTCTGATCGAGAGAGGTCTTGACCTAGGCTGGAGAGATGCCTTCGGCCGTACTCCACTATCATTAGCCGCCTCGAATGGTTTTGTGGGAGTGGTGAAGCTCCTAGTAGAGACTGGTTCAGATCTAGATTCTAGAGACGCAGATGATCGAACCCCTCTATCATGGGCCGCATACAAAGGTCATATAACAATTGCGCAATTGTTGTTGGAAGGTGGTGTTGATCCAGACTCCAAGGATGTGGATGGTCGAACCCCTCTTTCGTGGGCGGCCTACAACGGCTGCGAGGCAGTGGTACAGATCCTGCTAGTACACTCTGTTGATCCAGACTCCAAAGACGAGATTGGACGGACTCCTTTATCGTGGGCGGCAGAAAATGGCCACGAGAAAGTGGTCGAGCTCCTGTTGAAGAAAGGCGTTGAAGTAACCTCAATCGATCAAACAGGTCGAACCCCGTTCGGCTGGGCATCTTATTACCGTCATAAGACAGTGGTCGGCCTCCTCGTGGGCGAGCAACTTTGTAGGTACCCACACGCCCTTGTTTTCACCGGTGGAGCTGCTGTGAAGCAGGGTGAATTTGAGAACAACAAACCTCGAAGCTCAGGTTCCCGTGCCCACACCCCAAACACAACATGGTCAGGTGGCCATGAAGTTCGAGGTCAAGACCAGCAGAATCAACCATTTAGGAGGCCCAGCTTAGAGAGTACCGGAATTTCTCCAAAAAATGGTGACAGTCAAGTGCGGCCACTATCGCCGGAAGTCACCTCGCCTCAGACCGTGCCCTCCCTCCACTCTAAATGGTATTGCCGGTTGTGTCCTGAGAAAAACCGCTTGTATACAAGCAGAGAAACCCTCCTAGGACATATAGATTTGGCTCACGCTGTTCGGTTTTATTATTATTGCACGGAACCTCATTGCCCTGATGCTATTGCACGCAACCCTAATTTCAATAGACTTGACCGAGTTCATCATCATTATATGACGAAACATGGAAGGCGGACAACCGATCAGGAAATCCACCAATCCCGACGAGAAGAGCCCCATCCTCGTTTCTGTCTAATTTGCTATACATTCGTTCACTCGTGGCGGGAGTTCTACAATTGTGTCGTTCGCCATTGTCAGGATCAGTGCTCTTCGACTGTCAGCGATGAACAGAGTGCCGCTGGCTCACAAAAGAGAAGGAAAATCAAGGATGAGATTGGAGGATCACTCACTGCTCCAGAATTGACGCGTGACGATCATGCACCGCAAGATCTTCAGATGCAGCTGATGCTGCTCGAGCAGCAAAACAAACGTCTACGTCTATCAAGAGAAACGTGATATTAGATGTACGCCAGTGATTGAACGACTGAAGGGACTAATGCATGAACCTTAAATCTATTTTTATTTATAACGCGTAAGCGATGAACATGGCAGAGATCTATTGCCAGCTGGAGGTATGACTATCGTTTCATGGTCGAGAAAGAAGAGAGGATGAGTTGTTACCCGTTGTCATGAGCACAACGGACTGGTGTAGATGTGGATTCTGCGCACTGACCCGCCGTCTGGGAGAGCCAGTCAAAAGCCCCGTATAGCCGGCCAGTTTCGAGTCAGATTGATGAGTAATCTGGCTGGTGCCAGCTAGACTACTTCCATCGGAGCTTGAAGGCACTTTCAACCCAGCATTAAGATTCCTTCTGACCAAAAGCGAAGATCTGAGAATGCCGTCCATTAAAGTCTTCACTCGCTGGCGCCCTCCGCTGCCATCGGAAGCGGCTGCCCCTGAAATCGCCCGAACACAGGCCTCCAATCCCGGGCAAAACACCACGATCGCACTAACACCACCACCATCCCAGAAACTCTCTCGCCCCTGGAAAAGCGACTCAGCTTTTACCGAGATATTCAACGCAGACGACTCTAATCGAACTGTCTTTGAACATGTCGTCGCACCGACTCTCCCCCGGGTTTTAACCGGGCAAAACTGCAACTTCTTCGCCTACGGACACTCGGGCAGTGGGAAATCCCACACGATCATCGGGTATGATTTCGAGCGGCCAGACGAGTTCGGACTCTGTTTGTCAGCTGCAAAAGCGCTCTACGAGCATCTATACCAACTAAATGAGAATACTAAGGAGAATGAGACACTTCTCCTAGGCCTCCGCATGTACGAGCTACGGAAAAACATTGCCTTTGACTTGCTCAACAACCGATGCAAGTGCCATATCCGCGAAGGCGCTGACGGGAAGACCCACGTCCGCGGTGAGACGGAAACCCTCGCCGATGGGAAAGTCCGCGTGCGTCCCATCGTCACCAAGCCATGCTTTACTTTCGAGGAGTTCCATGCTCAGCTGTTGGCTGGCATCCAGAGTAGGGCGACAGGCACATCGACGATTCATGATCAGAGTTCCCGGACACACGCTGTGTTTGAAGTTGAGATTGTCACGAGAGAACTACTGGATGCGCGGGATGCCGTCGTTGAGCGGCAATCCGAGCTGGTACCGGTCGGGAAACGCGCAACTGATATCTACATCGAGGAGAATATGAAGGCCATTATCCAGACACCGGATGGCAAGTATGTCCCGAATCCGGATTATCAACTCAATCAGACAGCGATAGATGAGGCCGAGGCAAAGAAAGCAGAATATGAATCGCGTGTTCAGAAGGCGGAAGAGTACGTGTCGGAAGTCATAAAGTCATGTCACCATGCCTGTCTGGGTGGAAAGATGGTGTTTGTGGATCTGGCCGGCTCAGAGTACTGTCATGACAAGGGTTCCGTGTCCACCATGCGGACAAAACAGACGCCTCAGGAGCAGCAGGAGAGCAGACAGATCAACACTGATCTTCTTTCCTTGAAAGAAGTCATTCGGGCTATGGCCCGGAAGCAGGCCCGGATTCCGTTCCGGTCATCGCCGCTGACGATGGTCCTGCGCGAACACTTTGTCACGGGCGGCGATGATGGAGTTTCGGCGATGATCCTGACCACGTCGCCTTCGTCAGAGCAGTATAACGCAACGATTGATACGCTGAAATATGGCAATCTAATTGGAATGGCTGGTGTTCGTTAGAGTCTAAGCAGAAAGGCGGTTGCATTCATCTACTTGATAGCTTACATGAAATAATTACGTAGATCGGTATATATGAATTTAGTCCCTCGTTTGGTGTACTGCAATTCCACAGTTAGGAACATGGCTGGAAATACAAACGCTTCCGGATCTATGTAAAGCTGCTACCGAAAGCTCAATGGCCTGCTTTCCCCCACGCGCCATCTATTCTAGCTGACATCTTTCACTCCTGTATCGCTGGCAGAGCACTTTGAGGACTTCAGCCAACCACTCAAAGTCCCCCCGCTCAAGATAAACTTGGGCAGAAAGCCTCACCCACAGCCAGCCCCCGTGCTCAACAAGGGGCACGAATGTCCCATGCCCCTCCACCAGAGTGGTTTGGAACCACCTGACCGCTGCGACAGCCTCCTCAGCTTTCAAAAGCGTAGCAGAAGAATCAGAAGCTGCTAAATCCTCCCTGAAAGTGAATGGTAACCGGATAGTGGTCATGGCGCATCGTCTGAGATTGCTCTGCTCCCCCGGTTGTAGGCCCCTTTCCTCCATAACGTCGGTTCCAAGCGTCGCAGCAACGATATCAGCAGCCTCATTTGCCAATCTTTCCAGGTATTCGTAAATACGGGCTTCGCCACCACAGACCGTCTTGCGGAACTCCAACGCAGCAGGGACACAGAAGTAGGGCGTATCATCATTAGTAGCGACAAATTCGAAAAGACTCTCAAATGCACTCTTTGAAGAATCGTTACTCTTCATGACAGAAGGCGCCGTCGCAGGAGAGTCTTCGGACGGGATGAAGCCCCAGGAGGTGGGAATGGTGGTTCGAATCAGATGTTGGTTGCGTTTCGGAACATAGAGCACACAGCAACTGCGGGGGACAAACAGCCATCTATTGTGTTTTTACATATGAGTCCACTCTTGGAGGGTTATCGAGAACGAAATTCAGCAGAAACTTACTTGTGACAATTACTCGTGAAGAAGTCCGGCTGTAGCGCTGCGAGATCCAACGGAAGCTGACCAATGCCGTGCGCGCCATCAATCAAACTCAGGATGCCCTCTTCTCGACAAACCTCAGTGAGTTTTTCAAAAGGGAACCGCACAGCCGGCAAGCTAGTCACGACATCAAAGAGGGCAAGCTTCACATTCAATCCCTCGCTCCGCGCTTCCCGAACAACCTGGAGAAAGCGCTCCACCAGGTCCTCGTGACTAATCGGCATTTCATATGAACTTTACGAATCTGAGCGGCTCTAGATTCGATGAAAGATACAATGCCCTTTTCGAGAGCGCCGTAGACGGTTTCAAAGTAGATAATGACATCATCTGACTTGAAAGGCAGGTTGTGGAGGACGGTGTTCACCCCCGTAGTTGCATTCTTGACGAAGACACATTCGTTTCTGGGGACATTCAGTAGCTTGGCGACCGCCTCCCGAGAGACATCTAGTTCTTTAGGGGTGGTGTAGCGGATGAATGGATCTGGACGCGCCTCAACTTGATCCTGAAAGTGGCGTAGGGCAGTGCGAACTGCGGCAGGATACGTTCCAAATGAGCCTGGAGTTTATCGGCGTGGTTATGTTAATGTTTGTTACTACAACGCTCGGTAAGTTCCATAGCAGGCGTTCTTACCGTGGTTCAGATTTAAAAACTTAGGGTCAAAGAGAAATTGCTCACGCATCGTGGCCCCAAAGGGAACGATAGATGCATCACTAGAAGCCATTTTCGTGTTGTGTGGATTGGTTGATAGTGATTAACAAGGTACTATTAGATGATTCCTTGCGATGACTCAAATCGCGGAGATGATGGTCGGCCTCGGCAAAACGACTGCGGCAGTATCTCTACCGCACTCGGGGCAGTAACCACTATTAGCTCGAAAGCCTAATGCCAGTATTCTGATGCAGATACCAAACGCAATTCTCTAGCTTCTAGCGCCATGCCATACTTTTACTGACAGGCACGCCTTATAACTGCTAAAGGTAGGCGGTGGGTAGGGAGAGGAGACTGGAAAGGAATGACAGGCGGATGGCCCATCCAACTTTTGGAAATAATTGTAACATGATATAGAGGAGACCCATGTCAGGGGAAATTAAAACATTACCAAGTCAATCTGAACTCGGTTATTCCGAAGTGGGAAACTAAAGAGTCTCAACTTGACCCAGCAACCACTGCAGGTGGCGATACGACACACGGCCCTGATCCTGGGGCTGCTTATGCCCTGACTGGTAAGTCTCCGCCCACATCAACCCGCGCTCATAGTGTTGTACGCCCATAACCCCCTGCGGTCCGTCCAACCCTCCGTATCCCTCCTGGGCCTCAAAGATCTCGTTCCACTGGAGATCCGGCATCTTAATATCGATCGGTGTGGCAGGTGCAGACTGGAAACCCAGCTGGCCGTTCCAGGTCATGTTCTGGATGGCGAGGAGGGTGCCGTTCGTAATGATCAGATAGTCCCAGTCGCCGTTGGCAATAAGCACACGGTTGGTCGCCTCGATAACACGCGGGAGAACCCCCTCGGTGGGGTTGGGTGAGTCGTCCCCTTGCTGCTCCGGACCGGGATCGGATTCCCCTCCGGCAAAGACGAGGTCAGTGCTGCATAGCTCCCATTCCACGTCCAGTGGGGCGTGCAGAGCCTTTTTCACATCCGCGCGGTTGAAGTAGGTAGACGGCGCAGGTTCGTAGGCTAGGTCTGTCGGCCAGCCAAGCACATCCCAGAGAAGTGGACATTCATCAATGACACGGTATGGGTTGAAGCATGGGTTGGGATTGTAGGCTTCGTAGTAGATCATGTTATAGATATCGCACTCGGAGTAGTTCATGTATTTGGGAGGTTGAATGCCGCTTGGAGGGAAGGCAAAGTACTCATCGAAGTATGCTTTGTAGCCGCATTCTTCATAGGTAGTTTCGAGCTCGTTCATGTAGGACTGGTTGAAGTTGAAGAGTGAAGCATGCTGCTTGACGAAGGGGTAGGCAGGGAGCTCGGCTTGGATGTAGTCCCATTGGCCGATGCAGGCATCATAGAGAAGGGCTCCTAGAGAGGCGTTGAATAGCCAGGATCAGTCGACTAAGCTTAAGGTGGTAATGATTATGAGTAGGAGGGGCTCGTACCGCTCAGGTTAAAACGGGTGGTGTCGTTCTTATCCAGCATTGCCGACGAGATGTAGGGAACATATCGACCGGCGTAGCTCTCACCGGTTATGAAGATGCGAAAGTTCTTTATCCCGTATAGGTCTTGAAACTTTCTGAAGAAGTTGAGGAAGTCGGCGGCAATCTCGTCTTCGTTGGTGGCTGTAACATTGCCTACAGAATATCCGGTTCCGACTGGTTGGTCAACCCTTAATCACCTCAAGTTAGTCACACAAAGTACGGGCTGAATACGTCCAATTGCCATCATTGGGTAGTAGCGTACCATAGCATGTTCGTCAAGTTGACCCAAGAATATTCGTTAATGACGGGTGCATAGGTACCAGGCTGCCACGTGAACCTTCCATTTTCCTGGAAGAAGCCTTGTTCGGAGGAACAGCCTGGCCCTCCATTGAGGTAAACAGTAAGATCGTCCGATGGTTCGCCTATCTTAGGTTGGAAGATATAAAACAAAGATCGAGAACCATTGTTGCTATCATCGATAGGGATCGACCCTGAGTACATCTCCCCCAGATCGAAGTGCACATCAGGTAAGCTTTCCACCAAGTGGGCTATCCAGGGGTTACCATATGTCAGTCACGAATAAAGTTCAAGGCCAGTTTAACGCATACATTTGGTCCTATTATTAAAGAAGCGATAGTCAGAAGTATTGCTAGAATGAGCCCTGGTGGCAGCACGATATGTTGGATGACGTTTAGAAAAATGAGCGACAGCCCGGCTTCGTTCAGATTGAGTTCCTTCTGCGCCGTTGATCAACAGAAGTGCGGCAGCAACCGTCACTGCAGGTGAAGCTAGAAATTTCATTCTGGATTAAAGTCAGCCAACAGGATCTGACAGAAGAAGAAGATGTCCAGCGGCCAAGGGGATCAGGTCAATCTTGTACCCAACAAGAAGAATTCCTCCGTCGAACCCGATGGCTAGGGGTTGGGCCCATTTACTCCGATATTCTAGCGACGAAACAGATCCATTGAACTCAGATTATATTTTCCGATAGTTTCCATGTCATGATTGGAGCAACCAAGGCTAAAGATGGGTCTGTTCTGCATCGTACAGCTTTTTTACAGATTGGGTGCAATAGCGCACTTTTCGGCTTCCCGATCCCTTGTGGCATGGAACCGAGCAATCAGTCAGTCTAGTAATTATTAACTAGCCAGACGCGTTTGCAGAAAAAAGAAAGTCGAAGATACTCGCTTGGCAAGGAAGTGGCTTAGACTGTTGGTCAGTCCCCGCCATATAGTCTAGCTGGTCGAAGACGATGCCGATCTGAACCGAGTTTGGTCAACCAACGATTGCAAATGGTTTTCTCTTTGTAGCGCCAAGACATGCAAGCCGGTCAATAGCCGCGGATCATCGAGCCCATCGGCGATTCCTTACTCAACTTTCCGGCATGAACTCCCCAGTTCTAAACTTTCCTTACCAATTGAGGATATAGCATGGAGAAGGATTCTAGGTCAATGTTCAATTAGTCTCTCTCCAATTCTCCTGTGAATAATCCATTTGTCGTGTGCAATCTGAACATATGTATGCATGAAACTGGGTTTTGGTCACAGACAAATGTAGTTGCCTGAGAGTTAAATCCTTGGTGGATCTTTTCAGGGTCATTAGTCCTGTGTTTGTAATCAGCACGCAGCGGATGGAGCCGAATTCGTCATTTCTCATTCGAGGCCGAGTCGTGATCGTAACCCTAGATTCCCCACTGGACCCTGTGCCAATGCGGTGCAAAATCGACGCGCTTTCCCCAGACAAGAAGCGGAAATTTAGTAGTCCCGGTCCCTCGGGGATTTTTCGCCCGCTTAGATAATACGCGTAAAATCCCCCTCAACGTCAAGCCAATTATTAGGGCGACTGACTCAACCCGTACATGGTTCCTGCATTTGATGTGACGATCGGCGGCAGCGTAGCCTCTGCTACGGCAAACTCATCGGCAAACACCAAGCCGATGGGTCGATGTCAACGATCATATCAATCAGGCATCATATCAATCATATCATCCTCCGATCTCGGTTTCTCGGGGAGTTCTCGGCACCCAACTTGAATGCTTGAGATTGATAGGACTTGGGAGGATTGACAGTGGGTTCTTTTTGAGGTGCCTAATAGGGAAACTCGACCCCTTATCCAGAGAATGTCGGACTATGTTCAGGAGAATAATGTTTTTACGTCTTGTTCTTTCCTTTTTCTTCATACCAAGAATCGCTCACTTAACTCTTACTTGTCCCAGATCTAATCAAAATTCGTTCAGTAAAAGGTAAAGTCACGACAGTGTCTTTCCTTACATTCATTTTCTCGCTTCTCCATTCTCGCTCTAATTATCCCAATCATTGTAATTATCAGCGTAAGGTGGTTCCAGCCACACAGAAATTGGCATTCCCTACTCGCGTATGTATAAAGAACTAAGAGTATTATAGTGATGGAAAATGGAGTTGTTTCAATCGGGTGGAACATACAAGATGGGCGACAATATGGGTCAGAATGTTTCTACCTGCCGCTGACTTCCACCATCAAGATCAGCACTGACTACTTCTTAACTCCATCATAACTCCGTAAACCTCCGGGACTTCACCCCACGCAGGCCACGCGTACTCTAACCTCGACTCGGGGGCGGGGGGGCACTCGGCTGTGGCCCAGTTTAAAGGTTCTAACTGTCAAGGTTGGGCACCTTAGGCGTTCATTCCAGATTTTCATACTTCGTCTCTTTGCTTTCCTGTCCATGCTCCCTGGTTTGTTCTGGGGAAATGTTGCGTTTTCTTGAAAGATGTTTCAGATTTACCTACGTGTATAGCTTCACGGAATCCAAGCCGACGAGGCTAGTTCAATCAGTTGGTAGTTTGATAAGGGGGCTACGAAGATTGGTTACTTTATCAAATAAGTGAATGTCTCGGCCTGACTGGCTGGCCGAGTCCAGTATCCTCGGATAACTAGACCAAGGTTTCGACTTGGGTAGGCTTTAAATTTTGATAGGCAGACATCATTCCGTTCCTATGAGCACTAGGGCTGCTCCTATTAGCATGATTTATGGAGCAACAAGATGATAAGTCTTTGCGCCTGTATTTGAAAGGCATACTGTACGATTAGACGCTTTCCGAAAGGCATTCTTTTAGACGTTCAGTAAGATGCGGAATCCGGCCTCGTACATATAGCCCACTATTGCAGTACCAGTCTTCTTGCAACAATAGCTCATGCAATCCGTGACAGAAATAGGCCCAATGAATTGGTGTTCCTGCTTCGATTATGTCTTGCACCTCGAATATAAGTGTTGGGTTGCAAAGCTTCTGCCAGTATGAGATGGGCATTCTCCATTGAAAGGCCTCTAGTATGTTGGGAGTGTCATGTACGCGTCCGTAACAGGTTGGAGGGCTCTGGTAGATCATATCGACAATAATAATTCTGATTTCGAGAGGTATATGAGCAACAATAGAATTCAATGGCACATTCTGTCGGCGGTTTTTCTCATGTACTTGTGTAGCCTCTGGAATCAGTCTTCGGATGTCAGGGATCATGAATGGACCTGACACATGTGTACGGTCGGAATTTCCTCCTTCAGGTTCAGAGATTTTTGTTTGATCCAAAAAAAAAAAAGCCGCATGATCGTAGCATGGATATTCCTGGGTGTCATGAATCAGGTCCGGCATCCAAAAGGTTGATCAGCTCTCTAGTATATCTTGATAGCGCGTACGAATGCACGGAGGTCCTGCTTCAAAACTTCGTGTCCCAGGAAAGTGTCAATCAATAGCCAGCAGTGTGAGTGCATTGCATATCCAATAAGCGCGCCATTTCTCTAATTTCAGTCTTCTTCAAAAACGTTTGCTATATGAAAACCGGCAACTTTCCTTTGACGGGCCAAGCTCGCCCCAGGAAAGATGACTGCCTTGTCTGGATCGACTATCACCCGGTGCATGTCCTTCCGGTGATTAATCATGAGGCATGGAGATATTCCAGAAATTGACAAGCGGCTCGTTAACGGATCGTCTAGGACTGGAAGTTGACTGGAAGTTATAAGAGGTGTTTCTCAGAGGCAGGAAATAATCTTATCACTCACCTGCACGGTAGAAGCAAGACCATATTGGGGTCTCTGTTTCAAGATCCAACTGTTCCAACTCGGCCGCTGGCACAACTAGTCTCTTCCCCTTGTTGAATTTACGCGCTGTCCATATTCTCCATTCTCTATGCACCTCCTGCAATTCCTGCCGCGCATAGTACAGGGAAATCTCTATCCCACAGGATTTCCCTGTACCAGTAAAGCAGGGGGCATTGGCGTGATTTGAATATGGGCCGCGCTCTACACATAATGCTCGCGCCGCACAATAAGGACGTGTTTTGGTGGCCTCACATGTAAGGGTAACTAGCCAGTCATACGGAACTGTCTGCGCGTTCACACAAAATCTCCGATGAGGATCTGGCCTAGACTAGCCGCATCGAAAGACACATGCTAGGATGGACTACTACTCTTGAGAAGTATGTTGTTGCATCAACGATGATCGCCATTGGAATGTAAAAGGTCTGGTACGGGTATTATTGTGAGTTGTTCAGTATGTTGGTAGGTAGCATCTAGATGCATCCATTGGGTGGGGCAAATGGTGATATCTCCGGAAACTCACTGACCAGCATCGCAGGACCGACTCGGAGATGCCGAACATGGCTATTGCGATATGATGCCACGAAATGGCATGTTGATAAACCGGGGCGGTAGGCCTCAGGCCCATGGAATGCTACAGATTGTGTCTTCATGATGGGCATCGGATTTCGCCGGTCAGTGGGTTACACGAAGTGGAGGACTTTGGCGGGACAGACCCAAAAGCAGCGAGAGGGCTGGATTTTACTAAACACTAACGTGGAAGCATCATCACCACGACATGCTTGATAGGACCTATCATCGCTACTAAATGGCAGCAGAAAGTAGGTGTAATATTGACGTTCGTTGATTCGAAGAGTGCAAGAATATAGGGCCACGGAAAAATGAAGCGGGCGGGCCTACTTCAGACGTTCGACCCTTCGAATTTCTGGGCAAGAAGGAAAGCATGCGAACGAAACAGCCTGACTAGAAAAGTTATGAAAATCAAAAAAAGAAAGAGACATAAACATACAACAGAAGGGATTCGCTGGTGGTCACCCACCCAACTACTAACCTCCCGGCGTGTGGCTTAAGTACGGCTGAGCGGACGGGAAGCCCTGTTTTCCACACCCTGTGGTCGTATGTACTTGTCTTCTCTTTATATTACTATATGTAATGCAAAATATTATAATTAAAAGTGATATATCGAACACGAAGCCTACTCTCGATAAGTAGGGAAGGCAGACTTGACACGTACACTAGCTAGGACTAAGCAGCTATAGCGGAAGACCTGCCAGCGACAACCTAGACTTCATGCTAATTTCCGATCGTTCTCCGATCAGATGTTCGCCTTCTCACCCTTGTCTACTGCTACATCGTTGGAAACAATCTAAAAAATGCTATCAACCTCAGAGCACATAGAACAGGGAGACACTAACTACGATACTTATCAGGACTTCCTACCTTCTCTATGCAAATTAAAATGTTAATTAGCCTGGCATGTAAAACTACTCTAAATGCACGGGCATATGATCTATACTTCCTGACATTGCTACGGGAAAACTCGTTTGAGGAAATCACCAACGCAAATCACATTCCATCTTCAAGCTATCACCATGGATGACTCTGTTTAGTATTAGAAAGGCCCTGGTCTAGACGAATGATTGCGCTTATACTCACCCTCCCATCCCAACACCAAAATGTCCCGTTGTCCCCTTCACCTCTCTCCTCAACAACTCTCAGCATCCCCTCCACGCTCTCTCTCGGCTGGATCACACCTTCCACTACCCAATCCAACTCCACATTCGCCATATCACTGCCGCAACATATTAGTGCAACAGATTTCACATCAGGCAAACACAACCAGCAACCAGGGCAGTTGAAAATCAATGGCCTATAACAAGGGTACTCACGTTTCCACCTCGCCCGGATGCAGCGCCAGGACACACGTCCGGCCACCCTTCCGCGAAATTTCCGCCGCCATGTGCCTCAATGATTGATTGAGGGCTGCTTTAGTCGCCGCATATACGGCAAATCCGTCTTCGTGGCTTCGGAATTGGCTCGCTGAACCGGAGTCAGAGGAAATAAATATGATTTTCTCTAGCGGTGTGGTCGGGTCGATGGAAAGCATCCTTTGGGCGACAATTACCGGACCAATTGTGTTGGTTTGCAAGTGGTGGGTAAAGGACTGGAAAGAGCTAGTTTATAACAGCCTATGTGAGTCAAGGCTATATCCGGATCTTATGGGCGATAGGCGTACATCTCTGTAGCACGATTCGGATACTGGTTGATACCAGCATTCAAAATGACATTCGTTAATCGTAGCCCCCCATCTCGCACAGCCTTTTCGACATTGTGAGAAAAGTCCTAGTTCCATGTGTCATCTTCCGCCCTTATCACCAGTGGATATGTCTTAACGTTCAACTCACATCGATACTATCAGGCTTGGTAACGTCGCATTCCTCTACGGTGATTAGTGGAGCACCATTCCGAGTGTATTGGGAAAGCAATCCGAAGAGCTGTTCAGCACTTGATAGGCTGCGTACTGCGGCGATAACCCGTTCTCCAGAGCTTGCTAGCTGCCGAACAAACTCCAGGCCGATACCTCTTGATGCACCCACGACAACCCATGTTCTGGTCATTTTGATTGATTGTCGGGGCAGGATAGATATGCGGGTGTCAACGGCGGGCAGAACTGAAAAAGGAAATGAGATTACGAACATGGGTGAGCTTATTTTCGACTCGACCTGCTGGTCTTATCCTTTATCCTGGTGGGAGGATGAGCGTATCTTTTACCGAAAGTGGAAAAACGGTGGAGTCAAGTTGGAAGGAATGAATGGATAAGGGCAACCCCGCAGATAGGGAGTCAATCTCCAACTTCAATCGGCCACCGCAACTTCTACCACTACGCAAACATGCCTCTCCCTCTGACGCCAACCCACCGGCATCATCCACAGGGTGTACGGATGGAATGCGCCAAGCTACAGTCTACTACTGACGAAGATATCGTCAACTTTTTGACCAAGGCCAAAAAGTTCTATTGATTCTAATCTTCTATTTACTAGTCGTAGTATTGCAAAGATTGGTGACATTTATACATTTGGTGGCTGAACAATACTATTAACCTTCATCCCTTTAATCAGAACATCCCGCATTGTTCCTGCCGTCTTTAATCCTGATGTCAAAGAGGCTTTTCTGGGCTGTAGTACTCAAAGCTCCTAGAGCATTCTGATCATCTACGCCCTAACCTGGACGTTCAAAACAATCTCAGTTGCCGATATGTCCCGACTGAAAATAAAAGCATTCGCTTTGCATACCAATAGGTGGGAAATCAAATTAGATTGTAAAAATTGTTTATAAAATTATGGTTACGTGCTGTATTGCGACCGAAAAATTCACTTTTACCCGATTAGGCCGGGATAGTTAGTTAAGTCATGCGTGATTAGTCAGCGATCCTCACAGTGGAGAGGATGAGTACTGTTTGTCTCTGGAGAGAGCATCAATCGTCAAGTATAATAGAAGGTAGTATATATAGCATTTTCACTCTAGTTTCGACAAGCTCTACTACCATGGTCCAGTACGTTTTAGTTGTAGCAGTATTCTGACAAGTTACGCGCTGACTTTCAAATATCGCACGGTACTGGGCTAAATATATATCAGCGACTTGAAAAGAACTACTACTACTCACGAGGCAATCGCCACCGATTGAGGCCATCCTAGACGTCTGCTACGCGAAACAGGAAATCAACCATTTGAACAACAGTATCGGTAGGCATCTAGCTTACTGAAGCACCACGGCTCTACTCCGACGGGGTGCCCGATCATGAATGCTACCACTACAAGTGACTGGGTCGATCGATTCTAGCTCAGCGGCCTCGTGACTCTTCGATTAGCTTTCCCACATGGTATTCTAGCCCATCACGGACTGAAGAGTAAGTCATCCAGGTCACTTACAGCTAGATACTAGATAGATGGCACTAGGCACGAAGGCTCTGACCCACTCAGATCTTCACTGGTAGCCAGCTGCCGTGTGCAATAAGGTCGCGTCGAGGATTCACGCCGAGCAAAATCAAAGTTAGGCCGGTCATGCAAAGGCTACTTTGGCGCACAACGGAAGCTTAAGTTCAAGAACCACAAGTGTCAAGTCTCATTGTCATGGAGGGTTCCAGTGGGACGAGAGGGCGCCGCATGCGGTGATGCCCCACTGAACCGTAATCTTGGTCGGACTGCCGCGCAGCCCCGATTCGACGGAATTCTCCGATCTGTTGGGGTGACGTTGTCCGATGAATAACAATAATGCCCTATGATGTATCGAATACAATGGAAAATGGGCCAAGAAGAGTTTTACTCATCCTCTTGCTCTTGTGGCTTGTGCGAGGCGAAGGGCTTGCATAATCTTTAGACTTTGGCGCTGTTGCTGCCGAAGGAAGAGGGTTATGAGAAAACTGCCATAATGAACGGTGGTCGACCGGATTCGATTAGGAGCAGTAGTGTAGCATATCAGAAACCATACCAGCCAATTCCAACGCTGTTACATTGCTCCCTGTCGGGCACCCCGAAAGGCCTGTCGTTGCACCTTTACTTATAACATTCCAGCTAGGTCTCCTCGGATACCCACTTCCGACAAATCCATCTCTGCTGATCGTTTCCGGCCATCACAGCGATCGGTCGGATCGCCATTGTTCCACTTTTTCAAAGCCTGTTTACTAGGAGCAACCCCAATTGAAAGCTTACCTTCGTTGATCAACTTACCAATCATTGTTGCATGTCCGTCCCAGCTTCGGCTTGGCCGCTATTGACCCATGGCTTGACAGCAGTCATGTCGTTACACAACAGCTATGCCAACCAATATACGATCGGATGAGTCCGCGGAGCAGAGCTTCCCCAGCCGGCCCATCGTAGATCGGGACCTGGAGTGGGGAACTTAAGCTTCCATCGTACATCTAACTGGTCATGTTGGATCTTTGCTACTCCAAGCTGGGGTAGCTAGCTACCTTTGAGTTCTGGTCTACCTCATGTTGACGTCTTGCATTGGGTGAGAGGGACGGAGACCCCGTGAAGATGAGGCTATGGAAGATATAAAAATGAGCACGATGTACTCTGATTGTGTGAGAATCATAATTCAAGTTTGCGTTGAAAAATACAAGCCTAATTATTATTGTGTGACAACCAACTGAGGTTAAACCAACATTTGTCTGAATGTTCATCACTCAAGAGACTTTCTAACCTTCAGATGACGTTCAGCTCATACTGTTGTTAGCCTTTTATCATTTAATACTTAATATTTTTGTTGACCCCGTTTCATTAATCATCCAATCGAAGCATCCCCAAAATGGCCACCTCCTTCCAACCTAACGTGCACTACACCTTTGGGTCACCCCTGTCTGCGGGCTCTATCTTCGGCAGGCGTCAGGCCTCAAATATTCTCGAGCAAGAGAGTTATTCTAACAGTAGCTTTCAATCTGGAAGTTCCAGACATGTGTCGAGAAGAGTCAGCAGCAGTGGTAACACTGCACTAGCTGATGTGGTTAACACACTCACCCGACGGAGCAGCGATGCAATGATAGCATCCAAAATCAACGATGCCGACTATGAGACATTGCTGAACTGGATCCGAGCTGAACGTATGGGGAAGCTACCCCCCGAGGGAAGCAGCTACGACAAGGCCTTGGTCTGGGCTGTTTTGTTCGTGGGACGTCTGCATTCCTTCGATTCAGCCATTGGACACTTCGCTGGCGACAGCCACACAGCGGCTCAGCTGGCTTACGTGTACTGTGCTAATTTACTGGAGGTATGTGTCAGGTCTTTTACATTCTATCATCACAAATATAGAACGGATGGTTGATAACAGTTTTTAGCTCGGAGAGCAAAATGCGTCCGCCCTTCAGGACCTCTTCGGGTTCTTTTACCGCTGCTCGACTGGACTCGGCAACTTATTGGACCGAACGGAGCTCTTCGACGTGTCCAAAGATATCAAGGACCAGCTGATTCTGGCATTGGCTGACCTTGTTACTCTGGTTGCTGGCGTTGCGAGCCACTTCAACCGCGCCTTGCAGAACTCTCAGACGGTGGAAATTGACATCTACCATCAATTTTCCGAGTCGCTCAGCAGCTTTCACAGTCGCTGCGAGACCGTCTCTGACCTGATGTGGAGACACCAACTTGTCCGCGAGGGTATGAACGGTGATAAAGGTCTGTGAAAACCCTCGGTATCTATTGGTGAGATTGGATTACTGACGGTAATCACTGCAGTGACCGAGATAAAGACTATCAGAAGCTGGCTTGAGCCAGAGGATCCAGCTCTCACAAATATCACCGAGAACACTGCTCAGTTTGCTCAGGAGCGCGAAGAATCAACCTGTCTCTGGGTGTCTCAGTACTTGACCAGATTTCTCAAAAGCAACCAGCAAGTCCTTTCCTTTGTAGGAAAGCCGGGATCTGGTAAATCAATCCTGTCAACGGTCATCAACGACCATTTACAGCATCCGGTCGGAGGAGTTACCTACAAGCCGATCTTTGCGCCAATTAGTGAGTACACCTAGCTCATGGTATTGAGCGTGTCTAATATACCATATAGATGGCAGGGTGGCTGCGAATACTACACCGCGGGCTATTGCGAAGACGATCCTGTCCCAGCTGTTCGGCAAACGCATCGGCAATGTGAGGTTGTACCAGATCTTAGCTGATGCTTATGAGCGGAGCCAGAGAACTGTTGATGAAGATGCGTACGACAATATCCTCTGGAACGCCTTGGGCAATTCCCTCAATGCCAGTCTCAAGAATGCCAAAGAACTTGTTCTGGTCGTCGATGGTGTTGACGAGGCTAGTTGCGGCGAGACACCTTTGCTAAGAAAGCTCCAGGAGGCTGTTCAGAACGCCGGTAACGTAAAACTAATTGTCTTCGGCTCCCAGAAGCCGAGTCAATTCCCATCTCAAACTACGGTGAACGTCACTCCAGAGCTGGTCTTCGATGATATTGCCGCCGTGGCACGTAAAATACTGCAACAGAGTCACGCTTTCAACTATATGTCCGAAGATGATCAAGAGCTCAATGTGACCCGAATCGCAGAGGCATCACAGGGCTCCTTCCTGTGGGCCAAGCTTGCTGCAAAGCGTGTTCGGGATGAGCATCCAACAAACGCAAATTCTCTGACGAGGTCTATCCAAAGCATAGCCAACGCGGGATACAGTGTTACCGATATGGTCTCCCAGTCTCTGCATTCGAAGTTGAATGATGATGGGAAGAAGATCTTAACATGGCTCGCAACTGCGGTTCGCCCACTCAGCAAGAGCGAATTAACATCCCTGGTGTCGATTGAATTGAACAAGGCCTCGTATACCGAGCGAGAGATTGATATCCAGCATACCCTTAAGCCTGTTGCGTCGCTGGTGTTTATCCAGAATAACATGGTCTTCCTCAGACATGGACAGATCCGCTCTGCCATTTTGGACATCTTTGCCAGGGAGAAGTTCCTTCCGGCCATCAAGAACCGCAACAGCGATTTGACGCAGAGGCTTCTGCTCTACACCAAGCAAGCCGTGAATGAGAGTCATGACCCGTCCTTGAGTCCCCTGGATGAGAAGGTTGCTCAGACCTATCTGGACAAGCACCCTCTTCTGGACTTCGCCCTTCGGTACTGGGTGAACCACGCCAGTCTGGCGTATGGTTGCACCACAGACAAGGAAATTGCCACAGCTGGAAATGAATTGAGATCAGTGATACCGACATCTCCCACAGTGCCATTGTTGGAGATGACTGTATGGGAGGGCAAGTCAACCCCAGCGCTGAAGTCACTGCACGAGACCCAGACGCGTCTCTATCGCCAGATCCTGACTACCAATCACCCCACCACCCTGCAAGCCATCCTGTGCCAGGCCCTATTCTATCGACGTATTCATGATAGCTTGCCTGCCCAGGTTAGTCAAATTTTTTATGATGCGGCGGTGATCAGTAAAGATGTGCTGTCCGAAAGCCACCTCATCACAATGCAGATGACCAAGTTCTACTTGGAAACCACTGCAGACCAGGTCGTCGAGTCTAAAACGGACGTCATGATCAAGCGTGTTCAGATGCTCGAGCTGCTTGTGGAATGTTACAAGATCCATTACGGAGCCACAAGCACCATAGTGACATCCACCTTGACCCAGCTATCCCAGCACTACATTTCCATCAAGGAAGAATACAAAGCCAAGGAAATTGAAACATGGCTCCAAACCACGACAGAAAAGCATCACACACAGAATCACAGTACAACTCGGCAGGTCGACGGATCGTTGCTGGTTCACATCCGCGGTCGTGAAGGCACTGACGACCAAGGCAAAACCCTCACTTGGGAACACATTGAAACTGACGAACTGATCTCTTGGACTGTGGATGTCGAAAGCCTTTTCAGTCGGGCGGAGAAGGCCGTGGCTGCGGGACATTGGAGGGAGGCAGAAAGCCTCTATGTTGAGCTCTGGCAGCACACCAGCAAGGAGTACAGGGTCAATCGTTCTAGCGAATGGGAGTTGAGGATGTGAGAGCAGTGATAGCCTTTTCCAAATTTCTCAAGTCTCAGACGCGAGAATCCGAGGCAGCCTCCATTCTTGAGGGCTTCTGGGAGGAGTATGAGCAAACTACTTCAAGCTCAGAGGCAGTAGTGTCTCATTTCCTCGAAGTCGCGCACCTCATGAAATCGGTTGGGCTGTCCCGAGTAGCTCTCAATGTGTTCAAGCACATCGCCCGGAACAGCACTCGGCAAAGCTCCATCTACCATGAAGCCGAGCAATACATCCGGTCCACTAGTCGGGAAATCATGCAGAGCACTAGCTTCGAGTCGTTCCAGACTGAGTCCAGCCTCGAGGAGATTGTGTACCAATCTTCCAGTACCGACGAAGTTACCGTCAAGGCTTCCAACAAACTGTTAGAAGTGTATTGGTCGCAGCACCGGTGGCAGGATGCGACCAAGATCTTGAAACGGCTTCTGCGCAGCGTTTGGCCGGCCTTGTTTGCCCCTTCTCTGGATGACGTCGTCCTTCCCTCGACAGATCTAAATAGGGCTATCGAACTAACAGAGCGTCTGAGCAACTGCTATCGGTCCAGACGCTATCAGCTCAAGGAAGAAGACATCCGAGTGCGTCTCTATCGCGCTGTTCGGCGTGACCGACCCGCCGGTGATAAGCTACTTGAGAAAGTGACGACTAGCCTGTTGCGTCTGTATGAACGTACCTCTCAAACAGAGAAGGTGATCACTATTCATCAGGACAAGCTCCAGGACTACACCAAGCGTTATGGTGGAAGTCACCCTACCGTCCTGAAGGAGTTGTGGACCTTGGCGGAGCTCACCCGTCCCCGGCCCGTGGCTGTTGACTATTACCGCCAGATAGTTTCTATTCTGAACAAGGATTCCGAGACCTGCCACCCAGATGCATTTGAGCCCTTACTTGTGGTTGCAACGGAGCTTTTGAATCAAGGCCGGTACAGTGATGCACTAAAACCCTGCCGCGTGTTGTTCAACACGCTCCAAAACCCGACGATCAGCCCGAAGCTCCAGGACCAAGCCTTTGTGCAGACCATTTATGAACGCTATGTTCACTGCCTGCGCATGGTTCAGAGCGACACTGCTTCTATTCATGATGTGACTGTCCAGTATCGTAAGTCGTGCATCAGTCTGTTTGGCTCCAGTGCTACGATTACAATCCAAGCGACCAAAACACTAGCCCATATCTGCCAGGAATCCAAGCAATATGAACATGAAGCAATTCAGCTTTACAAGATCCTCCTCGATACTAGGTCCACCGAGGTGGAAATTGACTATGATGATATTCGTGCCACACTGGACACTTTGACTGCAGAGGAAGTCGAAGTCGAGAAGGATTTCTCGTCCATGACCGAGTCAGAAGTGCGGAACTGGGTGTCCATCCGCACCCGCCGCTTGTCTTCCATCCGGTCCACACAGGGATGGGCGCATGAGGAGGCGCTGTCTCAAATGGAGGAGATTACTTCCTTGTACACCACGCGTGGGGAAACTCACCAGACTGTTTCGATCTTACAGGAAGCGACCTCTCAAATCCTGACTTCACAGACCTCTGCCACCCAGTTGACGGCAGCAGCAAAGAGCATTGTGTCCGGCTACATTGAGGCGGGTGAGATCCACCGAGCCAAGGAATTGAGTCAGGAGCTCTATCGCCAGATGATCCTGAAGGACTCTTCCAACGTGTCTCTCTTCGGATTTGATATCACCTCCAATCAACGAGAGAACCTGGCCTTCTTGGCTCAGGTTGAGTACAGCCTCCGCGTCCGCGAAGATTCCACTGTCACTCTGAATGAGATTTACTCTACGCTTACCATGGAGTATCTGTTCATGGAGCGCTTCCAGTCCGAAATCAGCTCCAAGAGCACTAGCCTGCAGACGTTGACAGCCACCGTCCCCCGTTTGTACGGATTTTTGGTGTCTCGGAACCGTCAGTCCGCTGCCAACCGTGTTGTCGAGCAGTTCTCCAACTACTTCCTCAACACCGAGGGTAGCAGCCTGAAGCTGAACATACATCAGGCTAGAGTGTTCACTGAGACTATCTTGGAGTATTTCAGTACCCACAAGTCGCGGGATCTTGTCCGCTCGGTGGCCATCGCTTCCTACAACCGGACCACACAGTTGCTGGCATCGGGCAATTATCAGGCAGCATGCGACCTGGCCTTGACTGCATTCCGCTACATCTGGTCCCACCAGGGCTACTCCTCAGAATCCACTCTAAAGCTGGTATTCAAGCTTGGCCTGGTTATTGCGGGTCGCGATATTAAGGGAGAACCTCCAGCCTCCACGCGCAAGGAAATGCTTAACGTGTCAGGCATCATAATGCGCGACACGCTGGATTACTTCCAGAGCCACAACATTGACATGGCCCAGCTGGATCTTGTGAATCTGGAGAGCTTGATTGGCGTGCTCGATGAGCAGCATGACTACCACACCTTGGCCTGGATCCTCACCTCGCTCTGGAACTCCCGGGATACTCACGAGATCTGGAACGCCGAGAACGACCAGGAGGTTTCTCAGCAACAATTCCAGTACACTTTGGCTCTTGGCCGCTGGCTGGTCATTACTCGTTACCTCATTGGCGACTACACGGCTGCCATCCGTTTGGCCGAGGACATCGTCTACAACTGCGCGCGTGTTCAGGGACCGCGTCACTCCAGCACGGTGGAGATGACAGTCCTGCTTTCCCAGATGTACACCAGCGTGGCCCAGGGATACCAGAACCAGAAGGACCGTCGCGAACTGGCATACCGGTACTACAAGAAGGCCGCGGCGGTGCACGAGAATGCGCTGCGCTACTTCATCGATCCGACCTCGGTGTCCGCGTCGGAGATGGAGGGAGGCGTCCTTTCCGGACTCTCCTCGCCCGCCTCCAGCCCCGGAGTTGGCGCAGTCGAGGAAGGCAAGTTTGTGCGGAAGCACCTCCACCTGCTGAAGCTTGCAGTTGAGCGCCTGGGCGACTGGCCGAAGGAGTACTCCGAGTACGAGCGCCTCAACAGTGACTTGTTCCGGACCTACTCCAACGACTTGAAGGGCGTTGACGGAATCGACAAATGGAACCTTAAGCGGTTCGGTTCCGGTCGTGCTGAGGCTAGTGATGACCTTCTCTCGACTGGCATCGAGAACCAGGGAGTCGGCTTCTATGAGCGCCTGGCTATTGCCGTCTAAGCTCAGCTAGCAGGATTAGTGATGCAGAAAAAAGTATTTTGTGTTTTCTTTTGTGTTTTATCTGGATAAGTTGATTTGTACGTAGTTACAAAGGAACTTCAGGACATAATAAGCACTTAAAAGAGGAGGAACACCAGAATGAGCCAAATAGTGAGTGCTGTTAGTAGTTAGTCACAAATTACAATTCAAATTTCGGGTTTTGTTGACATTGTTGTTTCTGTCCGTGTAATTAGACACTAAGCCTTATGAAGCAGTAAGACATTCAGGTATTCGCTGTCAGTAGAGTGTATCAATTTGATCTTAGAGAATGGATACCCTTACTAGTGAGTTGGAAAGGGGAAATCCATTCATCGATCAAACTCTGTGGTGCAGTTGCCGACGACAGGTACTATGAAGCCATCTATATTTTAGATGAAGCAGTAAGTTTCCCCTAACCGGAAATGACAGGAAATGACAGCCCAAACGAGGCAAGGTTGAGAGCATAGAATTACTGGCATTTGCCTCCTATAGGCTCGGGTTCCGGTCCGGGTATCTTCCATGCGGGCGTTTCAGCCCTGGCCTTAGCCTGAAACCGACGTTTGATTAGAGGCCTTACTTCCGAGAGAACCGAGATAATGGCCTGGACTCTATATAAAGGAAGCTTTCTCCCATGTCCTCATACGGAAAGGTACCTGCCTATCATTCTCTTCTCTGTACTACATCTTATCGTTCTCTTGTTCTGACGGCACTGGTGGTCTCAAGCATTCCATTCATTATCCTCATTCAATTCTATATTCACTCTTTGAATACCAACTAACTTAACAAAAGCGCTCACCATGCACGTCCTCAGCACCCTTTCCATCCTTCCATCCGTCGCTCTCGGTGCCGTTCTGCCTGCTGCTCTGCAAAGTTCCACCAAGGTCGCCAAGCGGGACTCCTGGGGAGGCAGTGTCTCGTTGGGTCCGACCAAGTCCGACATTATCAACGCTGTCACCACAATCATTCCCGGAGTCGCTCCCTCCACCCAGAATGGCGAGCTATTCCTCTGGCCAGGAATGAGCAACGGAACTGGCGACCTCATCCAGACCACGCTCGAAAGCTGGCCTAGCAACTCCTGGTGCGGTGCCACCACGGGCCAGTGGTGTGTGCGCGCCAGTATCTTTGGCTCGTTTGGACAACTGGATGGTACTGGCTCGCCCGTTAGTGCCAACGACCATGTTCGTATCGAGTACAACCTCGCTTCGGATGGCGAGACCTGGACCCAGAATGTCACCAATGCTTTGACGGGTGCTGCTTTGTCCAGCTACTCTTATGCTGCTGGTCCCTACATGACTGGGTAAATCGTTCACTTCTCTGACGGATGGACTATTCAGGAGTTATCTTACTAACCCTCTCGCTACTCTCGCTAGATATGGCACTGGCACCGAATGCGACAGCGACTGCACCGGCACGGTAGCAGACCAGCTGTATCTCAACACCACCATCACCCTGCGAGAGGCGGACACCAGTTTCGGCGACACCATCGCAACCGGCGCGGGCGCCACATACACCGGTCTGACCTCCAGCGAAGGCGGCAAGGTCTGGAACATCGCCACTATCAGCATTCCTGCCATGGGCTCTCAGACCGCCGTCGCTTCGTCCACTGCGTCTGTGGCTACCCACACGACCCCTACCCCTTCAGCTGCTGGTAATGTTTCTACTGATGAGGCGACTGGCCCAGCTGCTGCCTCGGCCACTCAGGAATCCGTCTCAGTGCCGTCCATTGCTCCTTCGGTCGCTGGATCCGGTGCCGCTCCCACTCAATTCAGCTCCGGCTCTGGTTTCAAGCCTGGCGCTGGCTCCGGATTTGGCTTTGCGCCGTTCCCTTCTGGATCTTCCCGTGGATCGCACTCGAACCCCCAGTCTGGTGCTCAGTCGGGCTCAAAGGCTGGCTCTGGATCCGAGCCTGGAGATGACAATGAGCCCTGCCCTGAGTGGTGATTTAGAGATGCTTCAATGTCTGGAGTTTTCTCCAGGTCAGAATCGCACTTTGGGGAGGACCTCGTATGACTTGAACCATTTCCAATATTAATCTTAGCACACATACTTGAAGCCAGTTTCGATCAGCTTAGCCCCAGTAGGTGATAGAGCCTTTTGACCTCTCGGGGCATGTGTACATAGGGCTGAGGTACCAAAGTGACCACATTACCTTTGTACAGTGGTTCCTGATGAAGGTGGCCGATATTGAGGTAGATCACAGTTGCTTGGAAAATCTTGGCAGGCCCCGGGTTTTGAAAGGCGAACTCGCAGCATCATACTTTTCATTTGCACTAATGATGGCGTTTTCGTTAGTCATTTTTGTCTCCACCCATGCTATCCTGCATCATATGACGGGACAGCAGTTAGATGGCTTGTCATTAGATTAAGAAACACCGAGAAGTATTTTTAGCTCCGCGCGATAGTTGAGTTCAACTCCAATATGTTTCGCTGTCGAGTGAGCCTGACACGAGCTAGTCAGTGATAATTCCTTAATCAAGGCCAGCCACGGCCGAAACCCTGAGAGGGGAAGTCGAAGGACCACGGGTCGATGATATTAAGGGGGTGGAGAGCACACAAGAAGAACCGGCCGATATGCTTAATTTGCGTTAGTGGGAGCGGGCCAGAGGATGCGCGGGCCCAACGGTATCGTTTCACTTAAAGTGGATTTCGACGATCGCCCGGCCGTTGAGCAACTTTGAGTAATACAGTGGGCCCGATGGACCAGCACACAATAGCCAGCTGAGCGTGTTCGTTGCACCGGCCAGTACCAAGCAGTGCACCTCGATCGCACATCCCGAACGACGCGTGGTTCTCCGCGGGCTTTTGCCCTATCACAACTGCCCAGTGCGATCCCACTCCAACTTTGTTTCCGCCCTGGGGCTTATCTGGCACCGAATATAGCGCTCGCTGGCTTGGCTATCACTACAGGTCTGTGCGATGATCGTGGCCTCTAAACCCCAATAATCCTTTTCTATCGTCCATTGCCCTTGCGTGGATGCGCCGATTTTTACTCCATTTTTCTTCTCTGCTATGACTTCCCGCGGAGATGAATCCCGGAGGGTCCCCGCACAATGGAACCGGTGGAAATAGTACCACTGGCAGTCCGCTGCCCAAGCCAAGCTCTGCGGTCGACTTTGGCCCAGAGCTGCTGGCTGCTGTTTGGACAATGAGTGCATTGTCCATTATAGTTGTAGCCATGCGCTCATTCGGCAATGCTAAGTTTGGCAACTTTCAGATCAGTGATATAGTCACTCTGTTGGCACTGGTCAGTGCATGAACATGTCTTCTTACGACGTCACTAACTTTTAGGGAAATACATAGGCTCTGCTTGTGATTGCTGCGGCCCTCTCCAGTGTCGCGGTAGACTATGGGTACGGAAAGACTGCCAGTTCGTTAGAGCTGCATCACGCGATGAGCTCTCTTAAGTATTCCACTATCAGTCAGGCCGTGGTAACGTTGGCTGCCACTGCCGGTCGTTTGGCATTTATCATCTATCTCATCGAGCTGCTGGCAGCGCGAAAACTACATCGCATAATTTTATGGACCCTAGTACCCTTGCAGGTGGTTGTCAATGTCATCAGTGTTTTCTTGCTGTTTTTTCAATGTTCGACACATGTGGAAGAATTGTTCAACCCGAGCCAAGCCACCCATTGCATGTCACTGAAGGTACAAATCGATTATGCTTATTTTCAGGGTGGTATGCTCCTTTCACTGTGAATTTAGTAACATAAATTTTCTAATTGGCACCTACAGCCTTCAACTCCGCCTGTGATCTCCTGCTCGCTGCTTTCCCCATCTACATCTTCTGGCGATTCAATTGGAACGTCAGGGTCAAACTTGTTCTCGTATCTCTCCTGAGTTTGGGAGTAGTGTGAGTGGCACATTAATCGTGTATTCACTTGTCCCAACTAACCATTACCCAACCATCCAGAGCCATGGCCGCTTCCCTAGTCAAAACCATCGAATACCCAACCATCATGACCTCGACCAACCCACGCACTAACCATGTCACCCTTCTGCGGTGGATGTTCGTCGAAGCGGGCGTCGTGCTCATCACCGCATCAATTCCCTGTCTCCGACCGCTCATTGTCCACTGGGTCAAGAAATTCGTCAAAAGAGCACCTACTCTACACAGGAAAATGGACAACGGCGAGGGTACGCAGAGCGCGACACTTAATGTCAGTCAAATGACGCAGGACTGGAAGAAACGATGGATCATGCCATATATGCAGCAGAGTGAGTCCGGGGAGAATTTGGAGCAACATATCCTGGCTAATATCTCCACGCATATATTTGCCGGGGACCGGGAGTTTCTCGATCGACATGTGCCTGGGATTGTGAAGAAGGTGGAAGTTACTGTGGTAGCGGATGAGATTCCATTGACGGAGGTTGAACATACCTGACTTTACGATCCATCTTGTCATGTTTGAATTGTTTTATGTAAACTTAGGCTTGCCCTGCTGGTCATGGTAACTATGTATATTTTATGTCGTCATTGCTTCGAGGTCTCCCCCACAATTACCACCACCAAGATATCAGTCAAGATAGATCTGAGAGTCAAAATGGAATGTGACAAGATGTGATGAAGTTCTTGGCATGGCTCCGTCTCGCGCCCACTGCAGCGGCTAATAGCGGTACCGGGTAATTTGATTATCAGTAGAGTAGGTTCACTGGTTTGCCAATGGGTTCCTGGAGGAATTTAAGTTTATGCAAAATTGCTTCTCATCTTACAGGATTCTGCAATTATATGTTATTATCGTATATTAATAGCTTTCTGTATGAGCTTGAAAGTGTATTCAATGTTATTTGGAAGGTATTTTTCAATCTGTCCAAATCCACCGTTATAAGGAGTCGTTAAAGATCAACACATAGGGATAACTAGAATGAACTTGGACTTTCCCTCTATCTAATCTCACGACATACATCAATCTTTACATTTGGATCCCGATGTTCACCCGTTACACTCATCTCATCAGATGGGAGATCACAGTAGCCGGCGGCCGCTATTAGCCGCCGCCAAATCTCACTACAGACTAACACCGACACGGCGTCATGCAGGCTTACAGCCTGCTGCTTACGTTAGAATATTTCGCCCTCGCAGTGGCTTATAGACTTACGAGCAGTGCAGATAAATTCGCCCTCACCGTATACCACATACCAATGAGGGATATATTTACCCCAGTCGATTCTCCTCAGTTCACCCGTCACAAAACCGAACAAACCACAGCCTCTTGGCAACAACATCACACAGCCTAGCACCACCTACCTACAACACACTCAACATGGCTACAGCCACTGCAGCAGCCAACGCCACCGGCCCCCAAACACTCAAGGACCCAATCGTGTCCATCAAACCAACAAGCGCCACTCGCCCGCCCACAACCCGCACAACATACACCCTCAACACAGGCGCCAAAATCCCCGCTCTCGGAATTGGCACTTTCCAAGACCCCGACTCTCAGGAAGACACCGTCTGCCAAGTTCTGCAGCATGGTATGCGGCTCATTGACACAGCACGTGTCTACGGCGTAGAAAAGCAAGTCGGCAGAGGAATCAAGAAAAGTGGCGTCCCGCGCGAAGAGATCTTCCTTGGCACTAAGCTCTGGTGTAATGATTTTCACCCCGATGATGTCGAGCGCGCGGTGGATGATTCCCTACGGGATTTGGATACACCCTATGTTGATCTGTTGTTGATGCATTATCCGTGCACGTTTAAGCGGGGTGAAGATCGGTTCCCTCGTGATGCGGAGGGGAGAATGATTCATGGGGAGACTACGTTTGTGGATACGTGGAGAGCCTTGGAGAAGGTGGTCGAGACGGGAAAGGTGAAGGCCATTGGGGTATCTAATTTTAGTAAGGGTGAGATCGAGACGTTGCTTAGGGAGACTTCTACTGTAAGTCACCTTCTTTTCCTTTTGTTTTGATGATTGGGCGTAACTGATAACTGCAGGTCCCCGCCGTGCACCAGATGGAAGTCCATCCCTACCTCCAGCAGAAAGGCTTCAACGAATGGCTTCGCGAAAAGGGCATCCACGTCGTTCAGTTCAGTCCTCTAGGTAACATGAACGACTTCTACCGTCAGGCAGGATGGTCGAAGGAAATCGCGCACATGATGCGGGTTATTGACCAGCCCATTCTCAAAGCAATCGGTCAGAAGTATGGCAAGAGTCCTGTGCAGGTTGTTCTTGCGTGGGGAATCAACAGTGGCCGTTCGGTCATCCCAAAAACTGTGATCGATTGGCAGATCGAGGAGAATTTGGCAGCTGACTTCGAGCTCGATGCGGAGGATATGGCTCAGATTGCTACTCTGGATGCGAAGGCGCGGTTCAATGACCCGAGTTTTGATTATGAGTGGCGATTGTATAGTGATTTGGAAGGGATCGATGGTACTGTCAAGGGGAGGACGCACTAGGATCTAGTAGTACGGGGTATCATATCACTTTTCCTGAGAGAGCTTATTGGTTTTAGTATAGCATGATTTGCGCGAATTTTGAATGGAATGAAATGAATAAGTGATTGCTTATGAAACATGGGGCATCCGACTGAAGCTGCAAGATTCCTTTGCTTTGTCTACATGAAACAAAAGCGCTTCACATGGTTATGATATGTCTGAATAGTTGCACGCGACACCGCAATAAAAGACCTCGTTTCGCGCGCAAGGTAGAGCGTTTAACGGTTTCATCCACTCGGTAGTCTATGAAAACAAACAAATGGGGAGAAAATCAGACTGTATTAGAGCACTACATGGATCCTCTAGTAAACGAACTCAACAACATCCCAAACCTAGAAAACAAGACCTCGCCGCGAAGATTTATTCTCAACAAACTGTTCAAGTCAGTATCACGCCTAAACCTGGAAAGAACAATGAAACACTTACTTCCAATCACCCCATTCACTGGAATATCAATCGAAGTCGTGTAGCTAGCAGCATCACTCAGCAGATACACATAAGCACCCCCCAGCTCCTGCACCTCCGCCAGCCGGGGAAATCCTCCGTAATATTTGAGTTGCTGCTCCCAGTCGGGCTGCTGTGGTACCCAATATGTCATAGCAGTTTTTACCAAACCTGGCGAAACACTGTTAACCCGGATGCCATACTGAGCCCATTCCATAGCCAGCGTGTGAGTCATGTTTCGGACACCAGCCTTGGAAGCGCCATACGGAGTGGATGGGACACGCTAGCATATCGTTAGTCATGACCTAACTCAGACTTTAAGTAACAACAAACCTTATTCGGTCGGTATGAAGCCATCGACGCCGTAAAAACAATCGACCCCTTGATTCCCAGTTTTATAAAGGCGCGCGCCGCAGCACGAGCACTATAAAATGCTCCGAAGAGGTTCACGTTGAAAAGGGTCTCGATCTCGTCCTTGGTGAAATCCAAAGCAGCCTTGTGGTGGGTGCGACCGGCGTTGACTACCATACCGTGCAGCGCTCCAGCCTCTTCGATGATTTTGTCGATAGCTGCGGTGATGGTGGCCTCCTCTGTCACATTCGCGCTAATGGCCCTGAGTTGCCCTGGGTAGCGCTTGTCCAGGGCGGCGAAGTCCTCCCCTGTCTCGCCGATGTCGATCGAGTAAACTTTGGCGGCACCATTGGTGAGACAGCATTCCGCGATACCGAGGCCGATTCCACGATTGGCGCCGGTTACTGAGACATATTAGAGATGTGTCACAGCTGTGTTAGTTGAGTACTTACTCGCGATAACCTTTCCACCGAGGCTGACCTGGGTCTGGACAGCGCTGGCCTGGGGTGCTTCGTTGGAGTCCGAGGAGGTCATCGTGATGATATCAGTATGATTGATAAGATAGTGGTAATGTCTTCAAATAATAATGATTTTACATTGTATAAGGCATTTACAAGTCATTTTATAACATGTTTTGATCATCTGCTGGTACTTGATCACTCGAGTCGGGGATCCCCCGAGACGCGGAGAGGCGAGGAAGCGCGGGGATGCATTGCCTCGAGACGGGAACAACGATTGCATTGCATGACTTGAAAAGGTGCCACGGTCACTATATTGCACAAAAAACCGTATTATTCTTCGGACAGCTCATTCGTGAACAATTCTCTGCAATGGCTCTACCGGCCTGCAATCTGCTCAAAGGCAAAACAGCTGCCATCACCGGCGGCACCACAGGAATCGGCCGCGCGATCGCATTGGCATACATCACCCAAGGCTGCAATGTCGCGGTCAACCATCTCGGCCTCCCCCAAGATGAAGAGCATCGGCACAGTCTGCTCGATGAAGTTAAATCCATCCAACAAAGCGGAATCGCAGCTGGCAATATCCTCGAGATTCCTGGTGATGTGACCGCCCCGGAAACCAGCATTAACCTTGTCAAGGAAGCCGTCTCTCAATGGGGCAAGCTGGATATTTTCGTTGCCAATGCTGGTGTGTTCAAGCAAGCTGAATTCCTCCAGTGAGACTATTATTCCAACAGCTGAGTAAAGAAGACTGGCAGCTAACACATTCAGAATTGAATCCTCTCTCCTCGATCACAGCGTCGACGTCAACATCAAAGGCTGCTTCTACTCCTGTCAAGCAGCTGCCCGGCAGATGGTCAAGCAGGGCCACGGTGGCTCCATCATCGGTATCTCTTCCGTCAGCGCGCTGGTTGGTGGAGGCCTTCAGACCCACTATACTCCCACTAAGGCCGCTGTGCTCTCCATGATGCAGTCTATGGCTATTTCACTTGGCAAGGATCGTATCAGATGCAATGCTCTTATGCCAGGTACCATTGCGACTCAGTTGGCTGATCATGATATGAAGAACCCTACTAAGAAGGCTGCACTCGAGGCGCGCATTCCGCTGGGGCGGATCGGGAACCCGGACGATATGGCTGGTCCAGCGGTGTTCCTGGCTTGCGAGGAGATGAGTCGATATGTCAATGCCACGGGGTTGTTGGCGGATGGTGGGATGTTTAGTAACTTGCAATAGATTGGTCTAGGAATAGTGTCTTGCAGTTATCAGGTACTATATCCTAGTTCATAAAACCCATTACTGTCTGGTATGTGTTACATGTAGCCAGCTCTTCAAAGTAGTAGTTGTAAGCTACCAGCCATCACTCTCTAGAGGTAAATGCTCGCAAAAAGGGATGGTGAATCATTGCTAAGCTTAATGTATGCACTCTAAAAATCTAACTATATCATATTTCGATTCAACTGTGTCTCACGCCTTACCCGCAGACCCGCAAATCTCCATCCACTTCGCAGTCAAATCTGCCACTTTCTGAATCCCCTCCTCAATCAGCTGGGTATGTGGTATCTTCCCCACATTATCTCGAAGATGATCATAGTAATCATCCAACACAAGCCGGTTCACATTGATCTTGGCCACTCCAGCCGCCACGCAACGTTGTATCAGCTCGGGCGGAAACCCATTCGTACCATGAATCGCCAAACATACTCTCCCATTGACCTGACTGCGAATCTTCTCAAACCTGGCACAGTATGTCAGCAAGTTGATTGTTCCAATCATCACGAGTAACTGCCAAACTCACCGCTCAAAATCCAATTGCGGGCCACGGGGACCATATTCGCCATGGACATTGCCAATAGCCGGAGCAAGCACATCCACGCCCGTATCAATAAACTCATCCACCTCTTCTGCAGTGGTCATACAGGCCTCCAGCCCTGCCGTATCCATGACCCCGTCTTCACCTCCTTCAATACGCCCCGGCTCAGCTTCGGTGACTTTCTGGCGCTCATTGCAGTATCGCACCAGTTCGCGAGTCTTTCGCAGATTGACCTCCTTCTCATGGTGGGACATGTCTACCATAATACTGTCGAATGGCATATCCGCCGCCTGCTTGATAATGTCTTCCGACTGCGCATGGTCGAGATGGATGCTGATAGGCACGGTCGCACGACTGACCGCATCTGCAGCGGTACGCACGATCAAGCCATCAGTTGCTTTCACAGCCCATGGGAAGAATTGTATGATAAGAGGCGACCGCGCTGTTTCTGCTGCTCGGATGTAGCCGAGAATTTGTTCGAGGTTGTAGGCGATGACAGCGATGACGCCGTATCCGCCGGCGTGAGCATTGCGCAGAATGCGCCTGTGGCGGTTTTCTTCTTTCCAGGACATCGTTGCGAGGAGCACTGAATTGTTCAGTCGGGTGCGGTTGTCATACCATGGATGCTTGTGTTGATCGACGTTCTTATACTCTTGGGAGATGAACTCCTGGTGGGGCGGGGATGGCCTCGAGACGAGGACCGGAGTTACCCCGATTCCCCAGTTTCTTTCCCCATCTTTCCCCTCCATTGTTGACTTCGCCACTTTTTATACTCACTAAGCACAGACTATATCTCTTACTCTGATCACCAACGCAATAGCATACAGTCCTCTCAATCTAATCAGCGTGACGAAATACCTCACCATGACCAACAGCGAAATAACAGGGTTCCAATCCCACCACAAAGACTTCGACGCAATCACCGGCCCAACCCCCACCCTCGAACTATTAGCAGAACACCGCGACTACCCCTTTGCACACGAAGCCGGAATCTACATTCCCGAGACGAACAACCTCTGGATTACCAGCAACCGATGCGTCGATCCTAATGGCAGCAAAAGCGAGCAAAAAGTCTACATCACCCGCGTTGACCTGAACACCAACCCCATCACCTACGAGGAAATCCCCACCGAGATCCCTATGGGAAATGGCGGCATCAACTACGGCAGAGATCACATTCTCATCTGCGTCAGGGGTCCATGACCCAGCCCAGCGGGTTGTATCAGATGTCCATCACTGCACCGTACACAACGGAACTGCTCAAGGGGGATTTCTTCGGCCGGCCGTTCAACTCGGTCAATGACGTGGTCGTACATACTGATGGCTCTATTTGGTTTACGGATCCTATATATGGCTATAGGCATGAATATCGTCCGGAACCGTGTTTACCGTGTCAGGTGTATCGGTGGTGTCCGCGCGAAGGGACTACTCGCGCTATGGCTGATGGGTTTGGGATGCCGAATGGGATTTGTTTCTCCCCGGATGAAAAGACGGTTTATATCACAGACACGGACCGACTGCATGGGGATGGTACGGTGTTTGATCATCGGGTATCTTCGATGTATGTGCAAAGTTTCATTATTGTATTGTCTTTGGGATGTCCACTGATTAGGGTTGTGTAGCTATGCCTTCGACGTGTCCACGATACATGGACAGCCGTTCCTCACAAACCGTCGGCTCTTCGCCATGGCCGATCATGGAATTCCAGATGGGATCAAGTGCGATCTGAATGGAAATGTGTATAGTGGTTGCGGTGATGGTATCCACGTCTGGTCGCCCGGAGGAGTTCTCCTCGGTCGCATTCTCATCGATGGTGGGGTAGCCAACTTCTGCTTTGGCAGAAACGGAGAGATATTTGCGCTGAATGAGCACCGCTTATGGAGGGTCCAGCTCGGAGTTGGAGTCAAGGGAGCATTACTTGGTCTGTAGACTGGATAGTACGTAAAGATCAACCATGTTATGAGGCAGCACCGGCCCGGATAAAACCTTTCCCACCAGTAGCGGCTTTAGCATCCTGGCTTTCCCAAAGCTCCTGTAACTCCACTCCCAATGATCTGACCGGCCCGCCAGTTCTTGCTCGACAAGATTCTAGCAGCTCCAGGATATCTTCCCGAGCACGCTTCTCCTGAGTAAAGATTCCTGCTGCGATGAGTCAGTCACGTGAAAGACACTCAGCGCTCTCCGCATCATGTCAACCTCCCCGCCTACTTGAAATGGCAAGGCTTGCTTTTAGGACATGCAGAAACCCTGCCGCCTTGCTCATATCCGAGGCATGATAGCCGTAGTGGATATAAAAGTGGCAGGCGGTAGGGCTTCTTCTGGTCTTCTGAGCGAGCCTTACCTTTACAGTGCGGAGAGTGCCCGATGTGGCGGTAGCGTCTCCCTATTACATACCGATGAAGACAGCCTGAGACGACATCAAGCTAGACGCATTATCCTTTAAGGTCATAGCAATCCCACAGATATCCTCCACGTAGTGCTTGATGGCACTTTGACGCTCGAGGTATTGGTCCAGTCCTCCTATGCTTGGCTCATGCGCCAGTAAGAGAATGCATGACGCGCTGAAGAACTGAACTGCCAGTCCTAGAAATCAAATCAGTCAGTGAACCTCGTTAACTCAACACCTATTGAGATTGGACGTACCAAAAGCAGCAGGGCGAATCCAAATCGGCCGAAAGTACGACGAATACTCACTTGCACCTAGCGGCAGAGGCGAGAACTCCACGGTTCGGTGCTGTCGCCAATCCTCGAGCATGGCACGAAGCCGGTTACCGTCCTCAACTCGCCGCTGTCTGTTCTCCTCAGTGGTGGTCTCTGCGCAATAACTAATCACCTTTGCAGTAATATAAACAGCACGCATAGCAAGCTCGTGCGGTAACAGCGCAGAGAGGGGTTTCTGCGGAACCCAAAATGTCAATGTTTTGCGTTTCTCGCGGAACGCAGCCCAGATGTCCTGGCAGAGCCAGGCCCACCATACGGCGGAGTGTAGGCCTCCAGACTCGCCATGGATGATCTGGGACCTTTGTATGAGGAAGACTCCTTCAAGGTGCCGTTCCCAATCGTTGGTGGAGTTGTCGAGCATTTCGTAGGCGGAGATGATCAGTGCTGTTGCAAGGAGTTCTAGGCTAGTCTTGTAGCTGGAGAACCGCATGGCTCGTTGGACATAGTGCAGTGATTGGTAGTAGTATTGTAGAGCCGCAGCTTCTTTGTTCGGCATGTTTTCTTGATCCAAGCGAGGATTCAGTGCTAGGTGCCGGAATGCGAGGGCGAGAATGGCATTCATGAGTCCAGCATTATGTATCTTGACAAGTTGTCAGTCTACTGATATAACATTCTAGCAGAGAGCAATGAGTGGGCTTACTGCCAAGTGCGCGACAAATGTGGAAAACTGGCTAGTAGGATCGAAGAGATCGAGCTGTTAGAGGTATTAGGCTATCTCGTTAACCTTTGGAACAGAAATATAAGTATGCTTACCCAAGGGCACACCTGATTTATAAAGTGTTCGAACAAGGCATGTTCGGTAGGCAGGAGCTCAATTGCCTCCCGTGACTGCCAAATTAGTTCCTCCTCTACCGCGCTACCTTCTTGGTAAGATGTTGGGCCATTGCTCGCGCTGGAGTCAAGGGTACTATCAAGCACCTGTGTTGCATATTGTAGCGAATAAGGCTGGCTCAGACCATCGATTTCCAGGTGATCAACAGACTGATTTTGAGTGCCAGAGTTATTCACAGAGGGCAGCTGCGGGCTGTCCCTTGCAGCATCACTCGCCAAGAGCCCAAACCATCTCACTGCGGCGAAAGACGCGTTTGAGGGAGACAGATAGTTATGCTGAAAGGCGATGGGGCTCAGACCGGTAGGCAAGTCACCCCCCGTTAGGTGATCCGGGACCGCTAACGAAGGGGGATTGGTCTCTGCATCTGAGCAGCTCCACGCCACACGTGGTGGCTCATGTTGTTCGGAGGATGTTATTTCTGTGGAGTCGTCATGCAATACATGAGCGCTGGCTTGTTTCGGAGATGCTGATGGATCTTGGTCTGTCACCGGAACAGCAGCAGCAATGGTCCGGTCGGAGGCTGAGCTGTCATTACCGCGACGGCCTGATGCGGGATATTCACAGGTCTTGTCCTTTTTGACGCAAGGACCACAAATCGGCTTGACTTCATCGCACTTCAGATGTCGCTTACGACATGTTATGCTGTATTCATTATATTTAACCGTGTACCGCGTCTTCGGCATGGGTCACTCACCATCCATTCTTAGTCCGCAACCCGCGGCCGCGAGACTTGCGTGTGCGTGGCCGCCTACAGGGCGATTGAGAAGCCATAATCGGGATACCATATGGCCATGCGCTGCAAATATCATCGGGGCCATAATCTGGATCCATATTCGCTCATCCAAAGAAAAGTGTCCCCGAGACGGGGACACATGCTGAATGTCGATCCATCCGATCCTCATTCCTTGCTGATTCCACGTGATCCCCCGCATTACCCCGCGTCCTATGGGATCGACAGAACCTTCACTGTATATTTCTGAGTGCTAGTATGGCATTAAAGGAGCTGTTCGAATTGCGTCGTACGATATTAGTAGTAGCAATGCTGTGCGTTACTGACATTATGGTTGCCGCGAATTGCCGCATAGCCGGGTGATACTTTGGGAAGGATGAAAGGATATATTACGGCTGTGACCTTCGAGCCGGCATGTGTATGATGATAATGAATTACCATACAATAAACATTATGTTCAATTCTAAGACTTCGTATTTCGGCCTTCGAGGGGGGTGGTTAACCTTTTGGATCACCCTAGCCTGTGGTGCTGACATGACTCTGTATGGGTATGATCAGGTCAGTTACTATAGTACAGTTCCGGTGGTGCACGGCTAATCCAGTTATAGGGTGTTTTCAGCGGAGTCGTGATATCCAAAGATTTTCTGCAGTTACACAATCTTGAAGGTCCTTCTAAGACCAGTCTTCTTGGCACTGTCACCGCGATCTACGATGTTGGCTGCTTCGTCGGATCAATCTGTGCATACTGGCTTGGTGAGCGGTTGGGGCGCCGAAAGACGGTCCTCGTTGGGACTACTGTAATGGCCGTTGGTGCTCTTTTGCAAGCTTCCTCGTACAGTGTTGGCCAAATGATGGCAGGTCGAGTCATTGCGGGAATTGGAAACGGTATCTCTCCTCCGATAGTTCCAGGAATATAGACACTAACTATGCCACCACGAAGGTCTGAACACATCTACTGCACCCATTTGGCAGGTCGAAACATCAAATGTGCATTGGCGGGGCAAATTGGTTATCCTCGAGAATGTACTCGTCCTTGTTGGGTTTTCACTTGCCAATTGGCTCAATTACGGGCTTTCATTCGCCAGTGGCCCTGTGTCCTGGCGCTTTCCCCTGTCATTCCAGTTCGTCTTCATAATCATACTCGCTCTCACAGTTCCATGGTTACCTGAGTCCCCAAGGTATGTATACTGTGATTTTTAACAAATTTTGCTCACATTCCCAGGTGGCTTATTGCCCACGGCCAAGAAGAAGCAGCTGTACAGATCATCGCAGATCTTGAGAACAAATCTAGAAACGACCCCTTCGTCCAATTTCAAACCAGCGAGATTCGACACAGTGTCGAATACGAACGAGCCAACAGCGTTAGCTTCAGTGACATACTGCGCGGACGCGCCCATGAACGGTCAGGCACTAAGACCATCCGCAGGCTTATCCTCGGCATGGGAGCTCAGGCGATGCAACAGTTCTCAGGAATCAATGTGACCTCCTACTACCTACCCACAGTATTGACGAAATCAGTTGGTGTGAGTGAGCCGTTAGCAAGACTCCTAACAGCATGTAATAGCGTTCAGTATTTATGCTTTTCCATGATCGGTATACCGAATGTTGAGCGATGGGGCCGTCGAGCACTATTGATATTTGGTGCCACGGGCCAGTGTCTCTGCTACAGCTTCATCACAGCTCTCATTCGGTATAATGAGATGCCTGGCTACCCACATCAACATGAAGTGGCCTCTGCCTCGGTTGCTTTCTTCTTCATGTATTATATATTCTTTGGAATCGGCATGCAAGGCGTGCCATGGTGTATGTCTCACTTCTCTTCCAACTTATGCTTTCACTGTGTACTGATGGTATTTCTAGTGTACCCCACAGAGATCAACTCCCTTACGATGCGAACCAAGGGCGCCGCACTTGGAGCAGCTACAAACTGGATTTTCAATTTCATGGTCGTCGAGATCACTCCAATTGGTATACAGAACCTTGGATGGCGATTCTATACGATTTGGATCGCGTTGAACGCAGCGATGGTCCCTGTCATTTACGTCTTTTATCCAGAGACAGCAGGACGTACGTTGGAGGACATGGATGACTACTATCGTGGGAATCCAGAGAATGCGACCGCGGTGATGGCTTAATAGTAGGTCTTGAGTTGATAAGGATGAAATACTGCCTATGAAATAGTGTGCTTTGCCACCTGACGTCAACTGTTGGGTCTCATCTCCGTGATTTATCTAGTTCACTTTATGTAGTCGTTGTCTTGCCTTATTTGTAATCTTTGTTGTTGGTTAGGATAGCATTAAATGGATTTGACTTTCTACCCTTTTAAGCGTCTCTCAATGGTATCTGATCAGCTTCGGTCGCCAAGTTGCTCACCCAGCCGGCGTATGCTTTCTTGTCTGACACATTCCTTGTGCATAGCAAACCCATGAATCATGGTTCCACTCGTAGAGATATCCATCCTTCTACTAATATAGCTTCGGGACATTGGCAGGATTATGAGGTTTCTGCTATGCTGGGGTGGGGCAAGAACTGACCGACTAGCCCCCGTCTCGGGGGCTACCCAAGAATAAAGGCCCATGCCCATCCTTCCTCCACTGAACACAAATGACACTACACTACCATTGGATTACCAAGCGTTCAGAGCCCCTGGGCTGTTGTGAAGATGCCATCCTGCTTTATCTTGCCCATGAGTTTCTACAGTTCACTACCCTCGCCTCCATACGCTCACATTCCCTAACGAGATATAACAGCCACCTCCGAATGCAGACATATGCGCCGATGATTATTCTATAGATCTTCAACCTATTGCCCACATTTACCCACTAATCTCGTATGAACTCTATGGATACCTTCGGGCTACCCCGCTCCATGAGGGCACTAGGTGCGTGTCGCATTTTCTTGACTGGCCAACAAGCACGAGGTTTGACATGACGGCCGGAAATGTAGAGTATAGTGAAGCTCGAAGATTTAGCATTGTTGAAAAGAAGCTTCCTAGCATACGTGCTCACGATATCCTCGTATGTTTGTGAACTTGCGCAAACTGAACGCAATGTTTAATATTATTCCAGATCAAAGTCAAGGCCTGCGGTGTTTGCGGTACCGACCTGCACATCCACGAGGGTGAATTTGGAGCCCAGGTAAGGACACTCCTACCACTAATAAATATACTGGACTGATCAGCAAAGTTTTCCCTAGTACCTGGTCATGAAACCGTCGGCATCGTTGCAGCATTCGGCAGCGAAGTCGTCGACTTTACAGTAGGGGATCGCGTGGTAGCCGACAACTCGGAACTATGCGGACACTGTCACTATTGCCGCCGAGGCAAAGAGCTCTTCTGTGAGAACTTTATCGCCCACGGCGTGATGGTCGATGGCGGATTTGCCGAATACGCCGCCTACCCTGCGCATCGCGTATTCAAGATCCAGAACCTGTCAGACGCCGATGCCACCTTATTGGAGCCTGCAGCCTGTGCGGCACACGGGCTGGATAAGATATCCCCACAAATGGGATCCAGTGTTCTTCTGTTTGGCGCCGGTCCGACAGGCTTAATGCTAGCTCAGCTGCTTCGCCAAAATGGTGGCTGTCGAACTGTTATTGCTGCACCGGGCGGGTTGAAGATGAAGCTAGCCAAGTCGCTTGATGCTGCGGATGAATTTGTCGACCTGCCAAGGGAAGAAGACGCCGCGGCTGCTAGGTTGGAGCAGCTACGAAGGGAATATCCGTACGGCTTTGATATTGTTGTGGAGGCGACGGGTAGTGAAAAGGTTCTGGAGGACGCCATACACTTTGTCACCAAAGGTGGAAAGTTGATAGTGTATGGGGTTTACAAAGATGAGAGCCGCATCTCGCTGTCACCGCATTAGATCTTCAAGGAGGAGATCCATGTCCTGGGTTCTTTCAGTCAGACGTACAAATTTCCAGCTGCCATCGATTATCTTGGTGAGTTTTGTGAAGTGCGGGGTACAGGGAATCAGTAGCTAATGAATATCCGCATATACAGATCGTGGAAGAATTAATGTGTCTGGAATTGTCAACAAGACATTTAAACTGGATGAGTGGGAGATGTGCCTTGATGCGATGAGGCGAAAGTCAGTTGTCAAGGCTGCCATTGTCTTTGACTAGATACCACTCAATACAGTTAATTACAAGCCCAGTGATGTGTACATACGCTAGCCCCATTTAGTTGGTTGTCTTCCTATGACAGGCAACTCTACCGAGACAGAGAGAGAGTACTAAAATCCTTCCATGATCCGAGTAAGTCTGAGTAAGTCTGGAAGTCCTAGCCTCACCCCCATCATCATCAGGCTATTCTCACTTCGATATCCAGTCGCGTGAATTGCGGCTCTGTAATAAATTTGGTGCCTAGTGGTGAGATTGGTAGCTGAAAATGAGACGGCAGCACGGAGATCCCAATCAATGCGTTATGCTTAGGGGCTGCAATACGGACAAAGGAATCATGAGTCCGTGGGGACTACAAGTGGGCACTTTGTATCACGCCAAAAGATCATTGGTTGATCCGTCTAGCCTTTCGTTCAGCCGCCTTTCAAGCTTCATTTGCCCAACCCGACAAAGAAGGCCTCTGCGCCCCTTTATTCCCTCGGGCTGTGAATACTCACCAACCAAATACACACTGTGTCGTAAGCCCTCATAATCTTTAGGCAGCCAGAACATGGATAAGTGGCCAATTGGTGGTCTGGTATTCCCCACAGAGCGAGATCCCCTAGGGGGATGGTAGCAGAGACAAGTATAAAGAAACTCGGTTCCCACTCCCCCATAAAGCCTTACACTCCATCTTCTTGGTGTCAGTCATATCTTGTTACTATTCCCAAGACTTACCGACCATGGAAACCTTGCGCGGCGCTGTTTATGGCTTCCCCCAGCCCCAACCACGCATCCGCACCAAACCACTGCAAGTAATCTGCGTAGGCCTACCACGATCCGGAACAGAGAGTCTCAGCCGGGCGCTCACTCAACTGGGCTTCAAAACCTACCACGGCTGGGACATTGTCTTCGACGACCCGCCATATGCCCAGGGCTGGGCGCAGCTAGCAGAGCGGAAGTATTCGGGCGTGCAAGGGCCAGGCGACGCCCCAATCACTCGCGACGAGTTCGATTGCCTGCTGGGGCATTGCGATGCAGTGGTGGACACAGCAGCCGCCATGTTCAGCGTGGAGATGATCCAGGCGTATCCAGAGGCTAAAGTGATTTTGAATACGCGGCGGGATGTGGATGCCTGGCATCGCAGTGCTATGAACACCTTGGTCGCAGAGGGTGAAAACCAGTGGATGGCCTGGTTTCTGCGCATTTTTACGGCCGATGCGTACTGGCTTTGGAGGTTGTACTTCACGATCGGATATCCTGCCATGTTTCGTGGGCGGACAACCAAGGAGGGGCTGATGAAACATGGGAAAAGGGTGTATCAGGAACATGGGTTGATGATTCGAGGGCTTGTGCCGAAGGAGAGGCTCTTGGAGTGGGATGTGGAAGATGGATGGGGTCCTTTATGTGAGGTAAGGCCAGCCTTGAGTGATTTGAAGTCAATGATTTGGTAGAGTGTGTCAATTAATATTGTGGGCTACAGTTTCTGGGTAAAGATACCCCCGATGAGCCCTTCCCGAACACCAATAACCCAGCAGCTTTTCGGAAGCACATCCAAAGTATAGTGCAGCCGAGAGTTAAACGGGGACTGTTTAATTTTGCATGCTGTACCACTTCAGTGGGAGTGTTGGTGACTGCTATTGTGTTGGGGGTGAAGAGGAGACAAGCATGGCAAACTCTGATCTGGGAGATACCCGTGGTGGTCAGGCAATGCTTGGAGTCATTGTCATTTTCGAAGTAGTTATTAGTTTTGAGGGCAGATGCGGGTAAAAATAGCTTCTTTGGGGACAGTTGAGCGAGAAAAAAAAAATTGAAAGGAAAAATTAGAATCCCCGAACCAGAATCGAACTGGTGACTTTTCGGTTACAATAATACCCATTACAGCCGAACGCCATAACCAACTAGACCATCGGGGGTTGCTATGTAGGTACGTCCCTTTTTTGATTTTATATTCCAGCTGCTCAACCTATAGCATATTGGCAGTATCTCGTCATGTCGTTCACCTGCCTCACTAGTTATAACTACAAAGCTGAATGCCCGTGAGACATTCAAGATATAGGTTCAATATTCTCAATTACTGCTGTCGGTTTTCAAGTAGGTAATGCAATATAGGTTGTCGCGTTGAGGTCCTGCTGACCCTTCCTTAGCTACTGCTATGTGATATATATTCGATCGCGGTCGGATCATAGTGGCGATGTTACTAAAGCAGCACTATGATGTGACTGACTGCGCTATGAAATGTATCAGATGGTAGTGGTATTTTTAAACAATCAAACAACTACGTAGTACCCCGAAGCCTTAGATCAGACACAAGCGAGCCAGGTAGAGACACTGTTCTACTTGTACTTAGAAAGGAGGTAAAGGAAAGATGGATCATACTCGAAAGACACCAAACCGGCTAAAAAATCAAAAGGTCAGACTATCATTGCTGCCCCAAGCAATATGTCTGGATTATAAGAAAGGAAAGAGCAGGTGATATGATTTATACAGAGGATTGGATATCCCCCGCAGCGTCTTTCTTCTATGCCTGTCCTAAACTGACATAGAAGTACTGACTGACAATCATAAGGAACGGCTCTCTCTTGTAACCGGGTGTTTCCTTTCTTTCCTCTTTGTTTTGTTGCAAACCGATAATTTACAAGCCCATCAAAAGTATCACCATCCATTTCCGACACATCAACAGCTAACCCAAAATTCTAACTCCGTCGAATTCCATTCTGCACCAACGGCTTCATGCTAGAAAAGGCGTATCTAGCAATCAACCACTTCCCATGCTCCCTCCTCAAGATGAACAATTCCTGATTCGCATGTGGCTCAGACTCCTGAGTGGCAAGTATCGTTTTGGTTCCCTCAGCCGTCGTCCTGGCAAAAGCCCACTCCGGAGACATAACAACGATCTCCTCAATCTGAAAGGTGATAACGAGCTGAATGGTTGCAAAAATGCGTGTGTATGAGTCGCGTAGAGCCTCAGTGCCTGTACTGGCCGAGAAGTGCGGCGGCATGATGACCCCGTCTTCCGTGTAAAGAGCGACTGCTTCGTCCACATTTCGGCTTTTCAGAGCTTTGCCGTAAGCATGGAGGAGAGCTGAAATTTCGTCGGCGTGGGTGGGTGACACTGCAATCGTGTTAGACCTTGCCATAGAAAGGAGCCGTATCCATCGTGGGTACACCTACTGATGGCTTGCTGATTCCTGGAGTGTAGAAGGAGGGACTGAGAGCTGAGTGACTTCAAAAATGTGTCTGCTGACACTAGTTAGTCTACCTACTGATATCTAGCTAGCTTTACTGACCGAGTATTTGGCCTTATATGTGGCCTTTCTGTCCAGAAATGGATACCCCCACTTTGATAGGTGGGGGTTTGGCATCTCATGAGGTACAGATTGGAGGCTTTTTGGAAGAGTCAGTCGAGCCATCTTGACATTTGTGTATAGGAGATACTGTGCTGAACATGGCACAATTAATGGCTCGCGGTGCTTGGAAATGGGAGGAATAGTAGTGCCACACTGGGGTCAAGCTACGCAGTATTTCCGACCGGGAAGCTACGGGAGTACATGCCATAGTGTTCTCGATGGTATGCGGTATAGATTCACGTTTCAGTGTCCACCAAAAAATTATGATACTACGGTAGGATATAGCTGGTATGACTCAATGGCTTCGATGCTAGGATTCGACGGGTCTTTCTGGATTAGGGGGGGGTATGGCAAATCTAACTGCTGCGCGCATTGTCACTATACCTCACCAACAAAACTTGAATGCTGCCTCAAGAGCAAACTGTGAAGTACGCCATAAGCTTGGGGACACAGATGCCGTAGGGTAAGAGATTTGGAGTTGGAAGCATAACCTCAGAGGAGCGTCCCACATGATACCAAGAGTGGGGTGCCTCTTTGTAAGAAATCAGGTTCCCCATTTGACATCTTGTGCTCTGCCACTGATAGCTGACCTTCCCGGTAGCTGACCCAGCGGCTGCCCAGCTTTGGCGCTTATGGACTACTCGTTTCTCCCACCCAGATCATAAGCTCGGATATGACATGATTGCTCATCGAGACTCCGTGGCTGACAAAATATGCGAGGAAATCTTGGGCCAAGAGCTAGTGAAATCGCTCCTCAGAAGTACGGAAAAATGTGATCTGGATAGAGCCTTCCTTGACATGCAGAAGGTCTTCAGGTCAGCCGCTGAACTTTCGGTGGAAATTTCAACCTTGAGCGTCTGGAGTTTAAGACTCTCGATACTTTGGGCCATGTCTTTCATCACCCTTCGGCGGAGATAGAATTGGCCGAGGATTATGGAGGGGCTGAGAAGGAACATTGTTTTGATGACCGCCAAAATTCTCTTCTTAGAGTTTCCCGCCATGTATCGTTGTGGAGATCACAAGGATCCCTTTTATAATGGTATCCTTCATAAAGCGGTTGTCTATGTTGAGGATGTAGATTAGCGTTTGCTCAGCCACTGGGACATGCTGCTTTTTAAAACAGTCCTGTGGCAGTGGTCTGTTGAATCTTTTTATTGTTAATTTTTTCACCCCCGTTTTAATGTTATCTCACTTGTTTACCCAAGGGAGGCAGGATGTGAAGATGACTCGAACAGCTCTTGATTTGCGGCTTGGAGTTGAAACTGTCAACATTCATCACGAGGTCTTCAGTATTTTCTTCGGTCATTTCCGGCTAATCTACTTCTAAGTGTTGTCTTCATCTGCGGATGATTGCTTTACCAGAATGCCAGATCAGAATCTTGAGCTCATGGACTAGCATTAGCAGTTCCGGGAGGGGGCGGGCCTTATAAGGCGGGTAGGTAGCTTGACACTCGGAAGGGAACTTCATCGCTACATTCAATGGTGGTTTAGTATGTAACCTTTCAGAAATATTGAACAAGAATGTCTTATTCGCACAATTTTCGTATCGTAAATCGCTGCACATGTAATACCCCCGGTTCTTAGATCGTATGGTACCTACCTTCTCCAGTAATTAATGCCTTGTCTTTGTCTCAAGCACTACGACGAAGTTATCAAGTCAGAGCCAACGCAACCATTTTACCATTGATAGCTCCTTTCATCGAGTCTTACCATCCACATCGCGTATATGCACGACTTAGATCAGCTGCATCAACCATTCCAGGTTCAGCGGGATATCCAGTCGGGCACAAATTGTGGGTGTACAATTCAGCGAAGGGCATGATGCATCGGTATGTCTCCAAGCACTGAGCGTGGGCCCCAGGACGAAGGCAGTAGTCGGTAGGCTTACCCGTGTCCAGGTCATTATATCCGACAGAAGTAGCGTACAATCTATCCAGTTAGCTCATACGCTAACTGAGGGATGCCTGCATTCAGCCCCACGGTGATTGCCCTTTCAGGACAAGTGCTGACAGCTGGTCATTTGTTCCTGATAGGGTATATAGGACAGTCGCATGTAGTTTACTGCGCTCAAACCCAGCAAACTCCTTTTCTCCCCTTCCCCGCAAGCCACGCCTAATGATGTCGAGCGAAAAGTTCAACGTCACGGAGCATGCCGTTCCCGGCTGCCATATCCGAGAATATCCCGGGAGTACTGTTCACCAGGAAGACATACTGAAACTCCATGTCAAGCAGTATACTCCCAAGAACCAGGCCGAACCCGTTCCCGCCGATGCCATCACCATCATCGCTGCTCACGGCGCTGCACTTCCCAAGGTAACACGGTCTTACTGGCTCCTATTTTCAGGGGCACACAGCTCTAATTATACCTATTGGGAAATGTAGGAATTATATGAGCCGCTCTGGGATGAGCTGCTAGACCAAGCCACCGGTTTCCATATTCGCAGCATCTGGGTGGCCGACTGCGCCAGTATGAACACCAGTGGGGTCTTGAATGAGGATAAACTCAGCATGGACTGTATGTAAAACCCCCCAAGCAGCCATCTTGTCTTCCAGATGATGCCAATTCTAAGACCAATCGTCTCTTTTCCACACGCAGGCTCCTGGATGGATCATGCGCGGGACCTGTTCCTGATGATCAACCACTTCCGCGAGCAGATGCCCCGTCCACTCGTAGGAATTGGCCACAGCATGGGCGGCAACATCATGTGCGTGCCAGCATAGACTTTACGACCCCCAGATATACCAGTAGCAGCGAGCACTGACCATCCCTTTCAGCACGAACCTGGCCTTTCTCCACCCGCGCTTATTCACAACCATCCTCCTCGTGGACCCTGTCATTCAGCTGAGCCCACCAGCTATGGGGTTCGGCACCGACCCTCCGGGGGCAGCGAACTACACTCTCCGCCGCTCGGATGTATGGCCCAGCCGCGAGGCAGCCGTGCAAGCCAATCGCAAGTTGATGCACGGATGGGATCCTCGATGTGTAGAACGGATGGCGGAGCACGGCTTCCGGGATTTACCGACGCGGCTGTATCCGGACGTGGAGGCGGTGAAGGCGAAGTTTGGCACATCCACCACCGACAACAACAACAACACCACTCCTGTCACTCTAACCACCACCAAGCATCATGACCTCCTTGGCCAAATTCGACAGAACTTCAGCGCCCGCAACCCGACCACTGGGGTGATTGAGATCCCCCGCGACTCCCATGCCGATTTGGATCCCGTGGCTGCCTTCATCCCCCTCTACCGTCCCGAACCTCGCAGTACCTTCTTCCGCCTACCCACTCTCCGCCCCTCCTGCCTCTGGGTCGTGGGCGGATCGACCTATTTGAATCTCGATGAGATGCGCCTTGCGATCAAGCGGTGTGGAACTGGGGTTGGTGGGAGTGGGGGTTTGCCTGAGGGGAGAGTCAAAGAGGTTACATTACCTGGCTTGGGCCATCTGATGCCGTTCCAGGAGGTCAAGGCCGTAGTGGAACCGTGTGCGGCTTGGTTGCGCGAGGAAATGGAACGATTCCGTCGCGTGGAGCGGGAGTGGGAGGAGGCACAGAAAGGGAAGAGTCATCTGGTGGTTGAGGATAACTGGTATAAAGTTTTGAAGCCGGTGAATGCTCGTCACGGTAAGGTCGGGCGTAGTGCGAAGCTGTCGTGAGGAACATTGTCCATGTAGGGCATAGTCCAGGACTTTAATTTCGTTTGTAGTGTGCACATCAGTGCATGGTGCTGTTTATCTAAAGGATATACTGGCAGTTGCGCGGGAGGTGAACTTGTCCATGTCTACAGCCTGTATGGTGGGCGCCATACTAGTCCTATTCTGAGTGATATACAATCTCACATTCCTTTGAGTGTGTAGATTGATATTTTGAGAACTCGCTCATTTGCAGATGGTTATACATTCTTCCCTGATCGATACTCAGGAACGCAAAAGAGAAATGAATCAAGAGACAAGGAGAGAGTAATCGGTTAGCCAGTTGTACACCTGTTTCACTCGTGGTAAAAGACATCTCCTTCCCGCAAGGCTTGCTTCTCATCGATACTAAACTCAACGGCAAGAGAGGTAGTCAATGCTTGCTATAAGCCATGTCAGAATTACCGGGCGAAAAACAAAATGTCAAGCCAGAAAAAACTTACGGCAATTGTATGGCCGAGAGCCTCCCTATTCTTCGGCTCCCAGCCATCTGGGAAACGCTCGTCCACAAGCCACGCCCGTAGCGCTTCGATATCCCCACCGAAGATTGAATACATGAGGGCGCTGGTTCCAGATCCTGCAAGATTCGATTAGCATAGTCGTATGTACAATCGAGAACAGAGTTATTACCGATCATCTTGTGGATGAAACTCCCCGATAGTGTGTACTGGCCATTACTCCGTTTGCACTCCGCACGGCGAAGACCAGAGTAGTAGGAAAAGTCGGTCAGTGAGAGATGCTTCCCATCCGATGCGTGGTCGAGTAATCTATTAATCAGGTCGGTGTGCGGGATGCTTTGGTCCGGGCAGAATGCGATATCGGGACGGGTAAATGAGGCGTCATGTTGGACAACCTGAATTCCAATATATTAGTACCTGCGTTAGAAGAAGCTCGCCCAAAAGAAATATTTGACAGTGAGAGAAAAGTAAGGCAGGCGAAGCGAGATTTTTATGTATACGCACGTTCAAGACGTTGAGATCGTGGAGATTAATCCAGCCTCGACCTTGGTCCAGCTGCTTAGCTGCAGAGGTAAGCTGACTTGCTAGAGTTGGTGCAAGGTTGTATGCATGTTGGATCGCATGCGATAATTGTGCGTAGGTAATACGTTTTCCATTGTTTGGCAGGATCCCTTGCCGCCATTCCTCAGTAAAGACTGGTTAAATCAGTAAAGCTGACATACCGTGATTAGCTAAAGCGTTGAGTCTATGCAAAGATTAGGGTCAGCGAGTATATGTGAAAGATATGGGGGATTAACGATTACCCTGGACAAGGCGAGCGGGAATCTTCTCCTCGCTTAGGGGCCGTGTACTCTGGCCAAACCCCTCCATGGCCTGGGTACCCACGGGGTATAACATCCCCGACTGGACGATTGGGAAGGAAGGGATTCGTGACCTATTTAACTGCAAATAAGTTCAAATCTTCTGGTAATGAGGGTGGCCATTTATAACGCACAGTCGATATCAAGTCACGAATGGAGAGTTGGACAATGTAGACACCAAATGAAATAAGATCGTAGACTGCTTTGAGAAATCGGAACAGAATGTTTGCGGCTATCTTGAAGTAATTTAGCATCGTGAATAAGGGCTATGTTTAATGAGAAACAAAGACATAGTAAGATCGCGTCGGAGGGGTTAAACAGTTTATCTAACCCAGGTACGCCTCCAGGTAATATGTAGTGGCTTACAGTAATAAATTTGGGTTGCTTTGTTTTCATGTTACACAGCAGCCCCTGACGAATCGCCACAAGCGTCACCTGCATCAGCGATCGGTAAGGGTAGCATGGGTAGGGATATTGCAGTGCTAGCTCAGCCTTACCCTACCGGTCTCACAATGGTTACCTACTTACCAACACACCCTGCCCGAGCTTCTTCTGGAGACATTACAGCTTATGCGACAGGCTCATTCCGTATCTATTGTGCCGTTCAGAGTCTACTTTGTCCAGTAACTCGTGGAGGTTAGCGATCGGATATGACCGATGTTCAGGTGGAGAATATTCCCCATCGATGACCTGGGCAGGTGATGCATGATCTTAGCGGAATAATACGATGGCGATCGCGGCCACGATCGATGCTAACGGGGACGCATGCTGCAAAGCCCGAAATAGGCCTCTCTGTCTTTAGCGGCTAGTCTACATATACAATTTGTAATACGAGATGCGCGTCCCTATTCCTAATAAACTCGACATAATTGGATCAGTTACATGCCCAAGATTCACCATATTATATTGATGACAAACGCGATTTCGGGGACTATTTATTATGTGTGCGTTGCTTATATCGTTAGCAAGGACAGCCATCTTTTTCAGCCCCAGTGATCAAAGTCACTCCAATATCTTTCCAGTACGCTTTCTGTTTCGAATATATTGTGGAATTTGTGGAATCAGCCAATCGGCAATTGTGATTGTGATATTACAGCTGTGAGAGAACATATCATATGCCGACCACCACTGAAACCAGGTATTCGACTGGTCAGATATGACATCAGTCACCTATTCGAGTAATAACGGATCAACGGACTCGTGGACTCATCGAATATACGCAACCAATAAGATGACCTTGCCCTGCAGAGAACACTGCCACAGGGCTGGGTCAGCACTTGCAGAATCCATAATGAGGCAGGGTGCGTGGCAAGCTCTGACTGGACAATGGAGAAAAAGAAATATCGAGTCAGGAGGGGCCGAAAATGGGTGCTAATTTTGGTACTTATTAGGTAGTTAGCCGTAGGAATTTGCTTACATCATACGTACACACAATCCATTAGAATGATATGACAAATGTGTTCGGGTTTTACTATGATTACAATATTTTGAGACTAGCGTATAGATTGTGGGTTCTAATTACGTGGAGAGAGCTGGTTGAAAAAACGTGCGACTTTTAGCTTGCTAAATTTGTTCGCGTAGGTAATGGCGTGGGATATGACGAATCACATCTCAAAGACGCAACCGTCGGCTTTAAATATGAAGTACAGCGGTGGACAGGAAAAGATCTGGCGCTTTGCTATATTATAGGCCTCAAAGCGGGTTTCTGCTTCACTCAGTGAAGGATGCGCCATAGATCCACCGCACCATCATATCCAACGCCACATCAGGTCTGTCTTGGGGAAGCTGTATTCATTGAAATATCATCATTAGCAAGCCGCTTACCCACAAAGTAGAGGGAGTACTCACAAAATGTCCCGCTCCATCAACCGTAACAAGCGCAAACCTCGACTCCTTATCCGTACTCTCACTAACCTTCACCCTTACCTCCTTGGTTGTTCCAGCCACTCCACTCTTCCCGGATACCACATCCGTGGAGCTCCACGACTGCAGCGGCTTGGAGGTGAACTCGACCTGACCCCTCCACGGCAGAGAATGCGCCCAGCGCAGATTACCCGCCGTATTACACGCCAGGTCCAGATTGCCCTGATACGCGAGGAAATGCACCTGATTCGCAAGAAGGTAAGTAATTTGCTCCGACGCAGGCGTCATCTCGTCTGAAGTGCGATCGAATGCGCGCGGCACATTGTCGGAGGAGGCCTTGTATTCTTTGATTTCCTTAGGTGGCGATAAAGCAGCCCAAACTGCGGGCGTGTTCAGGTATTGCTCGATACGAGCCGCTTCGATGTAGCAGAAGTTGTCAATGGCGCAGGGTGCGGTTACTGTTGCATATTAGTGAATACGATCGCTTCGTTGACAGGGTATAGCTGGATAGGGAATGCTCACTGTCAAATCGATTCCTACCACCCTTCCCAGACTCGTCATCATACCATCCGATTATGCCCTCGTAGCATACTTCCGACGCAGCATGGCAAATGGCTGGATCGGGGTTCCGGTTGCAGACGTCGAAGACCTCCATGCATCGCGGCATGTTGGCTGCCATGATGTCGCATCTGGTCTTGTTGAAGACCGGTTCGGGTACTCCAGGGTTAGTGGTGCAAAGTGTTTCCCAGTAGCCGTAGGCAGTGTCGCGAGGCGAATAGTAGCCGTTGCCTACAAGACATGAGTGCAGAAGGACCTGGGGCTCATTGGGATAGAGCTTATTCTGTTGAACGATTTGGCTGCCGAGATAAGGGACATAGTGACCCTATATATATTAGTCTTTGCTAAGATACTAATCCAAATAAGACACATACGGCATACGACTCCCCCGAAAGATGAAACGGAAGGGACTGCAAATGCGGAAACACCTCGGAAACAAACAACTGCAAGAACCGATGCATGTCAATTGCAGCTTGATGCGAGTCACCTGGCAGTTCTTCGCCTTCATCAACGTACGAAAAGCCCACATCGACTGGCTGATCGACAAATAGCAGCGACGAGTTCCGCGACCATCCCCAGGGATTGTAATAAGTGCCATTGCCGTGCTCGTTGATCAGACATGGCCCGACTTCTTCGAATAGACCGATCATGCTGGAACCGCCTGGACCGCCCGTCATCCACAGAGTCAGGGGATCATTGGCAGGGTCATTTTGGCTCTCGAAGTACCAGAAGAAGAGATGCTTATGGCCAATGTCGAGCCAGCCGGTGTATTGGGCGGAGTGGGCAGCGCAGAGCGATTCATTCTGCTGGCGGATGCGGATTGAGTGATGCGGGGAATATGGGCTGTGGAATGTGCGGAAGTCGGACGGCTCCTCTGGCTGGAGTACGGCCTGGGTGGAGGCATATGCCAGGCCGAATAGGGCTGCACTGCTGAGAAAACGCATCTGGGCGTGGGGTGTGGAGTATAGTTTCGAAGGGCGAAAAAAGAGGAAGCAGGAGAGGGAGATTCTGGGGTTCAGGTTTTAGCAACAGCTAGGCAACAATTGCGCTACAATCACGATAGCACGCGTGGTCTGCCAAAGGGCGGTTCTAGCCGACCTGGAGAGACATGTCAATTGCTAGTGCTGACTGGAGTTGATAAGGATGACCCTGGACCCGCATCGGCCCGATGCAGTCGTTTGCCGTTGGAGCAGCATGAAGAGCGTTATCAGTTGATTTTCTTTGACATTATATAAAATATGTATATTTAATCTATAATCTGATAAATCATCGATCGTATGTGGCATTAGCGTTGTAGCCGTGCTGGAAGTCCTTCCTCTCCGAAAGATAGCACAATGCATTAAAACAAGACTGACCCACCAGTCAGCGTCCCACCGGATAACGGGGCACTGATGATTCCAGCCTCCAACAAATCCTGAGCCAGCCTAACAAGTAGCCCATCGCACCCCTTCGCAGCCAGAACGTCAATGGCGACGGGAAATTTCTCCTGGTGCTGTGTAATGGTGCTGTAGGCCGCAATCTCCCCAATGGGAATGACAAAGTCCGGCACACTGGCCATATTGGAGATGAGGAACTTGCTATAGCCTGATGGTGCGCCAGGCAGCGAGCGGTAGACATTACGCGCTCTCTGGGAGCCATCGGTGCCCACATAGACAATAAGCGACGAAGAGCACTGCTCTGGGTCGGAGATCGGAGTGAGATAGTTCTCAGCGATCCAGTCCATGAAGAGCGTCTTGTTGTGGATGGCTTCATCCAGTGCGGAGTCAGGATACGCCATGGACCAGTTCCACCGGGAGAGAGGGACGGGGTCCACGAAGGGGACTCGACCGTCGTGCTTTGCTGTTTGCGTGTTAGTCAATGTTGTGAGTGAGAGCTTTGGGCCATACGTACCGGCATAGTCGGCATAGAAAGGATCCCTAACCAGAGGGATTTGCTGCTTCGTGATGAGCATTGGGTAGGTCAGGTTAAGCAACGTTTCAAGCGAGACATTGGCGGGTGCGCCGGACGGCGGCTGTGACGACCAGTCGGCAGGTAGGTCCAGCGGGGTGGCTGTCGTATTCAAGAATGCAGCCAGGCGCTTTTGGAATGCAGCCAGCAATGCATCTGCCGCAGAGTCATTGGTCGTCGGGAAATCGATAGTGTACAGCTTGCTAGGGTAACGGACTGATTTGCCATGAAACGAGGTGTAGTTAGTGCTGTAGAGGGCTTGGTTGGCTCGGTCCCAAAGGTAAGGGTCCCTTGTCAGCACTCCTGCAGTATCGAGCACCGGAGACATGGACATGACATGATCGAGTTCGACCAGACCGTGAGATGGACGAGAACCGTAGACTCCCTGGACCTCGGCAGGATTGCGGATAGAGCCACCGGTATCACTACCAAGAGCCAGATCTAACCATTCGTAAGAGCCGATGGAAGCACCAGCGCCTGACGAGGAGGAAGAAGGATCCTGGTATCCATCTCCACGTGGGTTGAAGGGTGAGTGAAGGTCGACCCAGTCAGCTGTAGCCGTTTCTCCATTTGCAAACTGCGAGGGCTTCTGTAGTCCGACAATAATGGCGCCTGCCTCGATCAGACGTGAAACAGCGGTGCCAGTGACGTTGTTCTCTCCGTACAAGTTGTACCAGGCCCGATTGCCGTTGCTCTGGCGCACGCCAGCGAGGCTGTAAATGTCCTTTACGCCGACGCGGGCCCCGGCCAACGGTTTCTCAGAGCTGGGAGTATAGTAGATGCGAGAGGGTACACCGACTGTCGATGAGACCAGACCGGCAACTTGTGCCGACAAAGGCTGGAATGTGCCGTCTGGCTTCTGGAGCAGTGGCTGCGTAAAGGCTCCTGCAAAGTCGCTGTAGAGACGGTACACTGGATAGAGCTTCCCAGTAGCCTGTTCGAGGAAGTACGGGCCTGATGGGACAACCCTGGACTCCAAAGGCACGAGGACACTGGAGCGGGAAGTATTGAAGGTTGTAGTGGCATTGTCGGGTTTGTAGCCACGGACTAAGACTGCACCCAGGAAAGCGGGTGTAAACACATCATCCACATCCGTCCATGTAGAGAATAGAGAGGGCAACGATGATACCTCAGCTTTCTCCTCTTGGACAACAGTCACAGGGTAGAAGCCATTGACACTAGGGACGTCCTTCAGGAAGGCCGCCGACACCGTCACGTTCCCCACGGAGTAAGGAGAGACAAAATAATCGATATGGTCGAGCGTGACGGATAAGCCAGTTGACACTAATTGAGCGGACACTGCACCAAGCAGCCCAAGGGCCGCCACGCCGAGTTGTAAAGAGCGTACCATGATCAGAAGACGAGTCTGCTGAAAAAAATTGTGACGAACAGGGGCTGAGGGCTGCCCATCGGCTGCATATATACCATCCCTGCCGAGACTATTGGAGCTAATCGGTGTCTTCGGAAACAGGCGGCAACCTCCAATTATTGACTTGACCTGTCCACGATTATTGATCTTTCCAATAATTCGATGTTGCATCGACTCGAATCAATTGCATCTCCAAATCTTATCGTTATCAGGTCATCGGGTGATAAGCCGAACTTGCCGAGCGATATCGGGTATTCCTGCCAAGGTGGAGTAGTTGGAGTCGTTTGGACCTTCCAGAGTAACAGTTTCTGCAGCAATTGTTCTACCCACGTGGAAGCCTTTCTCGGTACTTAGTGCTGAAATTCAAGCGATGCTACATTGGCTATCAAATAAGGGCGGCCCTACTGCCACACCGGCCAGGCTGCCTCCACACCAGCCTTTACTCATGCTACAACCTGCCGCCTACCTTAGCACTTGAAGCACGCTCTTAATGAGGTGAAAGCCTTATTCTAGTGCAGGTAGAATCCTTCTCGCCTGCGTCTTTAAGTTGTCTGCGCCCGAGGCAGCAGTTCAACATCTCTATATCAAGATCATGGGGAGGGTTCTGCCTGTACTAACAGGCAATCCTTACTCTTCAGGGAACACGCTTTGCATGCAGACATAGGCGGAGGATGTGGAATGAGCGAAAGCTGGTGTGAAGGCAGCATGGCCGATGGGGCAGTAGCGTTTCCCTTTAACAAGCGGCCATAGATACCGTGCGCCCAAGTCTTACTGAATAACCACGACGAGGCCATCCACAAATAGAACGAATTTTCAGAAAACATTAAGTTCATTGGAGTTGAGATGGTGGTTAAGGTACATCATGGGTTTCAATACATACAGTTTGGATCACTACCGAGCGCTGTCGCAACTCCGGGGTGGCCTTATGGTTTCTAGGAACCCGAAAGATACACACAGACTACAGCTGCTACTGTCGCCATTTCCAGAGCAGATGTCCATCGGGCCCAATCATTGCCTCCAAGCGCACCCAGACTATTGCAGCTGTGGCAGCAAACAGCAGGGCGCTGACCAGTACCGACATGTTCTCGTACGCCTTCGGGGTGAGGGCATTGGCCGCACTTCTGACCAAGACACCACCAACCGGGGTACCGACCATGGTGGCCATGCCACGAACCATGTACAAAACCCCGTTGACGGAGGCAAAATTCTGTACCCCGAACAGCTCAACAAGGCTAGTTGGAAAGAGAGACACATATGCACTGGCGAAGGTGCCATACAGGATAGTGAACGTGATAAATAGACCCTGCGACTGCGCCATCTGACCGGTCAAAGTGGATGGTAACCAGAAGGCAACGGTAGCGATGGCACTGAGACAAGTGGTGAGCAGAAGAGCATTTAACCGACCCAGACGATCGGCCACATGGCCAATGACGATTTTGCCCACTGCGTTACAGGCATTGCTGAGGGCAATGAAGTTGGAGCTGGCTGTGGTACTGTATCCAAGGGACTGGGCGTACGAGGCGTAGAAGAAGACGGGTGTGTAATATGCAGCCGCCTGAAAGATGGCGCCTAATGCCTGGGCCATGAAACGACGCGTCCGGGCAACGCGCCAGTCCACCAGTGGCACGTTCAGAATACCATCCACACGACTGGTTCTCGAGGCATTTTCAATTGCGATACGACGCTGGCTGGCTGGCTCCCAGGCCATTGCACCGCTAGCGACCGCGACCAGCGCGAATGACAGACCACCAGTCAGGCGCAGGGTGTTGCGAAATCCGAGGGCGTTAACACACGCAGTCAGCGCGGGCGCCCATACCAGACCACCCACACCAGTGCCTGATAAGATGATGCCCATAGCTAGGCCTCGGTGATGGGTAAACCACGTGGGGGCAATGGTGACTGGTATCATGTAGCACAAGCAGGTACCAATGCCGTTCAGCAGCCCTTGGGTCAGCTCGAAATGCCACAACTTCGTGCCGAAGCTGGCCAGGATGAGAGAAAGCCCGAAGACAAGACCACCCCCAAAAGAGACCACGCGAGGAGAGAAGCGCTTCGCCCAAGCGACCGCGAAAGGGCCTCCGATGGTCATCAGGGACACTGAGATGGTACCAATCAGATCGATCTCTGCCGGCGATGCTCCGGTAAAAGGCGTTCCGGGCTTCCGTGCCAGGCTCTCATATAGGGCTTGATAAACACCCCATGCGAAATTGAGACCACAGCAGGTGAAGATGATGACAAAGGAGGCCGCCACGATGATGGTGGATTTCCTGACAAATGGAAGTAAATTTCTAGGTTTCGAGAGTACTTCAGAGGGGCATTGGTAGCTTACCAAGTCGAATTCCGCGCTGCATGGTCTTCAGCTGGACTCGAAACTATGGACATGGCTGTCAGGCGAGGCATGGTGCTGGCTAGATTGATCTCATCTTCGGACACAGCGCTGCGGGCGGTGATCGAGGTGGCCATTGGAGATGGAAATGTACAAAATTCGCGAGAGTCCGAGAAGACTCACACTGACTTGGGCCTCAAAGCTCCGGTGATTTCAAACGGTGGTCTATTTCATCTTAAAAGACCGAATATGAGTCATCTGAACCAAGCGGCAGGATGAAGATCTGACGTCTTTCGCATGGCTGCCGCGTGGATGAGATTGGTTGCTGAGAACCTCGGGTCCAGCCGACGGGTCACTTCGGCGGGTCAGTCCGGGAATTGCTGGGCATCAGATTGGACAAGACAGATCACGCTGTAAACAACGACACAATTGTATATATCATACTGCCTGAGGTGTATAAGGCTTTTGTTGTGGAATTTATAGGTTAACAAATGGTGAGCAACACGGAAAGCACCCATCATGTAGCAGTGCCGAACCCGCCTTGAAATACTGTGGTTTGGTGTAGTCAGGAGCTGCTTGCTCTATGCCAACATTGTGAGACAATATGCCACCATTATCCGCAATGACAGTAGCAATGACAGTAGCAGTGAATGCTCACCTTAGTGTGTTATTTCGCGAGAGTCAGTGTGGACGGTTACTGCTGGGTCACTATCTTCCCGCAATACCCGCTAACTCCGCGGGTTACTTCCCATTGGCGGAAGAGACTTTGTAGTCCTATGGAGTGTCTGTTAAGAAAAAGTCATAACTAATATAGAGATGAAGAATTTTCTTCGCATTGGATATATATGTCAAAGCTAGACGGCTGGATGGTTATTAGTCGCTGCGGAGGCCATTCCATGTCACCGAGTCAGTCTTTTCAATGGCCATCATCACTATGAGTAACCCACAAGATAGTGAAACCAGCAGCCAATCCTCCCAAGCATTGAAGGTGAAGCTGACCACAAACTGCTTGATGCCTTTTTGTATCAGTTGTAACTGACGGATGATACGTATCAGGCCGATGTGGAAAAATACCCTGGACACCTTTTGTCTATGGGACAGGGCAAAGCCATTCCTCCACCCCTGCCGAATAGGGAAGACTATGTCGTCGATTTCGATGGCCCGGACGATCCTCAGCACCCCTTGAATTGGCCTCTCTTTACCAAGTACGCCATTCCTCCAGTTTCCGGACTCTCACTTACGCCTTCCCCCTTAGAATACTCATATCGACGATCGCATGCTTTGGCACATTTATCCCATCATTCGCCAGTGGAGTCTTTGCACCTGGCTCTGCAGGAGCAGCCAAGTCTTTCGATGTAGGATCCGAAGTTGGAATACTGGGCACGTCGCTTTTCGTGTTAGGTTTCGCAGCCGGTCCTGTCATCTGGGCCCCCGCTTCGGAGCTGTTTGGAAGACGATGGCCATTGACACTAGGCATACTCGGGGGTGCTGTATTCACCATTGCATCCGCCGTCGCGAAAGACATCCAAACGCTGATAATCTGTCGTTTCTTTGCGGGAATGTTCGGGGCCAGCCCACTCGCGGTGGTTCCTGCTGTGCTGTCGGACATTTGGAATAATTCGCACCGCGGAGCTGCCATTTCGCTGTATGCAATCCTCGTTTTCTTGGGTCCGTTGAGTGCCCCTTTCATTGGAGGCTTCATCGCTTCGAGTTCGCTCGGATGGCGTTGGACCCTGTATATTCCGGCTATAGTGGGCTTCGCTTGGGGTGGTATCTGCATATTATTCTTGAAGGAAACATACGCGTCTTGCCTTCTTGTGTCGAAAGCGGCCACCCTTCGGCAGCAAACGGGCAATTGGGGCATTCATGCAAAGCAGGAGGAGGTCGAGGTGGACATACGGCAGCTGATTCAGAAGTACTTTACCCGTCCACTGCGGATGCTCGCAACTGAGCCCATTGTTTTGGTTATTTCCCTTTATATGTCCTTCATTTACGGCATTGTGTATGCCCTGCTTGAAGCTTACCCTTATGTTTTCGAGTCCGTCCATGGCATGGGCCCCGGGATTAATGGTCTTCCATTCATTGGCCTCATTGTTGGGCAGATGGCTGCCTGTGGATTCGTTCTCTCACAGCACTCCGCCTATGTAAGAAAGTTAGCTGCCAACAACAACGTTCCCATCCCAGAATGGCGCTTGAATTCTGTTGTAGTTGGGGCTCCAGTGTTCACGATTGGCATCTTCTGGTGAGTCAGGTCACTTCATCCATTTGATTCGGTGCTGATTAGTGCTACAGGTTCAGTTGGACTGGCTTTACTGCTAGCATTCACTGGATGGCTCCAACTGCAGGAGGAGTACTGATCGGTTTCGGAATTCTCTCTATCTTCCTACCATGCTTTAACTATTTAGTGGATTCATTTCTCCCCGTGTAGGTGTGGCCTGCGCCGTGATGGAAGGAAGTGTGATGCTGACACTGTGTAGGGCTGCTTCGACCGTGGCTGCCAACATCATCCTCCGATCCAGCGTTGCGGCAGGGTTCCCACTTTTCTCGAAGCAGATGTTCGCGAACCTCGGGGTGCAGTGGGCGGGAACACTGTTGGGGTGCCTGTCGGCGATCATGATTCCCATTCCGTTCCTATTTCGAGCATATGGACCCAGGTTGAGAGGGGAAGGCAAGCAGACCAGCCGGTGAGTGCTGCAGCGGACTCTGAGGGTTTACAGGTAGGAGAAATAGGGTGATATATCACCACTGTGACACTTGACGAGCGATACGGCCTGAAGCATTACTTGGTAGAGTGTGGGGGTATGGTGGTAAGCACAATCGCTGTAGGGATCAATTAAGATTCTCTAGCGGGGGATGTGGGAGGGTGGATCTGCTGCAGCTGTCCTATCTTCGCGGGCCTACAGACCTTTGGCCCGGATGTCTAACCTTATCCACGATTTACATACATGTTAAACTAGATTACTGTATATATAATTATCGATAATGAAAATTGCCTCAAAGAATACTACTATACATCTTCTATCAGAACATTGACGTTTAGGGTGTTGCTTATTGTGTCATTGCCGGTCGGGAGCAGACGGAAAACCGAGTGCCGCCCGACCGATGGCCCTTGGCTCATCTTTCCCACTTCCAAATCTTTCCTCGTCCGCGATCGTATATTACTAGGTATTCATAATGAGCGATGCGACTGCCTTGAAGCGCAAGCGGGCTCGACTGGCTTGTGAACCTTGTCGGGAGCGAAAAAGGAAATGTAATGGTGAATCCCCCTGCTCAACGTGCACCAGTTGGGGCTATGAGTGTCACTATCAGGCTCCGCGACGCGTGAGAAGCAAACCCGCCGACCGGGGAACCAGCATCCGCGACCAGAATGAACCCATCCTCGAATCGAGTCCCCGAGAGGTGGGCCGCTTCACTGAGACCCTTGAGGTCAATTCGGGAGCGGCTTTTGTCAGAAAGATCGGCCTCAAAGTTGACCCAGCCAACGCGCCCAAATTGAACCTCTTTGGCTGGAATGTGGGCAGACGCAAGTCCCCCGCCGGACTCGCCCCCGTCGCAGCCTTTCCCATTGTCGAGATCCTCTCGTTGATGCAGATGAGGACTCTGGCGAATGTCTATTTCTCCAAAGTGGATCCCTGCTATGGTTTTATCGATTCCAGCGATTTCTTCCGCCGCATGGACAGCCGCTGGCAGCCCAACGCCGTGGAGAGTACGTATGACGGCGTCTTAGCTGGGGTTGCCGCTCTCGGATGTCTTTTCTCAGGGACCAACATTAACATCACCGAGTCTCACTTGGTCGAACTGGTGCGCTCGATCTCCGAGACTCATATCGGAAGTGTCCGTCCCTCACTGCACTTGGTGACTGTATGGACCCTGCGCGTGATTTATCTGCGCACGACTGCCCCTCCGTATCCCTGCTGGGTGGCAAGCTCCACCTTGATGCACTTGATTGAAGCTTCCAAGCTCCATCAGCTATCAACAGATGACGATAATGATGTCGATATTCGACGGAGACTCATTGGTGTCGCTCAACATCTGAACCTCTGGATCTCCTACGATCTGGGTCTTTCCCGAGTTCCCCTGTGCAGTGATACGCTCGGACTGCCTTCGTCGCGACCCGGCGATTTCACCACAGAGCTCCTCGGTCTCCTACCTGTAACCGCCAGTCTGGGTCCGGAGAACCAACGTCCAGACCAGGAAATCGAAGAGCTACTACATCAGACGTTGAACCGCAGTCACACCAAACCACCCTCTCTTCTTTGCCAATGCAATTTGGTTCTATGTCTGCTCCGACGTCTCCGGTTAACAAACCTCACTGCATCGCCAACCACAATGACCAAAGTCCTTGACCTACTCAAACGCAGTCTATGTGCATCACGCGAAATGGTTGCCGACTGCTCTCCATGGCACCATGTACCTAATGTGCCGTTCCAGATGATCAGTATCATCCTCGAGATGGACACCAGCCCAGCACTCGAGCTACTGCCTGAAGCTATGCAAACGTTGAGGGTGGTGGCCTCTACCTACGATACGGAAACCATGAGGGAAGCGTATAACACAGCGTGTTTACTCATTCTTCTGTACGAACGGCGTAGACGTGCGGACACTAGGTTGTTGAGTACAGTACTCCATGAGTATCAGCAGTCACCAGCCACAGAGTCGTCGCTCCAGCAAATGGCAACTTCTGACGAAGTATCCTGGCTGGAGGGGCTAGTGGCTGATGTGCCAACCTTGCAGGGCCTTGACTTTAGTCAATTTTTGCAGCCGGACATGCTTCGAATGTCTCCGGATGCTTCTGCTTGGGGAAATAAGTCTAGTTGATTGCCAGCCCCCTGGAGTAAATCGCCTGTACATCTGATATAAGTTTTCAGGGGTCTAGTATAAGTCGGAGAGATGACCTTAGAAACTTGCTCCTGACACACACCAGATGCCATATTACAAGTACGAAATAGCACGATAGCTAAACTCGTCATGTGACTGACTGGATGACAGACATTCTCTCGGAGATAAATGGAGATGCTAAAGGGATGATCTGAGCACCCACTTGCAACGATGTTTGTGGAGAACCACCATTTCCCCGCGATAATGCAGGCTGAGCGGGATCAGGAAGGCAGCCGACGATTCATTGATAAAACGGACTTGATGACACTCACTCCTATGAAGGGCCCGGAGATAAATGTGGATCTACCGTCAGCCTGCAGCCCCACGGGAACCAGCTGACATGTTCACCCAGACTTTAGTATATACATCTTAGGGTATTTGAGTATAAGAATTTGACCAGAGAACAACCAATATGCTCGTCTTTTTCCACCAGCAGTATTATCATTTCACTACGTCCGTTCCAACCCTACGTCCTGAAGCCTATCACATCCCACCTCGACTAGTCACACAACACCCACAAACCTCCCCCCCCCCCAATAAAGCTTCAAGAAATCAAACACAAAACTATGCCTGAATCAATCATCATCCCCTCCGCCCACAAACCAGACGCTAAAAGCGCCAAACCCACGGCCACCTTCACAGGAGACGTCTACCTTGACCCGATTCACTTCGCCAGCGACGCCTCCATCGCCAATGTCACCTTTACTCCCTGCGCACGCACATACTGGCACACCCACGAGAACGGACAGATGATCAAAGTGGTTGCGGGCAATGGATGGATCTGCGATAAGGGAGGGGTCCCTCGTCGTTTGAACACGGGAGATGTTGTATGGGCACCGGCGGGGACAACGCATTGGCATGGGGCGGATGAGGAGAGTGTGATGACGCATTTTGTTGTTGGGTTGGGGAAGACGGTGTGGCATGAGGCTGTTAGTGAGGAGGAGTATAAAAGCAAAGGGGAGTAAAGGGACTAGAGGGATATCATTTGGGTTGAGACTGGTGTTGGTTGTGGGGTAGACGGCGGAGCATGATATGAGTGGAGGGAGCGTTGTTCTGACTGAGTGTTTATTAGCGGGATAGGAAGCTGTATAGTTGATGAAACACTACCTATTGTCAATGCATATTATTATCCTAGCAGAAGGTAGGCCATAACCATCATTGTTTTATAAGGACGGTAAAGTAATGTGCACTGCCGACTGCTTCCCTCCGCTACAGCGGTTAATAGCGGCTACCAGGTTTTTCAAATAACTATATTAAGTAAATCAAATTTCATTTAATCAGCTTCATATTAATTCTGCCAGTAGTAAACAAAAAAAAAAAAAAAGTATTCGCCTCATGGCTGCTATTAACCGCCGTACCTCCGCAACACCCGCAATACGCGCTCGGCAATCAACGGAACCCGGATTAGCCCCACTCTCTAAACCCCATAATCCCATCTCATCTCATTTCATCTCACGTCATCTCATCCCCTCCACTACTTTTATCATCAACATCATCATCAATGATTTAATCCATCTATCTATACATCACAGACCATCACAATAACAATCACAATCATAACACGAAATGCCACGACTCCAAAACCTCGCACCCAACCTCTCCTGCCTCTACCCATGGACCACCAGCCCCCTGATCGTGAGTGCACCCATGCGCGTTATGTCCGGCCCCGCCCTAGCCGTGGCAGTATCGCGGGCCGGGGGGCTGGGCTTCGTCAACAACGCCATCCAAAACGTAGCCGCAGATCTGGAGCAAGCATCATCTTTAATATCCTCATCTACCCTCAAAACAGTACCGTCTCCCCATCTGCCCATCGGCGTGGGCTTCCTCCTCTGGGCCGACGACCTCGACACTGCCGTCGACGCCATCCAGAAATACAAGCCCTGCGCGGTATGGCTCTACGCCCCGCCTAACGGCCAAGCAGATCTAGATACCTGGTCCCGAGGGATTCGTGCCGCGTCACCGGGAACCCAGATCTGGATTCAGATCGGGACGTTGTCCGAGGCGAGGAGTATCTTGAAATCGGCAGAGAAGCCCGATGTGGTTGTCGTTCAGGGAGCGGAAGCAGGCGGTCACGGCAGAGCTAAAGATGCAATGGGTTTGATTTCGCTCTTACCGGAGGTAGCTGATGCGATGGCGGGGAGTCAGATCCCGCTGTTTGCTGCAGGCGGGATAGCTGATGGACGGGGCGCAGCGGCGGCGCTGTGTCTGGGTGCGTCTGGGGTGGTCATGGGGACGAGGTTCCTGGCAGCGAGCGAGACGAGAATCGCGCGCGGGTATCAGCAGGAGGTTGTGAGGGCGGAGGATGGGGCTGTGGGGACTACGAAGACGTTGTTGTATAATCATCTCCGCGGGACGTTTGGGTGGCCCGAGGAGTATATGCCCAGGACGGTTATTAATCGGTCGTGGGTGGAGCATCTGGCTGGGAAGGGGTTTGAGGAGTTGAAGGTGCTACATGATGAGGCGGCGAAGCAGGGGGATCAGGCATGGGGACCGGAGGGGAGGCTGGCGACGTATGCGGGGGCATCGATTGGGTTGGTTCATGAGGTTAAGGATGCAGAGAGTATTGTGAGGGAGGTGAGGGAACAGGTGTTGGAGAGGTTTGGGGTTATGAGTCAGTAGGCTCGTTGTTGAGGTCAACACGGTCTGGTTTCTTCATTGTGTATTTTGATATGCTGTTTGGCAATTCACGAGCATGATGAACAAGAGAAGAGCTGTGTTTTTATACGACTGATGATATCTAGTACTACTATACAAGACCATCCGTCACCACCCATCACACGCACTTAACCTGCCCATGGCTTAGAACTGGCAGTGACCCTCGTGCTCCTCCTCGCCCTGTCCATTTTCCTGACTGAATCCCTGGCCAAAGCCCTTGTTGATTCCCCAGTTCGATCCAGCCTGAGCGGCCTGGGTAGGCACCTGCACCTGGGTCTGGAAGGTAGAAGGACGGGCCTCTCCACCCACAGTCCAGCTGGGGACCTGGGCAGAGACAACAGCCGAAGTAGCCTCCGCAGCGACAGCGGCGACGCTGCTGGGGGCAACAGGAGTCTCCGAAACAGTCCCACGCTCAGTAGACACACTAGCCGCGCCAGCAGCAACATGAGTGACCGCAGCAGAAGCGCTGCTCACAACAGCGACAGAAGCAGAGCTGCTGGCCTTGGCAGTAGAAGAGGCAGTGGTAGTAGAGTTGGAGGAGCTACCGCTACCTCCGATGCAAGCAAAGCTCATCTTCTTGGTGTACTTGGAGCTATCGGCAGACCAAACGACCTCAGAGAGATCCCAGTCCATGTTGACATACGGCCAACAGATACGGCCATCCGACATGGTGACCATATCGCCGGAGACATAGACATCCGTGCTCTTGAAGGCATCGCCGACCTTGTTACCATCGGAATCGACCTCCTGAAAGTAAGTTCCGGCGAACTGTCCACGGCAGCCCATGGCGATGTATTCACAAAGGGGATCGGAGATCTCCTCCCAGGTGATGAGGGCCGAGGAGTTACCGAAGGTAGCGACGTGAGCATTGGAGCAGTCGTTCGACCCCGAGGTCACCCAGGTGACCTGGCTATCGCCGTCCTCGGCACCGACGGTGGAGGTAGCCTGCTTGCCGACCTTGGTGTACTTGTCGCTGAACAGGGCGAGGGCGACATTGCGGGGGTTAGTGCGGTTACTGACGTGGGTGTAACCGTCGCCCATCCAGGTGTTCTCGGTCACGTCGACAGCGCCGCGGGAGACCCAGGTGAAGATGTACCGAGTGCTGTCAGCGAAACGGGCCAGACCGCTGTAGCTGCCGCCCATACCACCCATGGCTTCACCGGAGGCACCGTTAGTAGTGTTCTCGTTGGAGATCTTGATGCCGTCGTTGGTCATGCCCTGGGTCTTGGTGTTCAGCCAAATGGCGCCCTGGTCTTCGGCGCAGATACTGGCATAGGGAGGCTCGTCAGCAGCCTCGAAGGCAATACCGGTGTTGTGGCTGCAGCCCCAGGAGCTGGAGGCGCCGGAGATAGTTACGAGCGTGCCGTTGTCGGCAACGTATTCGATGCTGTCGCCGTAGTGGCCGGAGGCGTCGCCGGAGTAGTCGGTCACGACGAAGTAGGCGCCGTAGAGGCCGGCGGACTCGGAGTAGACCAGGTCACCGTTCAGGTCGGGGGAGGCGGAGAGACCGTCGGAGGAGTGGACGCCGGGACCACCGAGCCAGGTCTTCCAGGTTTGCTTGCCGTTGGTGTAGCGGTGGAGAACGGGGACGGGAGTGTCGCTGGGAGGAGCATTGGTGGTGCCGGAGGGCATGGCCTCGTTGGTCAACAGGGCGAAGCCGTCATTGTGGGCGACAAGACCACCGGCTGGAGTTGTTAGCAGGATTACAGCTGAGATAGGGTTGTATGCGGCATACCCTCCTGTCCACCGCTGACAGTGACGGTGGTTCCCGTAGCCTCAAATGTAGTCGGGTCCAGCTCAGTAACATGGACGTCAGACCCACTGGCATCCAGGTACGCAAGATAGGCAGTCTTTCCATCAGGGGAGACAGCGAAGGGAGTCCGACGATGATGGACGTAGTCAGTCCAGTAGGCCGCCTCGATGGGGTTGAAGGAGCTGTCGAGTGCCAGCACGTCGACGTAGGTCTTGAGGTTAGACTCGGTGAGAGCAGCAGAGGCGCCCAGCGCCGCAGAGAGCAGAGAAAGAGCGAAAGAGCCACGCATGACGGGCAATAGTTGGTAAGCTGTCTGCAATGTGTGTGTTGCTGCTACGCAAATACCGGGGGACTTGTTCAGATATATAGGGCTGGTGAGACGGACAACCGGTTCCGAGAGGAGCGCTATTGTGGGAATTAAGGGTGTGGCCTAAGCCTTTCTGGTGCCATTGTTCTCGATGAGAGTGAGACCCTGATGGGGCATTTCCCCTGGATAATGGAACTGGGGTTTCATCTTGATCGATGCCAGGGTCTCGGTTCTTCACCGCCCGGCGGCCTGCCAAACTGGTGCTCCACTGTGAGGCTATATCAGAGTTCATATAAGTCTAATTCGACGCTACCTGCATTTGACCTGAGTCAGTGAGAGAAAAATGGATAGGGGTGCTATATTACAGGCAGTAATCTCTGCAATTATGATGAAATGCCCAGTAGACCCCATGGGACACCACGGATACATGCTGATGCGGCCAGCGATGCCGATGGAGAGGGGATGCTTGGCAGCGGATACGTGAAACAGGACGGCTCCGGAGAGTCTCCGGGAGCATCTCTTTCGTGTATTGGAGTCAGTTGGAGTATTAAGCTCATATAGGCTATTCAGTTGTCGGCTTTCTAGTAAATTCTAGCAATGTGCATGGACATGGGCATCAGCTGAGACATGAAGGAGAAAACTCAATATAGTAATCAGCTGTGGTCGCATATGTTTTAGCACAGGATGAACCTATTCGTTTCAGATTTATCTCATCATTCAACTCCACAGTTCACTGATCCGAGATGGCAGCACGATCGCTCAATGCGTTTACTTCGCGATATACCTCATACCTGCAATCGCAGCACAGGATGCTGGCTCGGAATAAGCGGAAAAGCTTCATTTGGGGAAGCTTTTCGACATCGGGACTCGTGACGCGAGATCTGGGTGTCCTAGAATGTCACCTGCATTTCGCGGCGCAGGACCCCGGCGGGGTGGTCCTCGTGACGGTGCATGGCTAGCTTCAAAGATCGGAAATAAATTAACCGTAACTATACACGGCCAGTACTATATTTCAAACACACACAATGCATTATAAAGCGCTGGGTGCTCCGATAGGTCCTCTACAAATCTGATTCGATCTCCTGTTGGGCACTGGCATTTCATGAGACTAGCGCGCTCTCTGCTGATATATAACGCAGATAAAGGCTTAGCTCCTGCTCTTAGGGATTCAATTACTATGAGGCGCATAAAGCTACACTGCTCAGCCGAGTAGTAAATTAAAAGCAGTGAGCGACTGTCATTTATGAGCGAAGAACAGTGTGCATGCACAATATTATGTCCCATGTCCAAAAGTCAAGTATATGGGTTGAATGCGGCAAAGCGGAGATCCGAAGGCCATTTGCCGGCTCGCTAGGTGTTTCAAACTTCTGCTTTGCTAGTACGGTTATCTTCTGACTGCATATCCCGGAGAAGAACATTCGGCAGCTCTCTTTCATAATACTATACACCATTAGCCCAAAAGCAAACTCGACGCATATTCCTCTCACGAAATAGACTCACATCACGATAAATATTACGCAGTCGCATTTCCATGAAACACTTGAAGGCCATGGTCTTATTCATGAAGGCTTCATGCACTGCCTTGGCATCTGGATCACACGAAGAGACCAAGACTCTTTCGAGCTCCTCTCGAACAATGGGCCACCCTCCATGGGATTCCAGGCCTAGCATATACAGAAGATGGCCCACATGCATCTGGATTAGAGCATGGTAGACCTTGTGCCACACCTTATGCATATCTTCGACAAAAGCGCTAGCGCCAGGAGGAATTGTACCAAGTTCAATGCGAGTCCGGAAGAATGTAGGTCTGTGTATTCTTGCTCCACCAAAGTCTCGCACAGCAAATCCAGTAACCTCTTTAGAGGTAGTATTGATGCGGACGCATATGTTCTGAGCATGAGCTTCGAGGCCTATTCCATAACGGACCAAGGGTGGCAGAAGCAAAGAGAACAACTTTGCAAGATATCTATTAAGGGGACATCTGTTAGATAAAGAAACGAGCTAGACCATGCTTGAGGCGGGTGGGACAGTACTTTCTAAGCCATGTTTGCTTTTTCTGGGGATCGTCGAGACCAAACATGATCTCCATGTATGTTCGATTATCCTTATATGGCTTCTGAAATAATCCAGCAACTGGGATAATGGTCTCTCCAAGCTCTTCCGCTTGCATTTCCGGACTTTTGCGTATAATGCATGTTAAATGGCGGGCTTTGTCAAAATCATCCTGGCCGCCTGTGATAGAAGCGGCATCTTCAAATATCCATAAGTCTTGTGGCAGTAAGGTTCTTAGCGCCGTGCTGAGTGCTGGACTCAAAGCAGCAGTCCATGGTGTAATAGTCCTCGGGCCCGATGTGATCTGACAATTTAGCGAAAGCTTAAGATGCAAAGGGGACCCCACATCAGGGAGAAATGATATAGTGCGCATTGAAATCTGTGCACGACAGCATCTCCTAACAGCGCCAATGTGGCGTGCATCAGGAAAGAGCGGCAGGATGCTCGGAAGCTGACGGGTAAAACACGGCACTACTACTCTGTCTGGTGACTCAGGGCTAGAAATCCCTAATTGCTCCAAAATAGGTTTCAGTAAACTCGTGTATGGTCCGAAGGTTTTCATTTCTGATCGTGGTAAAGACAGAAACGATAGCTCAGGTTCCAGCAGCTCAGGAATCTCATCAGGTGTTATGGGCTTCAATGGCGGCTGGGCAAGACATGCCCGATGTAGCTTCACAGCGTTAACACTACGGCAATCAGGATCGAGAATGGTCTCAGGAAAGCTCACCGGATGCGTTGGGTGTCCAAGCACAACGGACTGCTCCCAATCACACAAAGGAGACTTCAGGTGTAGTGTCGGCTGATTACTGGCTATCTCCAGCCATTTTGCTGTCTCATATTAGAGTTGGGCTTTTGGAATATGCCCTGTAGGCTCACCTTGATTGTCGGTAGAATTTCTGACCTCCTTCACAAGGGTCTCTACAGCAGCATTGGCAAAGTGTTCACGTTGCCAGAGGCAGATAATGTGGCAAATAGCACCCGGATCTAGCTCTTCTGATATTTCCCCTTCGACTGTTTGAGTGAGCACTGGAGGAAGTAGGTCATCTGCACGTAGGAATCCAGTAATTTCCCCACCGTTGTTCTCGACATAGGCGGAATTCCGGAGACCACATTTCATCCAAGACTCTTCATTCCCGGCTGGGTCACGTAAGCACAACATTCAGTTTGGGCATATAGACTTCTCAATGCTTGCGCTGGCCAGGCCCTCGTTCACTGCACTGGCCAGAACTCGCTTGGTAGTCTCGAAGAGAGCCTGCTGCCGATTGAGCGATGTATTGGTTTCATGGTCTGTTGTCTCGGTGATGTGCGTTGTAACTTTGCATCCAGTCGAGTTGCGTACGACAAATTCTCTCCATTCGGTCGTTTGCATCGTAGTAGAACCTTCTCTCAGGTTAGCTGGCATTTTGCTCAATCTCAGCAACTGTCTTGACAACAGAAACAGCCACCCTGGACTGGATGCGATCCAGACTATTAAGCGATAAAAAAATATGGGATTTGGAAACGCGACATGTAATACCTCAACAGTTTCATGTCGAATACGTAGTTAATGACAGCCGAAACCATAAATGAACCACGGATGCTCCCATTAATGTTCCTGCCGACGACGCTGGAATGCAACATTGCTCGGAAATGGATGAAACCCTCCACCCGAAAATGGATGACCGCGGTATTTCCGGGCCCAATTCGAAAATTGAAAGCTAGCTGTGGATTTTTTATGGTAGTATTCGAATATGAGGTGTGTAGGTGGAACATCACTGTATGATCGGTGATGGATGTGATGATTCCATAGTAAGACCTGTTACATGGAGTAAGGGTGGTAATATGACAAGAAACACCAGCACTTCGAAGCCAAAATACGTCATTAGCTAAGCTATTTCCTAACTTCGCGAATGTCAGTTGACAACATTGGGGGTGGGGAAATACTGCATAGAAAACGAGTCACGCATTTGTGGCATGTCGATAGATTCAGAATTCCCAATTTCAGAACACAATATATGTTTCGAATATTGCATAAGTGACACACACTGTATGGAAGCAGCCTTTCCACCTCAACTCTGGTTCTAAATACCATAGACGACCTGCATCAAAGTAATGGCCAGCTTCTCGTAAGTAGACCCAGATTAAGGCGTTCAATATACTCACAGTTTGCCTAACCCAGGGATGACAACTACGACTGCTCTGCATATGCAGCATGTCGCCCACCACCTCCAAAACACCTTTTTGACACTGTTCTGGCCTATCATCAAGCCCCACGAGACTTGTGTATTGACCTGGGCTGCGGTAACGGCGCTGCAGCCCGCGGCCTAGCCAGCCACTTCGGATCAATCTTTGGAGTTGATCCCTCCGAGAGCATGCTGAAGGAGGCCAGAGCACAGACAAAATGCAGGAATGTTCACTACCGCCAGTGCTGGGCAGAGTCTCTCCCCTTCGTCCAGACAGGTACAATTGACTTGGTAATAGCTTGCCAGGCAGCACATTGGTTTGACCCTGACCTGGTATGGAAAGAAATGACGCGAATCGTTCGCTCTGGAGGAACTGTTGCTTTCTGGAACTGGGGTAATTATGTTGTGGTCGGACACGCACATGCTAACCGCGCATTAAGAAAGTTTTCTTCTGAAGATCTGGCGTCCTACTGGCCGCAACCGGGGAAGGCGATCTGGGATGATTGTATGCGTCCCGTTGAATGCCGCGACTTCTCTAACTGGACTGATCACACAAGGTTAGAGAGTGATCCCTCTGGGGCACCTCATGCGTTGAGGACAGTAGAAAACATTCGAATGCAGATTTCAGATACACTTGGTGGTCTGGAGGCATTGCTGCGGACATGGAGTTCTGTGCATGAATGGCGAAGGGCACATCCTCACGCTGCTTCAGTAAGAGATGGCGGTGCTGGTGACATCGTTGATAACCTAATACAAGACATGATTGAGGGTGAAGAGGACTGGCGGCGTATTACCATGTCCGGGGGGGACTGGCGGGAGATCAAGCTGGAATTAGAAACGCGCAGCGTTCTCCTTATGGTTCGCAGAGCATGATATTTGACGCACTTCAGACCTAGGTCCATGAGCACCTTGGTAATGTTGGAAATCATGTACACTATAATAAGAAAGTGAGAGCTTGTATATTGCATCTGATCAACTATTCAATGGTGTGAAGTGATCCATTCGTCCGGCGATTCAAGGATCTTCATTACGTAGCTTGTAATTGACACTTGAGCATCGAAGAGAGGTGCTAGTACTATCAGAGACTAGGAGCGTCACACATATCCAGTTCACCATGGGCAAGTCGAGAGGGAATCCTAAGATTGATGTATATGCACCTGAAACGTAGTCAGATGCAATTGAGAGATTGCTGCATCGGCCGTTGAACGGCTTCGATCCCACTAGGCTTACATCATGGTCCCATTGGCTCCAATGCTACGTTCTGATAACAACTTAGTCAGATAGTCTTATCCAGTTTAAATCACGACAGTCGATGTTCCGCATCAATTTATGTTGGATAATTCAATGCTCGGCGAGCCCTTTATTCGAGGCACATTCAATACATCAGAAAGTGTCAGCTAGTAAAGACCAAGAACATTGAGACCTACATCTAACTTATTAGGTGGACTGTGCTCCTTAGAAACCACGCAGCAAAGCGCATCCGCATCCCCATCGCAGAGACTAGACAGACCGTCTACATTGGCCATCAAAGGCCTTTGCTTTCACTAGGCCCACATATCAGGATCATTCTGAAGTCAATGCTACATTTCAATATCCACTCAGTCAGATGATTATGTCTACGTTAGATGCCAACAGTCAATGTCTCACATCAAAGTCTTATTGCGCAATCCGAACCCAATCACGTAATATACAATCAAATCAACGCGCAAAGTCCGTTCCAGATAATTGTCTCAATTATCGTGCCAAGCAACAATCCCAACTGTCTCCCCACGGCTAAACTTAGAACCGCCTTAATAAAACCTAAAAGCGGGGTAATAAGCCACCTCCAACAACAGACCCTGGGGCAAGGAACAAAACGTCTCCATTTTCCTCGGGAAAAGAACAACAAAGTAAGCCTCACATAGCATGTGAAAGCTTCATTTCCACTTGATTAAGCAATCAGACCACTGTGTTAGCTAAAATTACCAATGACCACCTGACCTGCACGAGCTCCACGGCCCAGAACCAGCTTAGTGCTGACCGAGACAGGTAGATAAGCGGCCTGAGCGATACGCTAATGTGTGCCTAATATGTATCCCGACATATTGGTCGGACTGGTTGGGTTCGGGGATTGCCAAGTTAATTTAAGCTGTGGTTGCATTGGGGGTCTGATCACACGATAAATTGTGTTACCGAGGGAAGATGGAAAGTGGAAGGGGGGTGTTGTTATCGTACAACATCACATTCAACATAGTAATCATAAGAAATGCCATCATAGCACATCACATCGCAATCTACCCTCCCCCATTCTATAATGTAATCTGAGTAAGATAAGAGATCAACACCTCCCCACCCCAGCCACCAAATCCCCCGCAACCACATCCACCCCCGCCGTATCCGCATCTTCTATCCCAAACGCTAAGAACATCACATCATCAAGATACCCATGATACTTCTGCCCAGCAGTTTTCCACCCGATTGACGTCACATACATCATCTCCGTCTGATTCCCCTCGTCCATCATTCCCCGTCCGTGAATCCACAAAGGCTTATCCGAAATCCCGTAGATCTCAAACGGCGCCCTTTGCCAGAACAGCATGACGTACGGTTCGTAGCTACTATGGAAGCCCACAAATCGCTTATGCTGGAATATCGTTAAGATGACTGTGTTCGAGTCATCCGGTTGGCAGTTCGGGTCTGCACGCATACACAGCGTCACTGCTAGGGAGTTCGTGGCTTGGTGGATGGATTCGTGGTCAGGGTCTTGCATATGCGGTAGGTATTTCTGAAGACAGGCTGCATCTGCGCTCGCTGCTGCTGGAGCGAGGTCTGCGCCAACGGATCCGTCTAGGGTCAAAGCAGCGAAGGCTCTTGTGGGTGCCACATCGTAGTGAACATAGGCGTTGCCGGCTCGGTCCCAGAAGAGGAACCAGTTCTTTTCGACGGCGAAGTACGGGGCCGTTGTAGGGCGCTGGAGCTCTATAGCACGCCGGAAGCCATAATCTGTGATGGTGTCGGAGGCAGGCCAGTCGACTAGGAGTCGGAAGTCGAGAATCCACTGGCCAAAGCAGGTTACGGCGGAATTGGAGCCGTAGATTGTGTACGGGGCGTCTGGGCCGTAGAAGACGCGGGCATCGTGAGGACCGATGCTGAGGGCGAAGAAGGCGAGGCTGCCGGAGCAGAGGGCGTTGTTGCCCTCGGTTGCGGCAATGGGGAGGATAAACGGATAGTCGATACAGCGGAGAGTGCGACCTTTGTCTTGAAAGACGGCATCACAGACAAGTTCGACGAACCAGGCGCTGTCTTTTTCGCGACGACCGGGTTCATGAAGCTGCGCGGTGATGATCCAGGTGTTGGGTTTGGAAGGGTGCGGGATGATGCTGGGGTTGATACCGCGTCGGGAGCGGAAGTCGATGCGGAAGTATCGGCCTTCCGGGGTCGAGTTGGATGTTATCTCATGGTGGGTGTCGGCGACAATCTGGCTAACGGTGCTGTCGGGGAGGGTTTTGAGGTCGGTGGTGGTGGCGGTCTCAAGGCCCAGGTCGAGATCAGGATGGGTGTCGACGTGAATGGCACGATAGAGATAGTAAAAGGTGCTGAGGAGGAGGATGAGAAGCGCCACTAAAGGCACGAAGCGCAGTATTCGGGAGAGCATGGTTGTGAAGCGGAGGGGAGGGGAGGGGTGTTGGTCGAGGGACCATCGCGCCCGCCGTTAATGTCTGCATGATGGGAGACTGCGATATCGCGATTAATTAGGGTTGCATCCGAGTTAGGCTTTCCAGCTTACAGCAGAGAGAGAGAGAGAGGAAAGACGGCATCCCCCGCCTGTGAGTGGCGTGCCGATCCGGACGTATTGCTGTTTTCACTCGGGATGCAACATGTGATAAGAAGGTACAGAATAACACGGTCAGTCAGAATGCGCTAGTTGCAGCCGTCTAGAAGCCACTGGATGCCGGCCAGGGCTCGGGCTGGAACTATTGCTTTTTAGTGGCGAGCCGGACTGTGTCTCTCGTCCCGAAGCGGCAACCCCACCGGTATCTCCCTGTTGCTTGGGCCTCTCAGGGACCAACGAATCCACCAGGAAGGCAAATGGCAGATGGGTCTAAGATGAGCTTACGGCACACTAGTAAGGAAAGGCGACTACACCAAATCACCCAACAGAAGAAGCAAAAACTGAGACATTCATTTCGGAGATGCCTGGCAATTGCAGCATCAACTACGCGTCACTCGGCGATACAGCCACTGAGCCAATCGCACACTCGGCTCATCGATCAATTTGGTTACGATCTCCGCCAACCAAAAGGTCACCGGCAGCAGAATCAAATGAGTAGCCAGAAAGCTGACCTCCAACCCCAGAGGCCCCGTGCGGGGGAGCGGGAAGCGATCGATCCACCCGGGACAATTTGTGGCATGCGAATCGCGCACCCAACCCACCGCAGCATACAGCCGATCACCAAGCACCCACAACACCGGTCCATGCACTAAATAGAAGGCGAAGGATATCCGCCCCAGATACTGGTTGAAGCGTAGCTCGAAAAATCTCTTCAGCCAGCCGATCCGCCCAATTGCCGTCACGATGAAGGTGGACGCCCAAAACAAATAAAACCACTTGTAGTCAAACACCGCTTGGGGCTTCAAGAAGGACAGGTAGTACCACCCCGGCGAATCCCGCAGCGCCTGCAGGTCCCACGTGCGAGATGGCACGCCGCCCAGGTAGATGCTGACTGCAAAAAGGAAGTAGATGATCCCCTCCTGGAACGGTCCCAGCATCAAGAAAATGTCCGGAAGGTTGTCGCGTGCCGCAAGCAGGTCCAGGTCGCAAAGCAGCATGCCGGAGATAAATAGCGCTCCGAACCAGCCATCGGCAATGTAGAGAAAGTAGAAGATCAGTCCGGCCTCGCCAGCCAGACGCATGTTCCGGCGAAGGCGGGAAAAGGCCAGCAAAGCCGTATAGACGATGATGGATCCGCGGAATTCGACGGGAATAGACCACGAGTGGAAGTTGTAGGTGAACCATGGCTCACCACCCCCGCGGAAAATGAAGCTGAAGTTCTTGAACTCGATATACCAGTTCCACACTTCTTCACCATAGGTGCCTTTTAATTCGGGAGTTGCGCGGACATGGAACAGGTGAAGGAAGGTGAGATACATGAACGTGGTGGCGATAACAGGAAGGTGAAGACGCAGCCATCGCCGGAACAGCGCGGAGGACAAATTGTCGCCCAGCTGAAGGTATTCACCCGCCTGGATCAGCGCCAGCGGTTTGGCAGATAGCACATAGCCCGATAACACGAAAAAAACACTGACCGCAAAGTGCCCACCGGAAAAGAAGGTGCGAATTCCGGGAAACGCGACCAGGAAGTGTTGTTTCTCGTAACCATATGCATTTTCAAAGATCCGCTCAGCGCCCATGCCATCGTGTGCCCATAATTCATGATGCCCCCAGTACACCAGGAAGGCTGCAAACCCGCGCAGCCCGTCTAAGTAGGCTGTCCGCCGGGCTTTCCCCGTTGACGAAGTGTTGCTCCCACCCCAGGACAGAAAAGATGGTAGGAGCACACTGAGCCAGCGGGCTTTGCTCCGGAGATCCACCGAGAGGGGCAGAATGGACTTTTCACGATCTGGCGAGAGGGTGCGGACGGGCATAGTGAAAAACAAGTCGGGCAAAACGCGTCGTCAAGACGGAGTCTCGCTGGCTGAAGATGAGGGGCGATATTTGAGGGAAAGGCTGGTGACATTCAGAGTGCCCAAAATCCCGAGCTGGGCTGTCGGATCGACAGATTGCAGAGCAGTAGTCAGCTTATCGTGTCTTGGCCCAGAAGCACATGCGTCGGACTCATTTCCCATCCGGACGGAGCTAGCAGACTAAGACCCGAGGTAGCATTGAGCAACCCCGGGCTCTGGCAAATGCGATCGACATGGGTGCGATATGTCTCGACCCAATCGCTCGACAGGCACACCGAGCGGGCTCCTCTCAGCCGGGCCCTCGTGAAGCTAAGAGCATTAGTGTCACGCAGGTGGGTGGAGCCCGTAATATAGCTTCGAAATGCAATGCCCTGAATTGCCCTGGTCAGGTCCGAATGGCGCTGGTTTCTGGCCGCGCGTTGCGGGGAGAGCTGATCTGGTCAGACCGGCTCGCTCTGGCTCATAAACATTCTGGCCCTCAGCAGCGTGTGTTTTTTTCTGCTCGTCCGCCGAACCCCTCGTCTCTCATCCCCCTCATGGGTCAGTTGGGCCAGTCCGTCACAATGCAGTTGAAGACTCCCATACCTGCCATGCCTGCCATGCCCGCCATGTCCGGTGTCTGTCTTCCACGACAGGTTCGCCGGGTGGTGCCGCTCTTCCTGGCAGTCTTCTGCCTAGTTTTCTATCTTTCGCTTACAGGCACCTTCGCCGAGTTTCACGGGAGCCTCGCGCGTCAGAGCAAGTGCAGGCTCTTCCCCCGCAAGATATGGCAGTCATGGAAGGTCAATCCCTTCGAGTTTGAAGAGCGTGACCTGAACGTGGCCCGTACCTGGACCTCTATTAACCCAGGATACCGCTACGAGGTGCTGACCGATCAAAACGACCTACATTATGTTGAAACAAACTTCGGGCCTGATGGCCTCAATCGTCCCGACATTGTCGAGACCTACCGCTCCCTGACCGCGAAGATCATCAAGGCCGATCTACTTCGCTACCTCGTAATGTACGTGGACGGTGGAGTATACGCTGATATCGACGTCGAAGCCCTGCGGCCATTAGATCGCTTCATCCCCGAACGCTTCAACGAAGCGGACATGGACCTGGTGATTGGTGTCGAGATCGACGAACCCGACTTCAACGACCATGCCATTCTGGGTCCCAAGTCACAATCCTTCTGCCAATGGACCTTTATCAGCAAACCACGTCAACCAGTCATGATGCGGCTGGTGAACCGCATCCTCGAGTGGCTGCACGATCACTCTGTCAAGCAGGGCAAGCCCATCTCCGACCTCGAGCTTGACTTCGACGACATCATCAGTGGAACCGGCCCGTCCGCATTCACGGAAGCTGTACTGGCCGAGATGAGCGCCCGCACTGGCCAGGAAGTGACCTGGAAGACGTTTCACGACATCCCCGAGTCAAAGTTAGTGGGTGGTATCCTAGTGCTCACAGTGGAGGCCTTTGCTGCAGGCCAGGGTCACTCGGACTCGGGTAACCACAATGCGCGATCGGCGCTGGTTAAGCACCACTACCACGCGTCGGGGTGGCCCAACACCCACCCGCGTTTCAAACACCCTCTCTACGGCGAAGTTGAACAGTGCAACTGGAATAAGCAATGTGTGGCGGACTGGGATGCCAACACAGCGGCTTTCGCGGCCCTATCACCCGAGGAGCAGGAGCAGCAGATCGCCATGAAACAAGCCGCTGATGCCGCTGAGGCCGAGATGGCCGTGGAAGATCTAGCGGGGGATGACGAAGATCTTGGGCTCGCCCTCGAGTGAGGAAAAGAAAGCATGGGGATTAATTAGATGACTACTATTGATCTTGAAATGTCCGGGACGTGACAAACCCCTCTGGAGTAACGGTTGTTCGGGCGGTCGGAAGGGTATTTGATGTTCATTGAATTATGGCGTATGATGTATAATGGCTTAGATTTGATGCTAAACAAAAGGCCGAGCTTGTCTGTTATTTGGTTATTTGAAATAAAACTCATTGCTCGTGATGTTGACTTCCATGATGCTAGTTGCTGCTGTCATTCATCAAGTTATTTTTAGCCTGCATGGCTTGGCAATTGCAGGCATCCCTCGTGCTCATCCTGACGACCGTGACAAAAACTGCAACAAGTTACACGGACGCCTGCTTGTTGCACTGCTCCGGAATACAAACTCCGGCTTCCCGTGGGATTGGGATCAGTTGCAGCTCATAAGAGCCCTGTAGCATTGGAGGGGCTTGGCTTTGACAATCCGTATCTAGAGTTGGAAACGCCATTCGCGCGACCGCAATCAGATGTAATGCCTCATCCTGGGTTGCAATTAGCAATTGCTTCTCCGATTACGCAGCTTCCTGAAGTTTCTGACGGCGTGCAGGATCTGCTGGTCGGAAAAAGAAAACATTGCATGCCGCCAAGACTGACGATATAGGGTGATGGGGCGACGGGATTCCCGATAACATTTATTGCTTGTTAGTCATAGTGGCTACTATCAGATCCACATAATGCCAAAAACACCATAGCGGCAAACAAACGACGACATAATTAATTATCATCAACAACCGGTGAGTGATAGGAAAGATCCCATGCGGCACCGGAATGTCGCCATCGCCTGGTGTGCTTTATCGACCCAATCACACCAATTCAACCTGCTGCGGTATCGCCAGCATAAAGTGATCGCCATTTCCCCCCACCATCCAGCTTATCGTGGATTGTTTGCTTTTTCTCATCACATCGGCCTCAATTTTGAGAACCCACCATGGATAATATCCATAACACCCAAAAGGACCCAGATGTCTACATCTCGCCCACCCTCGAACCAGGGCCTGCCCTCCCCAAAGTCGGTGACCGCACACCGCGTATCGTCCACGATGAAGAGGCTCAGAATCTACGCAAGGGGTTGCAAGAACGCCATACCCAGATGATAGCCATCGCGGGTGCCATTGTAGGCCATTCCCCTTTCTTGCGACAATTTGAAATGTCAATATTCGTACTACGTACTGAATAATTCACCAGGGAACCGGCCTCTTCCTTGGTCTAGGCAGCTCCATCCAGACTGGTGGCCCGCTCGGCGCCCTACTCGGCTATCTACTGATCGGCCTGGTGGTCTGCGCTGTGCAAATCGCCCTAGGTGAAGTGTCAGCCCTGATGCCCGTGACCGGCTCTTTTGTCCGGCACGTCGAGCTACTCGTCGATCCGGCTCTCGGTTTCGCGATAGGTTGGAACGTCGTCTACGGTTGCTTCATGTCCGTGCCCAGCGAGATCTCCGCGGCTGTCGTCCTAATCCAGTACTGGAATGACACCCTCAACCCCGCTATCTGGGTGACGATCCTGATCGTCATCTCGGCAATCGTCTCGCTGCTCTTCATCCGAGTCTACGGAGAAGTAGAGTTCGTCTTCGCCATCCTGAAGATCTTCCTCATCATCGGCATCATCCTCATGGGCTTGGTGATCGACCTCGGCGGCGTCTCGGGTACTCCGCGTCTCGGGTTTCATTACTGGAAAGACCCCGGCCCGTTTGTCGAATATATCGCCTCGGGACCGTGGGGCCGATTCCTCGGTTTCTGGGCAGTCACGACAAATGCCGTATACTCTTTCTCCGGGGTGGAAAGTCTAACCATTGCAGCAGCGGAGATGGCGAACCCGCGACAAAACATCCCCCGCGCATGTAAACGCGTCTTCGCGCGCGTTACTATCTTCTACTTTCTCGCTGTGCTGATCGTCGGGATGATAGTTCCAAGTAACGATCCCCGACTGGGCAGTGAATCCGGCACGGCAGCGCAGAGTCCATTCGTGATCGCTGCATCCGATGCAGGGATTAAAGTAGTACCGTCGATTATTAATGCCGTTGTGTTGACGTCTGCGTGGTCAGCATCGAATCAGAGTATTCTGGCTGGGACACGCACGTTGTACGGTCTCGCTATAAAAGGACACGCCCCGGCGGTGTTCTTGCGAACGACAAGACATGGTGTACCGTATGCTTGTGCTGTGGCGCAGATTGCTGTGTCCGCGTTAGCGTACCTTACGTGCCAGAACGAGGCTTATACGGTGTTTAATTGGTTGTTAGATTTGACGGCGGCGGGTGTGTTGATTTCGTGGGGCACGATTGCGATGAATCATATCAGGCTGATGAGGGGGTTCAAGGCGCAGGGGTTGGATACGGCGGAGATGCCGTGGCATCATTGGTGGTCTGGTGAGTGGCTTACATACCTTTTCCGGGATTGACTGTGGCTGATGAAAGCAGTGTATACATCCTGGTTTGCTTTAGTGATGTGTGTGATTGTTTTGCTCACGGGTGGATTCACGGTGTTTACTCATGGCAATTGGGATGCTTCGAGTTTTGTGTCGTCATACTTGTGAGTTGCATCCTGTGTCAATGGATGTCGTTGTACTAACTAGGGGTAGGGATATTCCGCTCGTACTGGCTTTCTATCTGGGCTATAAGTTCTGGAAGAAGACAGAAACGGTATCGAGTTACGAGATACCGCTGGAGCAGGCTCTTCTTGAGTGTCGCAACGATCCGGATAATGTACCCATTCGGAGGAGCAAGTGGGCGAGGTGGAATATTTTGTGGGGATAATAGATCTTGGGACGGAGCAGGTTCTTATAGGTAGGTCATATAATCCGACGAAACTATATCAATTAACACATATACCGCACCCAGGGAGAGGGAACATATACGATCATTTATATGCCACGTCATCTCAGGATTACGCAAGAAGCAATGCAGCGCCTGATTAATAGACCATACCATGTGCTCCAGCAAAGCAGCATACACCAGAGCTTAATATCTCCGGCTCACTCGCTGTCAGCTGCAATGTATGCATACAATGCAGTAGCCTCGTCATCACGCTTTCTGTCAAGTTCCGAGTCGGCCGCAATATACGCATATAGCGCAGTGGCTTCGTCATCACGTTTCCTGTCCAGCTCCGAGTCGGCAGCAATGTATGCATATAGTGCAGTGGCCTCGTCATCGCGCTTCTCTTTGTCGTCGATCTCGGTGTCGGCGACAATATAACCATACAACGCGGTGGCTTCATTGCCTGCTCTCTCCCGAAGAGCATGGAAGTCCTCAGACCTGACGCGAAGGGTCACTGCTGCTGATGTGTGTCAGTGCCATAATATTCTCTATCGGTTAAATTTCCCGGGGGTTGCATACGCTTGGCTGTCGGTGCAGACATGGCCATGGGACTCAACAACAATCCGTAGATGGCTGAGAGGAGGAGCGAATACTTCATTGTGGACTAGGTGGGCTTCCGGAAATATGCTGGAGACTTGAGGGTAGAACAAAAGATGCCTCAACAATCAGAATGGCAGGAAGAAGGGGCCTATTTATGTGGACTTCGGTCATCGGTCGTGCTGCTTGCATCTCCCCGGTCGTCGCCCGTGATCAAGCGGGGTGAAACATCTACACAGCCAAGGTGTAGTATCCGCTCACACCAGTGTGACTGTGACAGCAGCAAGTATCTGCGCCTGTTTCAATCAGGAAAGAACGTAGCGATCCCCTCAATGAAGGTAGTTGGGTGGCATGTGCGGTGGCGACAGTTCACGAGCACTAATGCATGCTTGACAGACGATTGATGCATCCTGATATTTCCACGGGGGTGTTGCGCAGTTCAGCTGACCACAATGAAAGTGGCGAGGATATTTGACCTTCCTTGCACCGACAAACAGCTCCAATCTTGTGCCAATTTCTCTCTCTCAAATCTGACAGAGAATGATGAAAATGAAGCCTGCTGCATCTCCATCATATGAGCCGCTGGGGACCAGAGACAACGACGATGTGGTCTACAGCGTCTCTGGGGATGCGCAAAGCGAGGACGATGTATCTCTCTTGAAGCAAGCACCGCAAAGCCCTCAACTCTCCAATAGACGCCTTCAATTGCTCCTCTGGCTGAATGCTACTGTTTTTGCGCTGTCACTCTTTCTCTTTGCCATGACTGTCAGCATCGTTCGGGGCACTGGCGACCCAAACCATCTCTTACGAAAGACCTCCGAGTACTGTGAGTGTGGCTCGACTATGACTGTCATCTCAGATTGCTGACCAGTTGCAGCTCCTGTGTTCGATCGCCTTGAGATACCTCTCATCAGCAAGAAAATGAATGCGACGCTGCTGGAGCCAGACCCCCTGCCCATCTACCGCCAACCCCCTAGCCCCGAGGTAGACGCAGCCTGGAACCGACTGGCGAACATTAACCCCATCGCCATCAGTCGTGATGACGTGGCCAAGCTGGGAAGGGATCCTGAGCAGGCAGCCAAATGGCCCGAGAGCTTTGGCTTTGGATCCGAGGCGTACATTGGGCGACTGGATGTCTTCCACCAGATCCATTGTCTGGATTGGCTGCGGCGTGAAGCGTACTTTGACCACTACTATGGAGAGAAGTGGCCGCCGGGAACCCCGCCCTCTGACATGCATCGGACGCATATATCCCACTGCACCTACCTGCTGCTCCAGAACCTGATGTGCAACGCTAATGTCGACATCTACACCCATTACTGGGCGGATGCTCAGCTGAACGCCTTCCCCGACTTTAACGTGAACCACAAATGTCGTGATTTTGACGCTATCTTGCGCTGGCAGGAGGAGAACTCGGTGGATGTGGATGAGTTTGCAGCCATTAGAAAACCCCCCGAAGCAGAGGCCCGGGTCATGTCGCATCGATTCAAGGAGTTGTTTGGTTGGTACAAGTCCAATCCGGATGATGGCTCGGACAGTGGGGTCATTGGATGATCATAGCTAGCGTGGTCGAGTACTTGGATGGTCATATCATGTTCATGATCGGCTGCTTATCCGCGGAAGGATGAGAGTGGGGTTAGGCTGTAAATGGCGTGTGAGTTGTCAAGCGTTAGCCTAAGCATGCTGGATCTCCCATCCCTGCAGGCGCCACCAAGCATTTGATAAGACACTGTAGTTATTAATTGGTCAATTACCCCCCGAAAATGTAATGACGATGCATGCCCCCTTGTATGCATCCCAGTTTTGTAGCTGACATGTCATGATCAATTGGTCCTTCTAGGGGGACACAATGTGTGCTCCCAGAACAGGGATTCTGCGATGTAACCGCACCATGCACGAGACAACCTGTGCGTTTCACTCGATGCCATCACGACATACGGGTGAGGTTTGATTTCTGGGGGATCGTCACGCACTGCATCTTACTTGGTATGTCTGACTTGAGCAAATTTTGTAGTTGGAAGGCCTCCTCCCCTTTGCCCTCCCTAACAACTGGAGATCCAAAAAAAACCCCAACATGCCCACACAAACACGCTTCCTCTATAGTATACTAGCAACACTTATCTTCCTCCTTTTCACAACTCTTGGTATCATATACACATCAACCGGCAGCTTAGCCAGTCTCTCCCAAAAGTTCCACATACATGTTTGTCCAAGCGAGCCTCGATCTACACCTCCAATCATCCGGAAATTCCAAGCGTTGACTCCGTTACTGGGTGCTAAATCTGATGGCTCTCTACTTCATGATACAAATCGCTCATGGGAATCCCTTCTTCTCCCCGAGAACGGCGGTATTCTGAAGGTCCGGACGGATAACAACACCATTACCGACTACGGGATCTCCATGTTCCATCAGCTTCATTGCCTAACTGTTCTTCGGGGGCTGATTTTCCCTGAAACCTCTCAGCATCACGGTGTTTCGACCTCGCCGTCACATTCGGGTGATGAGCACGAAGACGCAGTGCACTGGGCTCATTGTTTTGATTATATTGCCCAGGTGAGTGGGGTGATCCTTCTGGGCGCGGTAGAGTTCGAGAATACTGACAATGAAAAGTCCATAATATGTGCAGCAGATGGTACTATAGAGCCACCTCATCCAGCGCTTAATAAAGATGGGAACCGAATCCTCGTCATCGATGGGATTGGGCATGCCCATCAATGCAGGGACCCGGAGCCGTTATGGAGGGCTGTTCGAGATAGTGGGAGTAATCCCGTTTATCTTTCTGAAGTGAAGGATACTGTCGGCCATAGTGAGTTTCCTCTAAAGGAGGAAGCTACGTGCCAGAGTGCTTGTTCGATGCCAGAGCCATACCGGATTGAATGAGACAGTGGTTAGGAATATGGTAGATAATCGTCGGACATAGTGAACGACGTGCTGTGAAATAACTGGGCTGCTAGAAGCCGTACATCTCAAATCATGGACTTCCATCTGGTATATTGCGGAGTAGACACACTATGAACGATATGTTCGCAGTTAGGGCGCGCTGGCCTCGGCTTCACCCAAGTTGGGAATCCCGAGATAACTCTGGAAGGGTTTTGTCATGTAGGCAAATTCCGGTCGCATATCTCAAACAAAGTAGAACCCGGATGCGATTACTCATGCACAGGAACTGAAAGCTTCTTACATTCAAGCTCATCTAGTGGGCGATTATTAAGAACAAAGCGTAAGCATAACAGGGGACAAAGGGAGGGAGCGCTTCAGGCCGCCTCCAGGCTGCCATGCGCTGACGCACCAAACCAGGGTCCCTGGTCAGTCACGAGCCATTACAACCTCAATCTTATCGCGCCCCTTGAACCCCCAATTTCTTCTCCTCAAATCCTCATCACATTGCATTCTTTCTCTCTGTCTCGCTGTTGCAAAGATTGCGTTGTTAACCACCCTTCCGTCTACCTCATCTACCATATCTGTATGCTTCCCTTTTCACATCACCATGGCGGGTAGCTGCTCCCCCGCTGCAGATAACTCGTTCGGACCGGTCGTCGCGTGTCCAGCAACATTTGACTTCACTCTGCTCTTCGAGCAAAGTATCCTCTCTATTGGCCCATCCGCCATCTTTCTACTCCTGGTTCCATGGCGTATCTGGTCGCTCTATCCAGAGAATGTCAAAACTGTTGCAAACAACGCCCATTGGCGAAAACTGGTCAGTTGCCCCCCTATAGAAACAGCGGAATTCTGCCAGAAGCCGTACCTGACAAAATGAAGACCGTCGCAGTTTGTCTCCTTGCTCTGCAAATTGCCTCGGTGGTTGAATGGGCGCGCTATGACTTAGTTCGGACTGCCATTCCTGCTGTCGCCGTGTCGCTGGTGGACGCTCTATCAATAGCTATTCTATCAACCATCGAGCACAATCGCTCAGTGCGCCCATCGTCGCTATTGGGCATCTATCTCCTCTTTTCATCCCTCTTCGATGCTGTGCAAGTGCGCACGTTATTTATCCGACATTACCCGTCCTCCCTCGGAGCTCTCTCTGCAGCAACTGTTGCTCTGAAGCTTCTTCTGCTGGCCCTAGAAGCCCAAAACAAACGCAGCTATCTCAAAGAACCGCTTCTCGCAATTCCACCGGAGTCTACCAGTGGAGTATTTGCTCGCACCGTTTTCTGGTGGCTCAACCGTCTATTTGTTATAGGTTTTCGGAAGCTCTTGACGCTCGAGGATTTGTTCCCAACGGACAGCGATCTGGATTCGGGATGTCTGAAGCGAAATATTGGAAAAGCCTGGAAAAAATACCAGTCTAGCCAAACACGTAGCCTAATCTTTGCGACCTTTATTAGTCTGCGTTGGGCAGTTCTGCGTACTATTTTCCCCAGGCTCTGCCTCATTGGATTCAGCTATGCTCAGACGTTCTTCATTCAGCGTGCAATGGAGCAGCTACACAGACCAGATACGCAGTCAACCAGAAACGAAGGTTACGGATTGATTGGTGCGGCAGCACTCATCTATGGTGGGATTGCAGTACGCAGCCATATTACTTAGTGAACTTTTCAGACTGAGCTGACAGAGTTAGATATCAACGGTGCATTACAAACATCAATTATTTCGCATGATCACGATGTTTCGAGGCGCAACAGTTGCCCTGATCTACGATCACACCATGGTTCTACCAGATGGAACTCGCGATGAATCGGCTGCGGTTACGCTAATGAGTACTGACATTGACATGATCGCGCGATCGCTAGAGCAAGCTAGCGAGCTGTGGGCCCGCGTGGTGGAGATCGCTATCGGTATTTGGCTGCTAGAGCGGCAGCTCGCTGCTGTTTGTGTGGCCCCGATCCTCGTAATCCTGGGTAAGTCTCCCTCACCTGACCTAGTTCTATCACTAAATCATCATAGTATGCACATCCGTTCAAATGTATATGGCCACCTTCATGCCTGCCAGGCAGAAAGTCTGGGTCGGGGCTATCCAACGGCGAGTCAGCATAATCTCCTCGGCGCTGAAATCAATGAAAAGTGTCAAGATGCTCGGTCTATCTCAAGTGCTCGCCAATACCCTTCAGGCGCAAAGAGAGCGTGAATTAGATTTGTCCAGGAACTTCCGATGGTTGATCGTGTGGTTGAACGTGGTTGGTGGGTACTCCACCCTTAGTCGGCGTCAAAAAGTAACTAACAATATAAAGCGAGTTTGCCTCAGATGTGTGCCTCTCTCGTTACGTTTGCGGCTTTCGTTATTCGCGCAAAGATTGATCACTCGGAGACACTATCGACCGTGCAAGCATTTACATCCCTTGCAATCATTAGTCTTATCACAAGCCCGGCGCTACAGTTATTGGCATCAATCCCGGCAATAACTGCCGCTTTGGGTGCCTTTGACCGAATTCACAAATTCCTCACTTCTCCCACAGATCACTTACCAGCCGAGAGAAGCCTGGACACAGAGTCAGACCTTTCTACCAGGAATGGATCGGCGGTCGAACTGAAGGTCTTGGCACCAAAGTCCTCCGACCATGTTGTTCTAACCATGACGGACGCTTATATCCGTCCAGCTACTGGATCCGCGTTCTCCCTTGAGGCTATCCATCTAGTCATCAAGACGGGTACAGTAACAATGATTACTGGCCCGGTTGGGTCTGGGAAGTCGACTCTGTTAAAAGCAGCCGTAGGGGAGATACCATGTAGCCAAGGAACGGTTACACGACTGCGGCCGGATGCTGCCTATTGCAGCCAAGTTCCATGGCTCCAGAACGCTTCCATTCGCAACAACATATGTGGTTATACTGAGATAGACCATACCTGGTATAGTGAGGTACTAAGGGCGTGTGCCTTAGAAGAGGACATCTCTCGAATGCCGGGGCGTGATCATTCTGTGGTCGGTAGCGGGGCTCTCAAGCTGAGTGGAGGACAGAAGCAGCGTCTGGTACATCACCGCAGACACAATACTGTTACGTCACTAACAAAATTATAGGCACTGGCTCGGGCGATCTACTCAAGGAAAAACCTTCTGGTGCTAGACGATGCACTAAGTGCTGTTGACAACAAGACCGCACAGTATGTCGCAGAGGCTCTATTTGGCGATAATGGAATATGCAGACGCATAGGTGTGGCTGTATTGATGGCAACTCATTCAGGTCAGTATTTCTTTCCGCGACAATGTGTGCAGTTAGAACTAAAGTATCGTTCAGACCACCATCTACGCTTCGCAGATAACGTTGCCATCTTAAACTCGAGCGGACGTATCGAAAAACAAGGCCCCAGGCAGAGCTTAGGTTTCGCCTCGCATGTATATCCTGACACCACGGATGCCACTCCAGAGACCCCGACTGTCCTCACTGACAGCGGAGAGGAGACGTCTACCAAGAAAGTTGAAACACTGACTGTCGATGACATAGCTGATATATCCCGCCGTATGGGTGATACTGCAGTCTACACCTACTACCTGAAGGCGATAGGATGGCGTCACACGTTGGTTGCCTGCACGATTATTATTGTACACACATTCTCCTCTGTGTTCCCTCGTAAGTGCATTTCTGATCGTGGGTTTGACTCCGCTAATGGGTTTGTAGAAATATGGTTGGAGTTGTTTACGGATGACAATGGAAAGAAGGCTGCCCAGTTTATTTGTGTTTACGTCCTACTTGCTGTGGCCGCCTCAGGCTCGCAGGGACTAATGATATGGTGGGCTTCTAACATACCTTGCTTGTATGCTACGCTAACCAACCACAGGCAAATCATGATCAAGATTGTCATCACGTCAGGGCTGGGACTACACAAGATTCTTGTCCAAACCGTAATAAATGCGCCGATGCATTTCTTCGCCGAGGTTGATTCCGGAGTCATCCTCAACAGGTTCAGCCAGGACATGACACTTGTCGACGCTGTACTACCCACGATGGCGTTTGGCACAGTCCTTAGTAGGTTCGGTTAATGTTACTGTGACTCAACACTAAAATTTCGCAGGTGTCGCACAGTGCTTCGCTCAGGTTGCCTTAATCTCGCTGGGCTCCAGCTACATGGCGCTGACAATTATTCCGTGCTTACTAGTATTGTACTGCGCCCAGAAAGTCTATCTACGGACATCCAGACAGCTCCGGTTTCTCGATCTGGAAGCCAAAAGCCCATTGTATACAATGTTCGTGGAAACTCTTGACGGTATCTCTACAATTCGCGGCCTTGGCTGGCAGCGGTCATTTGTAGCAGAGTGCTTACGCCGGCTTGACGATTCGCAAAAGCCTTACTACCTTCTCTATTGCATCCAGCGATGGCTCAACGTTGTTCTTGATCTTCTTGTTGCTTGCTTGGCTGTGATACTAATTGCACTGGCAACCTCGTTACGAAGCTCGACCGATCCGGGGAAACTGGGAGTTTCATTGACTGCGATTATGGCGTTCAGCCAGACCCTGCAGGAAGTTGTGACCAGTTGGACGGGCCTGGAAACATCCCTTGGTGCAATTGCACGGACAAGATCTTTTGAGATGAAAACACCCACTGAGTATCAACCCCAGAAACCAGTGATCCCTTCGTCAACTTGGCCTGTTGATGGGAATATTGAGATCAGGTCTCTTTCTGCTTCCTATGAGTGCGTACCCTCCCGCTAACAATAGCATCATCACTAACGAACGCAACAGTGGCGTCACACGTGCGCTAGACGAAATCAATCTGACCATAAACCCTGGGGAAAAGGTGGTTATACGTGGACGGACTGGCAGGTAAGTACTGCAAACATACGACCTATACCTTACGCTGACATTGATCCAAGCGGGAAGAGCACACTGGTCTCGGCCCTTCTTCGACTGATTGATACCCAGAGCGGCACGATTACAATTGACTGGATAGACATCTCCACCGTTCCACTAGATGTACTCCGATCTCGTATTATCGTCATTCCCCAGGACCCTTTTCTACTCCCTGGATCTATCCGCTTCAACCTGGATCCGACTTCTCGATCTACAGACCCAATTTTGCTTTCAGCATTAGAAAAGGCTAATCTGCTCTCTCTTGTCACGTCGCGTGGGGGGCTGGATGCGGAATTGACACCGACCTCCTTGTCCCAAGGCGAGCAAAGATTGTTTGCGTTGGCAGTTGCGCTGGTGCGGAAATGGAGTCGCGACAGTGATGCTCGCGATAGCGGCGGCATTTTGATTCTTGATGAAGCAACGAGTGGCACGGACGCTGTCACTGATGCGCTGATGCAGAAGGTTATCGATGATGTGTTCGGTCGATATACGTTTCTCCATGTATCGCACCGGCCTGATAGTGTGACGGGGGCAGATCGAGTTATTGAGATGGAAAATGGTCGTATCGTGAGGGACTATCCCTCCACTTAGTGGCATAGCGAAATCGATACTCTTCGTTTGATTATTACTGCTATTCAACCAATGATAATCATTCAGGAGGTTCACAACCTTGTGAACGCGTTCGAGGCCAGGATACTACTTACATCTCAATAGCCAGCCAATCCTTCTGCCGATACCCGATCCATGCAATCGCCTATTTCCGTCCAGCGGGGACCCACTAGCGAGGTGCATGAGGGCGAGGAACAGACTCCCGCAAATTAAGTCGTATCCGAGTCAGCCGGTGGAGCAGAAGAGGAGGAATGTTGAGGATGTGGGGAGGGGGCCTTTGGGTGTGGAGGACGGGCAGTAAAAGTAAACAATCGGGGTTTGTTACAGTGTAGTTGTAGTTAGGTTTAGTAATGGTGGTGTTGCGACCGTGGAGACGTGGAATTGCTGCGAATGGAAAAAGAAGTAGATCAGATACAGGGAGATCTTGTCAAACCTTACTCCCCTTCATTGTTATATCATCGGAAATCTGAAATATGGAGGATATCTATATTATCGTGTTGTCAGTGCAGTGCATTCCTACTGTATCAATGCACATACACGTGCATCAGGGTAGTAGCAGAAATACTGCGGAGTTCAATATCATCAGGAATTACAAGGTAATTGAACCATGATGAACTATCTCATTTGGTTTATTATATTCTCTGATCACGTTATGAGGTAGAATGATGCCGAATCGGTTTAGTACTCACGAGTTATATATATATCCATGCTCAAGGGCATCACGCCCGATTCGACTCGCAAGCAGAATGATCAAAGTTTGGATCCTGCTGTGGTAAATATGATGAATTACTGACTATAAAACAAATTACACTGAGATTAGACTACTTTCTTGTTCATTGCAATCACAAAAAGCATTATTGAGGTTGTTGTCGCGTTACCCCTAAACGACATACTTCTTCCGCATTACCGGAAATAAGCGAAAATCAGAGTTGCGGACGTTACACTTACCCTCCCTTGATAATGCTCTAAATCTCACCCATTCAACATCCTAAGGCAAGATGGCCGAGTTGGTCCAAGGCGTCAGGTTAAGGTCCACCTTAATACCCAGCTTCACAGCTTCCTGATCATCGTAAGATGGCGTGGGTTCGAATCCCACTCTTGTCATATTCTTTTTTCCTTTCTACACGATATTTCCTTTGTTGGACACCAATTGGATTGATGAGTTATTCTTTTGCTTTTGTTCCTTTGCTTCTTTTTCTTCTTCTTCCTTTATATTTCTTTTTTGTTTGATCTCTGTCGCTTCTTTTTTATGAGCTTCTACTCTTTATGTGCTCCCGTAACTATGCGTGCGTGCAGGGTTCGAAAAAGTTTCTCCTTTCTATCTGTGATCTCAACCGGGTATCATTAACAGTACACAGATAAATATATGCGACCGCGGCATAATGCCAAACCGCGTTTAAACGCATTCCTTCATCGCCCTCTCAGCGAGCGAGCGAAACTCGGCGCAATTCTTCACCAATCGCTTCATCCCTTCGCTAGTAGTGCTTGAACACGTCGATGATAGAAATGCTTCTGCCTGGTCGAGAATCCTCATATTGTAGATCTGGCCTGTATCGCGGGGATTGCGAACAATACTTGAGGCTAGTGTTCTTAGTGCAACGGTGGGAAAATACATCGTTAACCTAGTATGTGGATGTTAGTGGGAAGTGTTGCGGTCGACAGATCAGGGTATACGTACCCAAGGGAGATGTCATCCTTCGGGAGATACTTCATCAAGCCAATCGAAGCACGGGCAGCTTTGGAGGTCAACGATGCTGAAAGTAGAACCCGGGGATTCGATAGAGAATCCGGGTAGATGGTATACCCAGGATGGTCTGAGAGATCTTGGGCAGAATTGATGCCTCGAGCGGCAATGAGAGAATGAATGGCGATCATGCAGTTGTGGTATGTGTGGTGCATGTGTAGTAGTATCAAGGATACTGGAGGGGAATGGAAGAGTGTAGGTGATTCGGGCTGAAACTCAGACGGGAGACTATCCTTCCATGCTTGTAATTTCCTATCCAACTCTCCGACTGAGGCGAGGATCTGATGGAACGGTCTATCCGTAGCCGAAGCGGAGTAGAGGCGTTGGTAGATCTCGCCTCTGATCTGTGCAAGTTTGCAGGCTGATGCGAAGGCGCTGAAGGTCCCTGCCCGGTCGTTTGTTGGCATGGAGTAGACGAGACAATTTGGTGCATCCAATGGTAGAGCTGCGCTGATGGCTTCGTCATTTTGTACCGGTGGTTCACCAAATCGAAAGGAAATTCTGTCTGAGTCAGCTGACATGTATAGGATGATTGTGGAAAGACATAGGTGCATACTCCCTATCGAGGCAGTAAGCAAGCCAAAAAACCGTCTGCCGCTCCTGTTTTTCCTCTTCGGTAAAGATCGAGATGTCTTCGGTCGTCCCCAAACCCAGTTGGTCGCTAATATGGATAGCGACGGATATTAGGAAACTGCAAGGCCGTGCAGCCGATGCCGCCATAAAGAGAACAACCTATTTGACCATCAACGTCAATTTTCCAAGAATATCCAAGACAAGGAGCATACCATTACTAAAAGACCCTGAAGACCCCGAAGATCGGGCGGACCCAAATAAAGCTCGTTGACAGCCTCCAGAGCATTCTTCAGAAGAAGCCAGCTTTTCTGATGATCCGGCTGCTTAGAAGCCCCATTGTCAGGAAGCATGTAGGCAACTGCCAAAATAGCATTCATGATAGCCCACTGACCTGGACTTTGAAAGCGCATATCAAGATGCGCTCTTTCAAAGAGGAGTAAAAGGTCCGACCGTCTGAATAAGGGAAATATGACATTGAAGTCCTCCAAATACCGTTCCACAAGACGTATGATATGCTCCTGAGGTGGGAGCGGACAGAACACTCTCCTGGGTGATATGCAGTGAAGTGGATAGTCGGCTATGAAACCATCACGCTCCTCCGCTAGGACGAGGCGTGTTAAATGGTCCATTGATTCGCCACCAGTCTTCTGCGCTATCCATTCTAAGCCCTCTTGTGAAATCATAGAGAAGCCTGATTGGGATTAGACCAGGAGGAGGTGATAGGTGGCCCTTGATTTAACTTACAGCCAGAGTTCAATATACCTCCGAGATATCTCGGAACGTTAAAGCATGGTACTGCCGCTTGTGGTTGACTTGATTGCCCAAATAGGTTTGGCATATGAGGGCTTGGGGATCTGCTCGCTGATGCACGGATCGACCCTGGCGGCGGGCTTGTGTAGATGTTGCCCCAATCTGTATCATCGACGTCCTCAACCTGAGGACTACGATCCGTGGGACTTAATGACAACCTCAACGGTGAGATATCACCAACTCCCTCTGATGATGAAGGACCGATTATGGTATCATTTTCGCCTACGGTAAAACCAAGACCCTGCAGACGAGACTCCATGCGCTCAAGACTTCCTTCCAGATGATTGATCATCGCCTGCCTTTACCGAGCTAGTCAGCCCATATTCGTTGCGATTAATTCGTTGCAAAATGATGACTAGCCGGACCTTCTTAAGTTTGCCTGGTATCTCTGCAGATTCCGGGTGCAAGCGATTCCCATCTTCTCGCACTGCGAGCACTTGGCTTTGTTGGAGAGATCGCATTTAATCTTCCTGCGCTGACAGGTATCACAAGCCTGATTACATTTAATTAGCGTGATGACGGTTTTGAGTTGATTATGGGTGGACCCGCACCTTTCTCCGTGTGCTCTTTCTGCCATCTTCCTTACCTGGATCTAAAGGAAACGAATCTTGTTGGCTAGACATGGGGTTACTAGGGATGGAAGAGTCCATGCCTCTGCTGGTATTGGATGGTCCATTCATTGTCGGACTTGGACATGATAGAAATCCACCAGGGATAGTGGAGCAGGGGGGGAGGGGGGGTGGTTTAGCTTGGGCTGGGAAATCGGGTTGATAATGGACGTAGAGGGGAAATTAAGTTGAGTGAGAGCCCCTTTTAGGAATTATTCTTCAGATCACCAAGTAACCGACGAAGATCACTCCCTTTGTTTAAGCGGATGCTTCTTAGTCTAGACCCTGGATGAGGGGTGTTAGGTTGATGAGGGTTTCATTTTGCCTCCACTGTAGGATGGAGAAGCACAACGCATTTTTCTTTGTGGACAAGACGATTGTTTGGGAAACCGACTAGAGATCGCCTTCAAACCGATCTGATACACGCACGCAACGTTCCGCTCGGGAAGTCTTGGACCCGAGTTTAGGAGCATGGGAAGGGGCCCATTCGCCCTATCCAAGGAGTGATGGTGAACGTGTGGCGGACAGTCGACCAGAGAATGTCCACTTTGTGTCACGGGGTGTTTGTGCTTGTCCAGATATTGATTAGATAACAATGCACATTTTTCAATGAAATGCGGTTGGCCAATGGGTGTCGAAGATGAACAGCGGCTAAACCAAAAGAAGCCGTCTTGGCGTTCCCGGATGCCGGAAGTTCGTTGCAAACTGTCACAAATAACGGTAATGGTTGGGTAACAATACCAAAAGCGATTGCGTCTTCTCACGCTGCCGATCCTCTCCTCTCCATCTTCTCCTTACTAGTAGTATCTTCTCGGTGGCCAGACACACACCGTGCACTTAGCCGAGCATGAAAAGCATGAGGGAACGTGACAACCGCGTCTGATCTATCTATTTTACAAAACGATGGTGCAATCGGAATGAGTGTGAAGATGAACACTTCATCTGACAGGAAGAATGGTGCAGATGCAAACAGCGTCGAGTCGCGGTCTTTATGGCTGGCTGATCTCCACCCTAGAGACAGACACCAGCAACAGCTTAGTTACTCCTTATCCGAAGTCCTCTCACGGGTGCAACTACAACCGTGATCCGGATCATTCCACGTGTATTCAGCGATAAGAGAAGATCGCCCTTGGGCCATCCATGGAAAGCCCAGCAGTTGTGAATTCGCCCAACCGCCAGGCCCCCCCCAGGGACACTCCCGTTCCCCGAAAGCTGGGTCCGCAGTCATGCTGGTTGGTTCGGAATCCGGAGTTTCAGCACAACTGCAATACCCAAAAGAGGATAGAGAGGAGAAATTATTAATCAGAATTAGCCTTCTAACTCTCGGGTGGAAACCGTTACCTCCAGCCTAGCGGATATGATAGGGGGTCGCATAAGCCGCCTAACAATCTGATTCGGGTGCCCGGAGGTTCCCTGTGCACGCTAGGCAGATCATATGGCTAAAAACCATGGCGAATCTTCTGTCTGTCATTGCAACAATGGAGATCGGGAACTCCGCGAGCGGGTCCCTGGAACTTTCGTTTACCGAAAGACTAGGCCTATTGCTTCCAGTTCCAGCATTGTGGACCCCCGTCTTACACACAGCCCAGGAGTTACTTATAGTTGTTATATAACCTCCACTATCTGCTGGCCCCTTAGTCCGTCTCCATGTCGCTGAAAATTGAAAGATTATTTTCGAATTCTTTATCAACACCTACTGCGTGGTTCATCCCTAGAGCACCGCAGGGCTCAACGGTCGGTGCTTGCTTTTTGTGCATGACGAAAGCAGCGTAAATCCGAAAAATCAAGCCACCATGTCGTCGTTCGTCGCCACGACAAATCCCAACTCCTCCCGGGCACAGGCGGTGGTCAGCCATAACCTGCCACACATGCAGGGCAGCCCAGACTTGGACAATGCTGTCCATGGACCCCCCGGGAGCGCATACACCGAGAAGTCGGAGCAGAGAAGCGAAGATGACGAAACGTTGCAAGGGAAGGAGGAGAAGATAGAAGCGCGGGTGGGCGACCTTGCTCGACAGCTCACGCGCCAATCAACTCGGTTTTCTACCAAAGGCACCCTCGATAATCCCTTTGCAGTCGACGATCCGGAATCGACGCTCAACCCTCACAGCCCCAATTTCAAGCCCAAGGACTGGATGAAGATGCTTCTCGCCATCAGATCTCGTGACCCCGAGCGATACCCTGACCGTACAGCTGGTGTTGCTTTCAGGAATTTGAATGTTCATGGATTCGGGTCGCCGACTGACTACCAGAAAGACGTCCTGAATTCACTCCTCGAACTGGGCACACTGGCTCGCCGACTAGTCGGAATGAAGATGCAAAAGATCCAGATTCTTCGTGAATTCGACGGTTTGGTGAAAAGTGGGGAGATGGTTGTTGTGCTTGGAAGACCTGGTAGTGGTTGTTCCACCTTCCTCAAGACAATTGCCGGAGAGATGAACGGTATTGAGATGTCTGAAGACTCTGTGCTCAACTACCAGGGTACGTATCTCGATCGCCGTTACTACTTGACCGCATGTCTGCTAACATTGGCTGTCAACGTTCAGGTATACCCGCAAAAGAGATGCAAAAGTCTTTCCGGGGTGAAGCTATCTACAACGCCGAGACCGATGTCCACTTCCCTCAACTTTCCGTTGGTGATACACTGAAGTTTGCGGCCCTCGCAAGGGCCCCTAGGAATCGCCTTGAGGGCGTCAACCGGCACCAATATGCGGAGCATATGAGAGACGTGGTCATGGCCATGCTTGGACTTTCCCATACGATCAATACTCGGGTAGGAAATGACTTCATTCGCGGAGTCAGTGGTGGTGAGAGGAAGCGTGTCAGTATCGCAGAGGCAACCCTCAGTCAGGCACCACTCCAGTGCTGGGATAACAGCACCAGAGGCCTTGATAGCGCCAATGCCCTTGAATTCTGCAAGAACCTTAATCTCATGAGCAAGTACTCCGGAACCACTGCCTGTGTCGCTATCTATCAGGCGTCTCAGAGTGCATACGATGTGTTCGACAAGGTGACTGTACTCTACGAAGGACGGCAAATCTATTTCGGACGAACCACGGAGGCGAAGCAGTTCTTTGTGGATATGGGATTCGAGTGCCCTGAGCGTCAAACCACTGCCGACTTTTTAACATCTCTCACCAGCCCATCGGAGCGCTTGGTCCGCCCTGGCTTTGAGAACCGTGTCCCTCGTACTCCAGATGAATTCGCAGCAGCTTGGAAACAAAGCAGTGCCAGAGCCGCACTTCTCAGGGAAATTGAAGAGTTTGAGCAGCAGTACCCGATCCACGGCTCTTCCTATGATGCTTTCGTGGACGCCCGGAAGGCCATGCAGTCGAAAAACCAACGCGTCAAATCTCCTTACACCATCTCAGTGTGGGAGCAGATCTCTCTGTGCACTGTTCGTGGCTTCCAACGTCTCAAGGGAGACTCCAGTTTAACTGTCAGTGCCTTGATTGGTAACTTTATTATTGCCTTGATTGTGGCGTCGGTTTTCTACAACCTCCCGGATACAACGGCCAGCTTTTATTCCCGTGGAGCTCTGTTGTTCTATGCAGTTCTCTTGAATGCCTTCTCCAGTGCGCTCGAAATTTTGACACTCTATGCTCAACGTCCGATCGTCGAAAAGCAGGCAAGATATGCATTCTATCATCCTTTCACGGAAGCCGTGGCCTCCATGCTGTGCGATACACCTTATAAGCTCATCAACTCAATCACGTTCAACCTTCCCTTGTACTTTATGACGAACTTGCGTCGCACTGCTGGTGCCTGGTGGACATTTTGGATCTTTTCAGTTGTCACTACATACACCATGTCCATGATCTTCAGAACTATGGCCTCCACCTCACGATCCCTCTCGCAAGCACTTGTGCCTGCGGCTCTTTTAATTCTGGGAATGGTCATTTACACAGGTTTTGTGATTCCCACTCGCAATATGCTTGGTTGGTCCCGTTGGATGAATTATATCAACCCGATCGCCTACTCCTTCGAAAGTTTCATGGTCAATGAGTTTTCTGGTCGCCATTTTACATGCTCCAGCATTGTTCCTTCTGGCGATGGGTATGACTCCATATCCTTGGACTACAGGATTTGCTCCACAGTCGGTTCCACGGCCGGATCGGCGATCGTGGACGGAACTTCCTACCTGAAACAAAGTTTCGAATACACCAAAGGACATGAATGGCGCAACATCGGAATCTTGATCGCCTTCATGGTATTCTTCTGTTTTGTCTACCTTGCTAGCACCGAATATATCTCCGAGGCAAAGTCCAAGGGTGAAGTCCTCTTGTTCCGTCGCGGCCACCAGCCAAAGCTTGGCGAAGCCGACATGGAATCTTCAGCTACCCCTGGTGGTGCTGTCAAAGGCGACGCTCCCGCCCAGGGCTCGGAAGTTCGCATTCAGAAGCAAACGGCTATCTTCCATTGGCAAGATGTGTGTTACGACATCAAGATCAAGGGTGAACCTAGACGCATCTTGGATCATGTTGACGGCTGGGTGAAGCCCGGGACTTGCACCGCCCTGATGGGTGTGTCGGGAGCCGGTAAGACGACATTGCTCGATGTCCTGGCCACGCGTGTCACAATGGGAGTTGTCACGGGAGAGATGCTCGTCGATGGACGGCCACGCGACCAGTCATTCCAACGCAAAACCGGCTATGTACAACAACAGGATCTGCATCTACCTACTTCTACCGTTCGCGAGGCTCTCCGGTTCAGTGCTTTGCTGCGTCAGCCGGCTAATGTTAGCCGAGAGGAGAAACTGGACTACGTTGAGGAGGTGATCAAACTCCTGGGCATGGAGCCTTACGCAGATGCGATCGTTGGTGTGCCCGGAGAGGGATTGAACGTGGAGCAACGCAAGCGACTGACAATTGGTGTCGAACTTGCTGCCAAGCCGCAGTTATTGCTTTTCCTCGATGAACCTACTTCTGGTCTTGACAGTCAGACTTCATGGTCAATCCTCGATCTTATTGATACACTTACTAAACATGGACAAGCCATTCTTTGCACCATCCACCAGCCTTCTGCCATGTTGTTCCAGCGCTTTGACCGATTGCTCTTCTTGGCGCGTGGCGGAAAGACGATCTATTTTGGTGAAATCGGCGAGAATTCCAACACACTGTCCAGCTACTTCGAACGCAACGGCGCCCATCCATTGGCCGAGGGAGAAAACCCAGCAGAGTGGATGCTTGACGTTATTGGGGCAGCACCAGGTTCTCACACAGACATAGATTGGCCAAAAGTATGGAGGGAAAGTCCTGAGCATACGAAAGTCAAGGAGCACCTTGCAGAACTGAAATCGACCCTATCTACCAAACCCGAGGATGACTCCGACCCGGAAGCTTTCAAGGAATACGCAGCAGGCTTTGGTGTCCAGCTTTATGAATGCTTGCTTCGTGTCTTTGCCCAATATTACCGCACACCAAGCTATATCTGGTCGAAGACTATTCTCTGTGTTCTGTCCGCCCTCTACATTGGATTTTCGTTCTTCCACGCTCCCAACTCTCTCCAGGGCATGCAAAACCAGATGTTCAGTGTGTTCATGTTGATGACTATCTTTGGTAACCTGTGCCAACAGATCATGCCACACTTTGTCACTCAGAGATCACTCTACGAAGTCCGAGAACGCCCATCCAAGACCTATTCCTGGCAGGCATTCATGACGGCCAATATTTTCGTGGAACTCCCATGGAATACCCTGATGGCCGTTCTCATGTTCGTCTGTTGGTACTACCCGATCGGATTATATAACAATGCGAAGCCCACTGATTCCGTCAATGAACGGGCCGGTCTCATGTTCCTGCTTATTTGGGTCTTCCTTCTCTTTACGTCGACCTTCGCCCACATGGTGATTGCTGGAATCGAGCTAGCAGAGACAGGAGGTAATATCGCGACGTTGTTATTCTCCCTTTGCCTGATCTTCTGTGGTGTTCTTGCGACTCCATCCAACATGCCTGGATTCTGGATCTTCATGTACCGGTTGTCCCCGTTCACATACCTGGTATCTGCTATGCTCTCAACAGGCCTTTCCGGCACTACCGTGACATGCGAGGCCGTCGAGTATCTGTCATTTAACACGCCTGGAAACCAGACATGTCAGGATTATATGTCATCGTATATCAGCGCCAATGGGGGTTACCTGTTGAACCCATCAGCCACATCAGACTGCCAATTCTGTACTATGAACAGCACGGATACCTTCCTTGCTTCAGTGGTTAGTTACTTCTCGGATGCCTGGCGCAACTTTGGCTTGATGTGGGTGTATATCGTCTTCAACATCGTCGCAGCGGTGGGTATCTACTGGTTGGCTCGTGTGCCAAAGGGCAAGATGGTGGCTAAGTGATCTGTGTACGTCGTGTCATCCCAGCTGCGTGATGGTAGCTCGGGAATCCTTTTACCCCTCAACATCATATATTTCCAATTACAATTTCTTTCAACTTCACTGTTCATTGTTTATTGTACGATCTTCAGAAGATTGTCCATATTACTTTTCTCTTCGTGTCGCTCGTTTTCCAGCTGACTGTCCTGAGATGTACTTCTTGGACACTCACTGGACACTCCGTTTTTTTGTTGATTTCGATTCTGTTCTGCTGTATACTTTCTCTTTCTTCAACAGTTGTACAGATAGAGCTATACACTATTAGACTTAGACTGCAACAGCAATAATCAAATTTGGCTTACATTATCAGCCGTTCCAATGCTTGGGTTGCATGAACTGATTACACTATGAAAAATTTCATAGTATATAGTAGAGATCGCCCGGAGTATCCATTGGACTACCTATCACATACACGAGCCTTATCGCATTCTCCAAAACCACAAGACTTCTATTCGACAAGACGAAATCTTCAGTTGTTTCCCGATGCCGTCCATCATGTCGGACGATAAGCATATTGCCGACCAGTAAGTCTTCTATAATAGTAGACTATCGCTTCCCATCCCATTATCAGTAACATCTATATTAAGGATACCCTAGTGAAAAGAAGTACTGACTATGTATAGTTGACATAGGATTTTACCACTATCTACTAGTAGCCTGAAGTGTGAATGAACAATATAACAACCTCACCTAGGTTAGTACGTACAGCCCCAAAACATACTGGATATCTATATGAAATAACCCGAATAAGCGACCCAAAGTTAATAATTAAAGGCAGCAGAATGAGAAGGGTTACTTGGGGCGCAAGGTAGCAGGGACGGGTATGCTTTGAACAATCTGAGTCACGACGTTTACAACATGAAGATGAAGAGGATAGGATTGTATCTAAACAGGCATTTCAATTATTTAGTATTGAGATCAAACATACTTGTTAAGAAGTGCTGCAGAGGATAGATCACCCCGTTACTAAAGGGAAAGCGGGCTCCAGGATTCTAATTCCGGTGAAATTAAAATAATTTCCATTTTGATCTGAGTGTATGTGATCGGACAGAATTTGAACAAGAAGGGACTGTGAAGAACCAGGCATGAAAGTGCGCTTTACATTGTCATCAGGGGTATTAGAGAAATGCTGCTCACCTATATGGCTCCACCGACGCCACAATTGTGGGAGCACGAAGCAAACAATCATCATCTGGCTACTATAGCACTGGAGGGTAATCTATGATAAATCGTAAGCTCTGGTCTCTGCAGAGTGCAGATACAAGAGGGGTACAAACGTGGTTGAAGGATGCTAATGTGACTAAATATAGTTCGGAACCATGGTATTTTCAGAACTTTGATATATGGATATCCTCAAGTCCTAACAGCCTCGATCCTGCCAGTCTGTGTAATGTGTAAGTGTGTACGGACTATGCAATGTCTCTGAAAGTGGGTGGGGCGGCCGAAAATTCTCCGCCAAACCGCCGAATCATCCTTTCGCTAGAACCACGATCATCGCGAACGGACCGAAATAGGCAAAAATTTCGAGATGGGTGGAGTACCCCAAGGCAACGGCGTTACCCGTTTGTCTCACTTTATCAATGAGTATCTAATAACGGAACACAAGATTGAAACATGTGGCATTTTGCGGAGTACGAGGCTGTCCGGAAAGTGATACATGGGGTTATGGCGATCTAATCCATTCAGAGAAAGCAGGTTTCCTACTTGGGTCAGATCGCGAACCCTGCCCCTTGTTGATCTTCTTCGGAGTCGAGGATTACTTCAACTGGTTCGGCGGTTCTCATTGCCTCCAAACGGGCATATGCTATGCCAGCCTGAGGGAGTGTCCTGGTGATAAGTTTGGTGCGATTCTTAGACCTCATTCATGTATATCAAGAAATCGTTCGTCGCCAGTAAATCCTGGATTGCTGTTCGATTTTGTCATTGGCACCATTGATCCTCCAAAGCGATTTCTTTCGAAGAGAAAGTAAAACTTGCTTCGTCAGTCGTCTGAGAATGGGAGGAAGCCCCTACCACGCATTACATTAGGGGCTATCAATAGTGATGGTATGATTCTAGAAAACTGCTAATGTCTACCCTCCCTCCGAATACGTGCTGCTTGCTAACATCATACAAAACCAATTCCTACTTTTCGAACCGGGTGAAAGATGGATGTATTAACCTGGCATTGACTAGGGAGGAGTAGCAGTAAGTTCTGACGTCTGAATCATTCATGAATTAGGCCAATTGACATTGCAGGATAAATGCAAAGTCAAAGCTTGGCTGCGAACAGATCAAGGCCTGGAAGAAGAGAAGAATACGATGTTCCTCGACCCCATTGCGGAAGATGTAGGAGGGGGGGGGGGGGGGGGGTCTATACTACCGATGGATTTGGGATCGGCGGACTGCTGAATAGATCTAGGATCCCGCAGCGTCGAGAAGTAGATTCGCTCTCATGGTCTGGGAAACCAAATTGCTACTGGGTTGGTTATCCGCCACTACCTATAAGTAACCCGTTGTACTTGACTATCGCACCATAGTGGATCGACATTAAGAGCAGGGTTGCTGGGATATATCTTTCCCAGCCTTTACCGACCGGGGATCAAAGTGCTATCGAACTGCTAACTGGATTCGAAAGATGGGTGTACTCGCGTTTAGATAATTGGGATGGCACAGCAAAGCAGAAAACAGCTTTATGACCTTAATACAGTAGGTTCGGAGTTTAGTATGGCAAATTCAAGAGGAAGCTTTATCATGTAATCAGATAATTCGGATTAGAAGATCCGCCATGACTTCGAATCACTTACTTATATTAGGAACTGTTTCCTAATTCTGCTTTTCATATTTTATAATATTTTTCAGGCATCTCCGAGGTATTTAGAAAAGCTCCAGAATGAAGAGGATTAGATTTCTTATTATTTTATTCTTTTAATTTATTTGCTGTTTGTCATTTCTTCCTCGTTAGTACCATTTTGTATCTCCTGTAGAGGTTGGAGTTGATCCATACATTTATTTTTGCTTGACTAGCATTTGCTTCAGAGTATCAAATGGTTGAGTCAATTCTGAGTCACGGTGTTTCTAAACCTATCTAGATAAGTTTTGTTGTTCCAGTCTAAATCTGGCCCGCTAACTCCTGAACCTGTCGCGGGTGCCCAGCACACTACATTCGTGGTCGTCTCAAACGTACCAAGCATTTGGAGGATATCCGCTCTTGGCGGCTTTACCCTTTCAAGGCGTCAGCATGTTACTCTATTTTTGTAATCCTGAGCGATGGTTGCTCGCAAGTAACACCTGGCCTAGGACTGGGATTGTAATGTGGCACGGTCACAACTCATTCTTGTAGACCAACGCGCCTGTAATTATACCAAGAGTGCCAAACATGCGCTTCATGGACATGTAACACTTCACTTCTACCCACTTACATAGAGTAAAATACTTAGCCGGATCTAAGACAGCGGCAGCAACCTTGTCAGGGTTTGATGAACTACAAGTGGGTCACGAAATCAGCCTCGCCGTCTTTTTTACTGCTTTGGGCAGTTGAAGGGAGAAGTACTTTTGTATCCAATCAAGCAGATTCTATGAATCTTAGAGTATCACTTGTCTCACACCTTTTGACGGATATCCTTCTCTCCGTGGATTCACCGAGGATTAAGTCCGTTTATGATGCACATACTAAAGGCCTTGGCCTTCTTAACCTATCATAAGCTAATCGGAGTGAGTTGGCAATCGGCGATGGGTTGGATAGCCCACCTCACAACTGCAGGTATGGAGAAAATAACACGACCATGAAGACGAAAATGAAACATGGGGTTGGGGTTGACTTTTCTGAGCTGGAGCACGTCAAAGCATCCGGTAGGTAGTTTAAGCAATGAAAATCGGTGTCAGAACCTTAGCATGGCAGAAAAGCGCAAGGACCATGAAGCGAGGCACTAGCCTCTTTTAGACGCAATCCAGGTACGGGACACAAGCAAACTAGGACGATGCTGCTCAGGCAGCCACAATATTACTCAAAGATGGCTGTGTATATCCACTTTGGCAATATGTTTCCTGCTCCAGACTATCATGTACGGGTCCTAAGTGGCCAGTGCTAAGCTAAGAGAGAGTATTTTCCGTATTCGTATTTGACCTCGGCAGGATCTTACTTTGGTGGACCCTGAAACAAAAAAGATCCAGGAGAACAATATAAACGGGAGCAATGTATATGCAGAGCCCTGGAAAGGAAGAGAAAATATATAATAGGGGCGACTGCTGTGCTGTGTCATTTAAGCGGACGTGCTCCAGGAGGACTGGACCCAGCTTTTCTTGCTCTACCATGCAATTGACAACTACAAACATCGTCGCACCTGCAAGCACATAATGGCGATGCTTAATCTGGTCTTTTCTGCTTCTTACCTCTATATATTTGGTACTATATTCTTTGACATAGTTCACTTTCTCTTACACAAATGGTCGAGATCTCGCTGGCGTATCCTCCGCTTTCTTTCTCGCTGTCATCAATATCATCACCTCTACTACCCCCGATCTCTTCAATTCAATCAGCGATACGCCAAACCAAATGCCTTGATTGCTCTTCCTCTCGAGCTTATATGTCAGTTGCTCGGAAGCATCATCGGCTGGATCCTTGCTACCATCCTGAATTGTTATATCAAACGTCTCGATTCGAAGGCCTTGTCTATTGTCCTCGTCGTACAAACCGTTCGCTCTCTTTTTGTTATCATTATTAACGGCCAGGACTCCAATCATATCGCACTTGACAAAGTACCCAAAGATCATAGCTGGGCATTTGTGGGACCGGAGTACCACTCCTTGCATCATATCTACCCAGATCGGTATATGGGGTCTATGGTAAAGCTGTTCGACTGGGTTGCGGGTACTGCATACGCGCTGAAGAACAAGACGGTGGTCATGACGGGCGGATCGGGGGCATTTGGACAAGCGATGGAAAAGCAATTACTGGCTGAAGGAGTCAAAAGCATACACAAGTTGCAGTTCGGCAAAGACTGGGACAATGGGGACTTCTCGCGCGTCGGTACCATCCTTCAAGAGGCAGATATCATCATTCTCGCCCACGGAACCAAAGGTCTGGATGCCATGGCCTCAAACTGCATCTCATCAGTCCGTTTGATTGAGCTGTTCATGCAACAAAAGTCCGCACAGTCTCAGAGAACCAAGCTTCTACCTGAAATCTGGTACGTTGGCAGCGAAGCAGAGCTTCATCCTGCCTGGGGTGGGCCTGAGATGGTACGATACACCGCGTCAAAGAGAGCATTCTTACCCTACGCTCGTGCTCTGTACAAGTCAGACAAGGTAATATATCGACATATTGTCCCTGCAGCGTTCAATTCCCGCATGGGAAAGGCGATTGTGTCGGCTGACTGGGCTGCGCGGTGCACAATGTCGTGGATTCGACGGGGAGCTTATTATATCCCGGTCACATATACGGGGCTCGCATGTCTGAACTTCTTCAAGTTTCTATTTGGGCCCTCAGCAGATCCGACATGGGTAAATAAGATAGGAGAATCCTCGGAGGTTGCATATTGCGGATAGTGTACATATTACCATTTCATTTTGTCACTTTTCTCCGTATGTAAGCGAGTTCTAGGGCTTTAGGCGCATAGAAATACTATATGTGTTACATTACTATAAATTAACATCGGAATGTCCTCTAGACCAATATGGCCGATCCAGGTCCGCTCATGCTTCTGCTTGATACGAATTAATGCTTCTTCTGCCAACCACACCAATGAAAAGAAACGTGGTTTCACCTACAGTCCCTCATGCATTCAAACAAAAAGCAAAATATGGAAACAAAAACATACAACAGAAGGGATTCGCTGGTGGTCACCCACCCAACTACTAACCTCCCGGCGTGTGGCTTAAGTACGGCTGAGCGGACGGGAAGCCCTGTTTTCCACACCCTGTGGTCGTATGTGCTTGATTGATCCATGACAACACTTAGATACGGCTGAGAACGAGGAACTTTCTCCAGTGATGCGATTCTCTCCATGTAACATCGTACTCTGAGCGCCTCTGTCAGGCACAGATGTGAAGGTTGGCAGTCATCGTGGCCGCAAGGCAGGATGACACCCCAGCTTCTGTAATCAGAAGCAGCCAGTCAAATACCGACGATAAGATTAGCTTGGGGGAAAGGCGTAATCCAGAGCCGCGCTAATAGACTTACGCGCTGCTGCGCCTTCTTCATATAGGGCATAGTTGCATGCGCCGGCGTTTATATAACAACCGAACCTGCCACTACCAACTGGCCCCCGAATAGCACCTTGTTTGTTTCTTTCACCACCTGTACTGCCCATACTATATCCACAGAATGCCAACAGAAGCTGTCCACCACCTCAGTCGTGCTCATTTTACAATCGCAATTATATGCCCGCTTCCCCTGGAGGCAGAAGTGGCGATACCGCTGTTTGACACGGTCTACGATAGAACTGTCTATGAAAAATACGGTCCTGTACGAAATGACCCCAACCACTATACGCTCGGCCGCATTGGCTGTTACAACGTGGTTCTGGCCCACATGGGTGGTTGTGGGAAAGCCGAATCATCCAGCGTGGCCAGTAATATCAAACAAAGCTACCCGGGCATCGAACTGGCCCTTTTAATAGGGATCTGTGGAGGAGTGCCTTACAGGACGGACGTGGGTCCAACACAACGCAGGAGAGATGTTTTCCTCGGCGATGTGATAATTAGCAGCGCGATTATTCAATATGATTTGGGGAAAAGACTTCCGCACCGATTTGTGCGCAAGAATACGTTAGAGTCCAATTTAGGGCGAGCGAGTCTGCAGATCCGATCATTCATGACCTGCTTAGAGTCGCGTCATGGCGACCTCTCCAAAGACGAACAGGGGCATCTTCAGACTATACAAGGTAGCAAGGATGTGCCATATCCTGGTATTAAAAGCGATATCCTGTTTAAAGCTGAATACAAGCATTGCGTACGCTGTCTGTGTATCAGTGATGCCAGCGGGGATCCAAGTGTCGTGGACCGCCGTCGTGTGGACTCTGATGGGGCTCCGTATATCCATATTGGCCGGCTTGCCTCTGGAGATACTGTGATGTGCTCTGCCAAGGATCGAGACAAGATTTCCAAGCGCGAGGAAGTTCTTGGTTTTGAGATGGAAGGGGCCGGCGTATGGGACAATATCCCTTGCATCCTGATCAAAGGAGTAAGCGACTACGCTGATAGCCATAAGAATGATACTTGGCAATACTACGCAGCTGCGAGTGCAGCGGCTTGCATGCGTGCTCTCCTGGATCAGAATCCCATTTCGAATGCGACATCATCAGCGGGCCTGGCCCAGGGTATGTAAGCAACTATTGTGTTCATAGCTTTCACTAGGTTCTATTAGCTGTGTACTTTACTGAGCGTCAATTGATTACCCTGCAGATATAATTGCCTCCCAGTTTAATCCGCGAAAAAGACCCGCAGAGACTTCTGAAGACTCCAGTAACGAACGGGAAAAGGCGTGCCTTGATCTATTAACTTTCCCCCAAGCTCAGTATCGCCTAGACGAGATTATGGATCCCCTCAGTACGACATGCACTTGGGTACTAGAATGACCAGAATATAAGACATGGATGAGCGGGGAGGATTTAAAAAGTCACGGAGGATTTTTCTGGATCAAAGGGAAGCCCGGAGCCGGAAAGTCGACGCTCATGAAACACCTCCTTTGAAAGGCAAAGCAAACTGGAAAAGACACAATCATATCCTCTTTCTTTTTCCATGCCCAAGGGGTGGACCTGGAGAGGAATACTGTGGGTATGTATCGCTCAATCTTGCACCAGCTTCTCTCGTCTACTGCCGTTCCATCGAGTGCCAAACAGCCCTACTTTAGCTTTGCAGCGAAGATGCTAAGTCAAGATGACGGCATAAATTGGACAATCCGAGACTTGAAACATCAGCTGTTATCGCTCATCCGATTGCTGAACAACCGCTACGTGTTCTTCTTTATTGATGCTCTGGACGAATGCGACCAAGCCGAGATGGAGGACATGATACCGTTCCTCGAGCACTTGGGGCACTCTTTGAATGCATGCGATGTTCATCTGAGAATCTGTCTGGCAAGCCGACACTATCCACAACTCAATATTGAACGTGGCATTGAGTGGGTCTTGGAGTACCAGCAGGAGCATCAAGGCGACATGCGGAAGTACGTTGAGACGAAATTGAAAGGGGGCAAGTCAAAAATGCTCCAAGAGATTAGAGAAGAAGTGTGCGCCCGAGCATCCGGTGTATTCCTCTGGGTTATACTTGTAGTTCGATCGCTAAATGATGCGTTCGCCAAGGGCAAAATCCATGCTGTACGTCAACGGCTGGATGAAATCCCGGACGGGCTCGATGATCTTTTCACCGATATGCTGACCAGAGACACTGAGGAAATTGATGACCTTATCTTTTGTCTTCGACTCATCTTGTTTGCACAACGTCCATTGTCCAAGGATGAGTTCTACTTCGGGGTGATGTTTACCAAAAACGGCTTGATCAAAAGAGAAGGCGAATGGCACATTGACCCGCACATTGAGAACTTTATCCTCAACGTCTCCAAAGGCCTCGTGGAAATTACCCGCACCAAAGCTCGCATAGTACATTTCATTCACGAGTCAGTGCGAGATTTCCTACTACGACGGGACGGTTTTAGCAAACTCCAGGCTGGGTCGAGCGCGAACACAATCGGGAACGCCCATAACGAGCTTGCACAAATCTGCTTCCGATACATCTGTCAAATCAAGCTCATGGCCGCAAAGGAGCTTCGAAGACCCTGTGTATGGCCACCCCTAGTATGGCCACCTCAAGTCGAGAACTATCTGAATGCAGAAATCCCATTCCTCAATTATGCTATCCATAGCCTCCTGCCTCACAGCAATGCGGCTGAGGCTGGAGGCACTTCGCAAGCTGCCTTCCTGCAAGCGTTTTCTTTGTCATTCGAGGACTTCAAGCACATCCGCAATGCCCTTACATTATGTCACATTCGCCAATATGGATCCGACGTCACGGTTCTATACGTTCTAGCAGAATTGAACTTGGACCACCTCATCCGCCTGGAACTTCTACGTACGCCACAGATGTGGAAGCAAATGGGAAGGTATCACAGCCCAATGGGTGCGGCTGTCTACTTGGGTAACACACTTGCAATCAGGGCCTTACTTGGTTGCAATACGAGTTCAGATGCCTCTGTCGACAACTCCTTGCTTGAGGCTGGGGTTATTGATCGTATGAAACAATATGTGGTCAACAGCAAGCGAATCAAGATGAAAATAGGTTCTATGGCTTTGTATCTGGTGGAGTACGCTATTAAACGTGGTCATGTAGCCATATTAAAGCTCCTCTACCTCACTGGCAAAATCGATCTGAACCATAAGCTCAACTGTCGTTCGCTACCGCTTATCTGTGCGATTAAGAGTGCCAAGGCAGAAATTGTGGAATTTTTGCTCAGCTGTGATAGAGTCACTATTGCCAGCCCCACAAACGCTTTGCAAGCTGGGATCACTCGAGGTAAAAGGGATGTTTGCAGTGTCCTACTTTCCCTCCCATGCAGTCTTCGTTGGTTGGACTCCTACGGGGGAGTTGCCATCCACTGGGCAGTAACTGGAAACAACGGGTCTACAATGAGACAGCTCCTTGAGCTTGGTTGCGACGTAACGCTACGGGATGGAACTGGTCGAGATGCTTTGTCACATGCTGCCGAACAAGGCAAAATTGAGATGATGAAAATCCTAATTGAGAGCGGGGTTGTCGATATAGATGGGAAAGACGGTCAGGGAAGGACGGCTTTCTCATGGGCCGCAGCACCATACAGTGAAACCATCAATCGTTCGCCTGGCCCGAAAAAAAGTTGGGATCAATTGCAAAAGGAAGCCATGTATTTGCTACTCAGCACGGGAAGAGTTGATGTGAACTCCAGAGACAAACATCAATGGACGCCCTTATTATGGGCCGTTCAGAGAAATAAACCAGTGGCAGTGGACATTCTTCTTGAGGCCTCAGAAACTGAGGTTGACTGTAGAAGTGTGACAGGAAAAACACCACTTACGGTAGCCGCAATGTGTGGACACGAAGCCATGCTATGTAAGCTCCTGCAGTCAGGTCGCGCGGATGTCAATTCTCAGGATATTTTCGGGAGAACACCTTTATCTTGGGCTTTTTACCCATCTGGTATGTCTCCACGGCCTTCTGGACAAGGTCTTCTTCCAAAGTCCAGCAGGAAGTGGCAGTGCTTGGTAGACGGAACATCCCCGCATCGTGCAGTTCCGTTGCTGCTGGATTGCCCGATAATAGATGCCAGCATTCCGGATTCCTTTGGCCATTCAGCCTCGTGGTGGGCCCAAGCTTTCAGGATTGATTCTCCCGCAGTCTTGGAATGGGTTGAAGAGGAAGACAGAAAAGTCATGCAGTTGCTCATAGATCATCTGTCGAAAAAGAACAAGTCCAATATTAACGCGGTTCTGCCACTAGATAGGGAAACACTCGAGGGCGAAATGGAGGTTGTTGCAGCGTCCTATACACCATATGACTATTGAAGACCCCAGTGAGGCATCTAACCTATTGATGTTATTTTCACCAATTTATCTATAGATAAGATCCACCTGTAAAGGCTCATGGAGCACTCTCCTTCTCGATCGACTGATCTGGACGTGGTGCTGTGGTAAGGCTATATCTCTTCTCATGTACATAATTACATTCAACAAATAAACAAATACATTTGTCACACTCACAGTAAGAGTCTAACGGGCTCATTTGATATACTTCCGGTTACGCGTCAAAGGGCAAAGTCACCCCCGCAAAGGCATCCTCAGCTCGAGCTTGCAGGAGACAGGAGACCATCGTCTTCGTACATGACCCGTTTTACGATCTGATATTACCAAATACTTATATACTAATTTGAATTCCATTCTATACCATCTTTTTGATCATCTTCAAGCCTTGTAGCCAGGCTATTGGGTTTTCGCATTCATATCCTCAGACAACAAACTAGCCATGAAAGCTGCATACACAGCCGTCAGAGCATGCGGAATACAATCAGATTTCACACTGATGACTGTTTATCATGAACCAGTTTATGCATGATCTCTTCTCTCCAGCCCCAGCCCAGAGCAAAGGTGGCCCCAGGCCCAAGAGTAACTGTAGTCCCCACCAGTCCCCCAACAGCCTTCAACCAAGAGAACGAGGCACCAGCATCTTTCAAATCTTTAAACTTCAATGCTAGCCACATAAACCCACTAGCCATTGATATCACTTCATCATACTGGAGGAACCTCGCAATGCCATCAGCGAATGAGGTGACGGGCACCAGGTGGCCTCTCAACCCAGGAAGAAAGGCACTAGCGAACGAAGTATGAGCCGGTGCAGTGCATCGAGCCCGGAGAAACGTAAGTCCAGAGATCAAGGCGAACGTGCCATATGCGTACCGAACGTAACGCATATTCTCCTTACGTTCTTCTTTCCGTTGTGGCTTCTTCTTACTCCCGAAAGCTCTCTTGATCAGACGATGCAAGGGAGCCTGTAGCAGAGGTACGACGACAGGAAACAATTGCCAAATGGCATTGTAGTTGCGGCGCGATTCAACCGTTGGTGTCACGAAATTTGCGAATGTGGGGAAATAGTATCCCGTTAGCATGGCGATCAGCAAAGAGCTCGAAGCCTCCTGCGTTATCTGATGCTTTGCCCCCGGTAGAAGGCTTGAAAGGGGCGAGCGGATATGTTCCAATGCGTAGTAGATTGGAGCAAATTTTCCAATGCCCTTCAATTGGGACGCGATTCCCGCGGCTATCGGGCTATTTGGTTTTCATTTAGCCTTATTTACTTGTGGAGGGGAGGATTTTCAGGTAGGTGAACTTACAGTATGAGCTCATACCAGGAATGTGCCTTGCGATAACTTTCCAACAGCCATATTCCATAAATGGGGCCAATGTCGGCCATAAATGATAGCATTTGAGTCCGGGATTGCGGATCAGATCCACTGATAGAAGGCAAGAAACACGTAATTGCAGGCCGAAAGAGCTTGTCCAGGAATGGGATATTATAGAGTGGTCTGGCTAGGCTGAGTGCCTCCCCATTCTCTGCAGACCATATGCCCTCTACAAATAGAGACACCATGAATGGCCCAGTCTGAGTTATCAACGCCCCCATTGTCTTTTGCGCAGCAGCATAACAGGCAACAAGAGGAACGATTGAAAGAGCACGCTTCCATAACACATTATCCCGTTTGAAGACACTGTTGTCATCATCCAGATACGGCATGGTGCATGCTAGCGACTTTGGTGGCAGAGGTAGACCGTCGATCTTTGCTGCTCCAACAATTGTAGCGGACGTTTTATCGACCAAGTATTGACTAAGATATGGAAGAAGATAAAGCCCAATGATCTTTTCTTTGAGACCAGCTAGAGCCTCTATTCTGGTCAAGTCATAAGCTGACTGCGAAATATGTTCAAGCCGTTTCTGGCGGATGTTCTGCCATGCTTGCAGGCACTGGTGGATATCCCGGACATCTGTCCTAGGTTTTGTAGGGCCCTTCAATAATCTAGAGAGGCTGTTTGCAAGCGATGCAGCGCTCTCAATTGCACTGTTGCCCCCCTGTCCCAGATTTGGTGTCATCTATAACCAATATCTTAGTTGAGTCTCTGGTAATGCTTGGGAGATTAGACGCACCTTATGGGCTGAGTCACCAATGCAAACATATCGATCGACACACCAATGCTTATAGACAGCCTCTTCAAGGGGTACAAAAGTTCTGACAATTGCTCTTTTGTTGATTTCAGCAAGCGGTACGTTGGGAGTTATTGGCTTCTGTAGATAGGGGCCAAGATGGCTATCGATCTCATCTTGACTGAATCTTGGAATTTGAGATGCGGGGTAAGTTTGGTCCATTCTAGTGAAGAAAAACCAATAAACGCGCCCTTCTTTGCCGATGATCGTGAGTATGGAATAGCCCTCCGCGAAGGTTCTATGTCCGTGTCCCGGTCTCAGTCCAGGGGTGGCTGAGGATATGCCGAATACACAGTTGTACTCGGATGTCATCACTATATTGCATACGAATTAGTAAGGGTCATATGAAGATTTTGCTTATGTATGGTGGAGTCTTACAGTTCTTCTCCTTCAGGGCTTCATGTTCCATTCCTCGAGACTCCATATACTGCCACATCTGTCGTCTCACTGTGCTCCGTACCCCATCGGCTCCAACAACAAGATCACCCTCATAGACGGATTGATCCGCACAACGGACCATAACCTTTTCAGGGGTATGCTCTATCTCAGTCACCTTCTTGTTCACCATAACACGATGTCTTTTGTCTCCGAGGCCCTCGTACAGAATGCTGAGCAGAACTTGGCGATCAAGGAATGCAACCGGATAACCGTGTCTATTGAATCAGACTCGCCGCCAGTGTATGAAATCTGAGGACGACCGGATATATTGGCTTACCTTTCATATATAATTAGGGGAGCAACTGTGTCGGTGATGGGCTTGGCGTCATCGGTCCATGTGAAATTTCTAGTGAGAGGCTCAACTTGACTGAGAACGTCGTCGTAAAGGCCTAGTTGGTCCAGGATGCGAGCACCGTTTGGGAGAATACCAATAGATGCACCAACCTGGGGTGCAATATCCGCATGGGACTCCAGCACAACAAAGTCTATGTTGTTTCGAAGCAGACAGTGAGCGAGTGTAAGCCCGGCGATTGAACCGCCCACAATCACAACGCGGAACCTGGATTCGGAATCTGCCATGATATACTCTATAATTTGGAATATCCAAAGATGTCGCCCTAACGTGAATAACAGGCAGTGTGTGAGGGACCGAAACGACGACGACGACTGGAGGTGCCATGGTCTTTATGTGTGTCTCCTCGGGTGGACCCATCTAAAGTAGTCGGTGTAATTTAGCATAAGAGAGAAATCCATCATAAGTGTTAGCATGCTCCATTTCGGTTACGCAAAGTGTCATGACTACGATTAAACTAAAACTATGGGAAAGGTCGATCAAAGCTCAATGTAGTTAGAAGGCAAAGGAGCATTTAGGACCGTTCCTTCATGAAACGCAGTGGGTCCAAGCCTCGAGCCGAGAAACCCGAGAAATCCGGAAACGCAACTTACAAGAAACCCGATGATCCCTAGTCCACCTATACTCCTTTTTCTCCAGGAGGCTGTTGTTTTCGATTGTTTTTTATGGTTTCCATCATGACGGCCTCGCATACCACTATCTCCACAACGAGAGATCGGAAACGTCGCGAACAGAAGCCCCGCGTTCTGTTGTCATGCACGTCGTGCAGGGAGAAAAAGTATGTATTGATAGTATGATCAAATGACAATTGATCTCTTTGCTTCTGTTTAGCAATGCATAACATCTTCAAAGGCTGAGATGCAGCCGGGAACGCCCCTGCACAAACTGTCGGAAACGAGGCCAGGATGCAGCCTGTCAATACAATACCGAGCGTTCGAACGCCCGGACATCGGGGAAGCCAGAACCTACCGACGTCCATAATGAATTGCAATACTTAAAGGAAAGATTGCTCTTCTTGGAAAGGCAAGTCACGCGGGATTGCAACTCTTCTTCTACGTCTCGGGATGATAGGCTCCATGTTGGCGAAAGTCCCAGCAGAGATTCTAGCGAAAGTGAGATAGCTTTGGCCGCATCACAAGTTTCCGCAGGGGGAAGTCCCTTAACTGTTTGCTTCCTGACTGGGGAAAGTGGAACTCGATTCGTTAATCCAAGTCACTGGCAGGCAATTATGAACGATGCGGTAAGTCACACCAGAGATATTTGGTCCTGCCTCTAGGAGGGGTTTTTCATCATGACATGTCGTAACGTAGATGTCAGGCCCAGAAGCTCAACCAAAAAGATTACAACAATAATGATGGCGAAGACACTAATAGGATCTCCCGGCCGGAAGGCCCAGTCCTGCTACTGGGAATTTCACAGATGATGGACATGGCAGAGCTTTTAAATGCACTACCGCCTCGCGAAACTGCAGATATGCTCGTCGATCGCTGTCTGAACTCCAGGGAACCATCGCTAAGTACGTACTTAAATCCCTACTGTCTTACACACATCCTTGAGAAGGTCTAACAAGTTCTGCAGTCATCATTCACGCTCCGACGTTCAAAGGCGAAGTACATGCCATCAATAACTGAGCTATAATATAATGATCTAACGCAGGTTTTCAACAGTACCGGAGATTCTGGGATAACCCCGCCGGAGCACCGGTCGCTTGGATCGCACTATTGTATTCAACCCTCTCTTGTGGGATATACATTCAGCATACGGGAGATCCGAAAGTGTCCTCGTTAGACTTGCCTAGAGCATTCTATGTGTACCGTAATAATGGTGCAGTTGCGTTGGCGAAGTCAAATTTCGCTACTCCGGGCCTTTATAAAGTTGAAGCATCCATCTTATACCTCGGCATCGAGTATCTCCAAAGCAACGACTACAAAATAGGACTCCCAATGTTACTCAGCATTGTGTCGCGACTAGCAATCATGATGGGATATCATCGGGATCCTCAGCTCTACCATCTCCAGATATCGAGTTTTGAAGCAGAAATGCGGCGCAGAGCATGGCTTGTATTGATCACAATCGACTCCGTACTCGCATGGCATACAGGTCTACCCCGGGTTATTAGCCAGAGTTTAGGCGATGTGAGGCGCCCCATGAACCTTCTGGATAGCGATTTTGGCCCAGAAACTACTGTCCTTCCTCCTTCGCGCCCCGCAGATGAGGTGGCCAGCAACATTGTATACATGTCGGCAATGGAGCAAATGTTGTCTGTCGCCAACGAAGTCGGCGACATGGCTTCACACCCTTCCCTCCTTCCCGAAAGAACTCTTGAATTAAATATGAAACTGGAAAATACCAAGAGTCGCTTACCCAGCATACTTCAGTTGCAGTCTCCAGAGACACGGGCATCAGATGACGAGACTGTGATCAAACAGTACTGTCTGGAAATAACGTATCAGCGCGCGCGATGCATCTTACATCGCCATTACTTGACGGCTCTTTATCCAGAGCTTCATAAGGGACTAAGGTCCGTGTGCGTGGATGCAGCCCAGCAGGTTCTAACTCTCTATTCTGAACTATTCCAAGTTCTGGCTAAAACACATAATCAGCAGCTAGCGTGGTTCGGGGCATCTCGCTCAAATTCCGATTGCTTGACAGCTGCCATGATAATATCTTTGGAGGTGATAACACAATCGAAAAACGGCAGAACTGTGGGAATTACGCCCCAGGCTGATCTCATTGAGCTATTGAAGGCCTCCCAAATATCCTGGAGGAGCTCACCAAGACCAACATCGGAGACCCTCAAAGCTGCAGGTATAATTGGTACAATGCTAGATCTATTGGGATATGGCGGGGTGGGTCCCTCGCTTGCCTCATATGGGGCTCAAGAAGGGCAGCAGAATAATAGAGAAAGCACAGAGACGTTCTTACGATCCCCAAGTATGATGCATGACATACTGACGGGGGATTCTGCGTTGGAACTGTTTGACTGGGTAAGGTGTACTGCTCCATCGCACCTATTACGCTGACCATGACACTTCAAGGCCCTTTGGGATCATGAGATGCAATATCTGAGTGCGGTGGAAAATCAATTGTGATAATGCTGATTGCGTGCATCTTACCCAATCCAACGGTGGATTGATGAAAACATTATTTGGTCAAAAGCATTCAGAGTTACTGTCAGCATACTAAGGGAAACCCCGGGAGCATACTATACTAAACCGAAATTTCGGTTAGAATGGCTAGATGCTTTATATAACCTTGCTTTATATACTCTGTTCATTTGAATCTGTACGTTCTATTGTCGTTACAAAAATGCAGAGAATTAACATTGATCTGATACAGGCTAGCCAATCAATCCAAGATCTATCACCCGACTCTTGCCAATAGCGATGAGAGCTATCCCTCAGCTCTCAGAGCAATAGAAAAACCAGCCTGCATCTACTTGAGCACGAACAGGTCTAGAACTCAGGGAGTGTGTTATCGTAAGCAGTGTCCCATACAGCATTACTGTCCTCGCCTGTTTTGTGGAGAACGGTACAGAGAGCTGCGTCCTCAGTATGGCCTGCAAAGTTGATGTGTGCAGACTTCTCTTTGAAGTCACCATAATCGACCAGGTCGCCCGGGGTCGTGTGGATGTTGGAGACATGAAGCTGGATAATAGGGGTCACATGCTGACAGTTGTTTTGCTTGACGGGAATCATTGATGTATCTTCGTTGCTCTTCAGAAGTGGGCCGATGATGCCGGAAATAGGTCCTAGGTCTATGACAACATCACAAAGTATTTTGTTAAGACGATCTTCTTGGCACCCATAATGCAATTACACGCCTGGTAAATGCCAGGCCCGAATGTATCCTGTATCTCAAGGGCAACGCTCTCTAGAGATTGCCTACTCATGATGGTTGCATCCGTTCAGCGCTTGGGTCGCTAAGACCGTCGAGTCCTTGAGTGTGGCTTACTGACACCCTGAGCTATGTCACTGGTTATCAGCTCAGCTTCCATGCACGCCATCGCCTGAACGGCCTAAATCAAGGATGCCTTCGCGTGACAGGGGATTAAGATCTAGATTGCAAGCTCGCGCACCGGTTCCGATGATTAGAAAATAGCCACGCGTTTCAGCGTCACCACGATGAATTCCAACGGAAGCGAATAATAATGAAAATCAAAGCCAAGAAAAACAGGAAACAAAAATAATTAGAAGATAAAAACATACAACAGAAGGGATTCGCTGGTGGTCACCCACCCAACTACTAACCTCCCGGCGTGTGGCTTAAGTACGGCTGAGCGGACGGGAAGCCCTGTTTTCCACACCCTATGGTCGTATGTACTAGATTGCCTTTTACTTTATCCTATGAAGCACATTATAGAAACTCTATGCATAATACCAACCCTCATCTTCTTCAAGTCAGGACAGCAGCTTTAGACGAGACGCATGCTAGACTACTCGGCGGGTTCGGGATTCCTGCTCTGAACCGATCGGAATAATTGCACGATGAGCTTCACCATTACCTGTAATTACATTGTCCAGGAATGTAGCATGCCCATAATGCATCTTGTTGTGTCGACAGCAAAAGAACTTCCCAATGTATTCTGTATCATCGGGAAAATATTTCCCTTCATGGGGTCTACATCAGGCTCCGGCAGCATGAAAGTCATGCGTTGCGGTTGCAAGGGCTTGATCTGCGCACATGTCATTCGAGCAGTCAAAAGTTTGCTTTCTATAGTCAATGCCGTTGAATGGCAGCACATTACGTACATTAGGTCCACAAAGAGAAAACATACGTTACACATAGCAAGGCGTTATGAAAGATTTCCTATCTTATAACCCCCCTCTATCCCTTGCACTAAAACAGAACAAGTCTCGAGAGGAAATGTGTTCGGGTCAAGGTTGGAAGAAGGTTCATGAATAAGCTGATACAGTATATATCAGCGCCTACGTTGTACAACTTGAACAGGGAATTGCTCTTGCTTGTGTAACACTCCCTGGGATAGCAGATACTTATTTGTAGAAACTTTAATTCGGGGTAAGTTGACGAATTGGGACAATAACGTAGCGGGGAGATAGAGGACAATACAACATAGCTTCATTCGAGAAACTGTGAGACCTCATTTCGCAGGAATTCGACGGTACCCACCAAGCTAGATACGCCGTCAAAGGCTCCTTTCACATTGTGAAACCCGGCTCTCCTGATCATGTTGATGACATCTCGAGTCGGGATGCACAGAGCCAAGCTGTGCCCCTGCGACCGAAGAAAGAATCATCAATGGAAAACAAAATACGTACCGAGTGTTGCTGAGAAGCCAAGGGTCTGAGGCTGCCAGTCTTGCCAGCAGCAGCATGACTCCCCTACTCACGGGAGCAGGCCTGGGCGGAAGTCGTTGCCCTTACCTTGACGGATTGGCATGCGGTACCTTATGGTTCAAGAGGATGTCACCTGCTCGAGATCTCTTCTGGGTAGAGCCGTCTATGTGTGAGCTTCAGAAGCACTCGAAGAGGTCTGAAGAGTCCTTGACGAGCTTTCGGCGACTGGAGCCAGCAATCCATAGGTCTCGTATGCAGGACGTTTTCAACGCCTCTTGGGAAAAGAGCGGAGCAGACCCACCATTGAGAGTTGGTATGAGTTTGAATAAAGCTGCAATCGACCCAGATTACCTGCGCGACATGGGTTTTTCGCTACCTGGCTCTGTTGTCGACAGTGCGCTTGTAGCAAGTTTTGATTATGTTCATACGGCCACTCATACTCAGCTCAGAGCCCTTATGACTTGGTCTATGGAGAACCGCAAGTACGAACCGGACATTTTGTTAATTCTGGCCACCTTCATATGACAAATGTCAAACGCTCGTCATCGTGTTATGGAAAATGCTGTTACTATCCCCGAAAAACCTGAGGTTCAGAGTAGGGTGGAAGTTCAAGGGAACCCTCCCTGGGTATAGCGACCTCGTGGATGACTCAAGATACACGCAGCATACGGCCGAGGGATTTGACATTTCGATTCCTTGGTCCGGAGAAGTGGTGTCAGGTGGCCATGCTGTCTCCAGGGTCGTGGAGCTAGCTACAAGACCCGAAAAGCAAGATGTTCTCTAGATGTTCGTGATTAAGTTATCTAACTGGGGCGGATCAGCCAGATTTCCACGTATACAACCCGGCCGCACTTAGATTGATGTATGACAATGATTGGCAGCACAAAGTCGACTTCACCTGGGCACTTTGTATAGCCATGTGGGAGGAAGGTATTCTATCTGCTGCTTCAATCAGTACTCTGAGGATTGAAAAAGGTCGCGTGGCAAATGATGACAGGGCTGGAAAGGGTTATGAGGTGCGATAGTGGTACTAGTGGATATTGCTGAAGAATGACTCTACCCACCGGTCATACTAGCGTGATTGAAATATATTTTGCGGAAGATCGGCTTCAATCAACCCGAAGTCGAACGTTGTGGATCTAAAGTCAACTTAAGAAGGCTACTAGTACTACCAGTATGTATGAGGGAAGCGAGTGGTGTGTTTGAAAAAAAGTGACTACATAAAAAAAAAGGAGCGAAAAAATAATAATGAGTTTGTATTTGAAGAGAAGAACAGTTAATTCAAAGCGGAAGGAAAAAGTTAAGGAAAGGAAAAAGATCTGTCCCGAGGGAGGTTCGAACTCCCGGCCTTGGGATCGCATGGAAGTTATGCTTCCACGTCATACTGTAGTATGAGACCCACGTGATAACCAACTACACCATCGAGACGACTTGTTGAAGAACGCTCACTGACATAGCATAATATGGCAATAGCAGGCAGAGACAGGGGTTCAATGATCAATCCCGCCCTCATTTCTCCTTTTTCCGTCCCCAACGAACGTGCAGAACCGGCGATAAGATTGATTAAGCTTACAGAGCCCCTAAGCCGCGGGTCTAGTACAGGGATGTGCTTTAACCATTTCATCTTTCTACCCAAAGGAGCCGCAGTAGCGTCGCCAGATGCTATTTTATTTCTACATTGGGAAACTCCGAAAGTCCCGATACGAAGCCCATGGGTTACCGATGCCACGGTTTTGGCTGGCACGTCATCAGATGACCACAGCATATGTAGAATGGGAGCCCAATTTAACCAATACCCCGTCGGAATAACTCTCTGCACTATCCGATAGCCAAACTGGCTAACCGCTCGTGAAAATCCATCAGTAGTCAGTACAACTTAGTGGGTCTTGAGCTTTGCCTTTCACGGCCACCCGGAAATAAGCTCTGGGATACATTGTTTTCCTAATCCTTCCAAGTGCGGCCCGCTATCGGGCTCGGGCATACAATAGGGGCGTTAACATCTTTCGTTGACAGTTAAATAACAGCCATCCCAACTCAAAATTCGACTAATGACTTCCACACTCCAACAGTCCCTCGCCAAAACCCAACCAATCTAACCATGGACAAACTCCCTCCCCGCATCGAGGCCTTCCTGGGGCGTCTCTTGCGCAACAAACGAGGCCGCGACGCAAAACTACTCACGCGCATCAGTCCTGCTCTTCAGGCGCTTCAACCCACCATCGCGGTAACCTCGTCGGTGGGCCCATCGCAGTCTCCACTACCCGCAGAATACACTCAGGTTGGCGCGAACCGCTTCCCGCCTCTTTCCTGGACGGTACCCAACGACTCGGTGCCCGCAGAGAAAATCAACAGCTACGTGCTCATTGTCGAGGATGCCGATGCGCCGCTGCCAAATCCTATCGTGCATGGGCTATACTACGGACTTTCAAAGGACAAAACCAGTATCCCTTCAGATGATGTTGTTGTGACGGACGCGAGTAAGAGGGCACTACAAGGGGGATTTCAATACGGGGTGAACTGGCACCAGAATGTGTGGAGTGGGCCGCGACCGGTATTAGGACACGGCTCGCATCGGTATTTCTTTCAGGTGTTGGCGTTGGGAAAGGCGTTGGAGGAGAAGCCTTGGGGGAAGGAGGAGTTGTTGCAGTGGCTGGAGAAGGAGAAGGAGAGTGTGTTGGCTTGGGGGGAGTGGGTGGGCACTTTTGTGCGGGAGCCTTAATCGATGGAATGTGGAATGGATGATGAACTATGAAACTTTGCTAAGTTAGTGGAATGCTTAATTCTAATTCTAATTTATTCAGTCATATAATTTTATGCTCGCTGTCGGGTCGATCATTTTTGGGTATGGATGGTCAGGTGATCTGAATGTTTGTTCGCTTCATCAGTAGCATTCCACTCCCTAGGTATCCCCTTGTCCTTCATCTCTGCTGCAATGTATCTACCCGACAGCTGTAACGACCATTTTGAATTCATCGGATGATTCGGTCATGTTGTGTTGCATCAGATTCCCAGGCGAGCAATGTCCTTATTCGTCCAATTTCCCGATGAGGGCCTCACTACCCGTGCGCCACACCCAACGCTAGTAAAATCTTGCTGATTGTGTAACAGCTGGGGGGAAATATACAGCCCGCATCGTGATCCTCCAGCATTGTACGACATGACTAGAGGCCGGCCCAGCGGCTGCTCGCAGTAGCAATTTGTGCGTGTAGTTCAGGAACGAATGATAGATTTTATTCTCCTGGCAGCCGTTAGAGAACCTCACTGGGGTCTACCCCTGATGCGGTACAGACTTGAGAGGCAGTGTCCTCCAAAAAGTCCCTCATGGCATGCTTCTGAGATATGCTCCAATCCTGCTCGTGCTGAAGGTTTTAGGCATAGGAAAACTCTCGACTAAACTTTGTCAGTGATGATGGCTACGCTTTACTGGCCGTTTTGAGTGGGATTAAACATACACTGGGAGGCATCCTGCTCAATGTATCATGGGCCCGGTCGTAATCGTGGCGTATCTATGCCTCTCTTAGACGGGACATTGCCTAGGAGGGAGCGATATCACTTGGCAACGTGCATAATAATGTTGGAGATTAGGCTTCGAGCATATAGCGCACTACTCCGTACAAATAGCTGATTGTTGCAGAAAAGCGGGGTGGATGGTCGGTGGCTATTTGGGCAGTGTTGCTCCGTAGCTTCTGCATACCTTTCGAAACGAGGTCGTTCAGACTATTTGTAGCAAGACTTCTGGCCCCAGATTATGTGCTGCTTTTCAGACACGAGTCTCTCATCTACAATACAATGACCCTGAGAGATGAAAAAGAGCAATCTGCTTCCGATAGCAGTAGCCCCCTCAATACCATAGAGAGAAGCGCGAACGTTGAAAGCTCCACCTCTGATGCCATCGTTGTTGTGAGTACTACGTTGTCCTCGCTAAAATAACCATACAGGAAATTTCTAACTAAACATCTGACAGGACTGGAATGGACCAGATGACCCAGAATGTCCTCGAAACTGGCCAAAGAGCCGGAAATGGCTCAATGTGCTTCTGATCTCTCTTCAAGGAACCCTATCCCCGATCGCTTCGACAATCCTAACTCTAGGTGTATTCGACATCGCAACCGAGTTCCGTCTAACGAGCCCATATACCCCAGCCCTCCCCATCGCCTTCTACCTCGTGGGTCTCGCACTAGGACCCCTAGGCGTGGCACCATGTTCAGAAATATTTGGCCGTCGCCCCATCTACACCATCTGCTTTGCCATCTTTACCCTCCTGAACATCGGCTGTGCATTGGTGCATAACATGGCCGGACTGGTTGTTCTACGCTTTCTAGCGGGCGTGGCTGGCTCCGCAGGGCCTAGCCTAGGCGGCAGCAGCATCGGGGATCTGTTTTCTCACGAGGAACGAGGCAAAGCTCAAGCGGTGTATGGCTTGGGACCTATATGTGGTCCGGTTCTCGGAGGTGTTATTGGTGGATTTATTGCGTACGGCACGCATGGCTGGCGATGGATGATGTGGGTGGTCGCTATAGCCGCTGGTGTCGTTACCAGTCTCGCTGTTCTCTTCCAGAAAGAAACATATGCGCCGGTCCTGCTGCAGCGTCGGAAGAGAGCCCTGGAAAAGGCGAATCCGGGGGTCACGTACCGGGTTGAAGTGGGCTCACATGCATCTCAGGTCTTCCGACAATCTATCCTGCGTCCCCTCCGCCTTCTCTTCTTTTCACCAATATGCACGTTCATGAGTCTCTACCTAGCATTGTATGTGACTGGAAATCTCCACTGATCGGCGATAAAAGTACTAACAAATCAATCAGAGTATTTGGCCTCCTCTACCTCCACATGGTAACCATCACCCTCCTCTTCGCCTCTCAACCCAAATACAACCTCCACAGCTACAATTGGACACACGGAACAACCGGCCTAGCGTTTCTCGGCGCCGGTCTCGGCGCATTCGCCGGCGTCGCCTTCTGCATGAAATACTCCAACCCGTCATACCGATACTTCGTTACCCGCTACGAGCAAAAGACCGGAAAGGCAACCCGCATGCCCGAATTCCGTCTACCGTTTATGCAAGTCGGCATGCTGATCGTGCCCATTGGTCTACTGATTTTTGGATGGACTGCAGAATATCAAGTCCATTGGATTGCGACGCTCGTGGGAGCTGCTATTCTGGGATTGGGCATGGTCACGGCGTATATCTGTGTGCAGTCGTATCTGGTCGATGCGTTTGAGGTGTATGCAGCTAGTGCACTTGCTGCTGCGGTGGTGGCGAGATTTATTGTTGCGGCGGTATTTTCGGTGGTTGGGTTTCAGCTGTATCGAAGGTTGGGGTATGGGTGGTATGTATCCTGCTTTAGGACCTGGGTGACCTGGGTTGCTAATAGTGTCACATTTAGGGGATCGACGCTGTTGGCGTTCATTTGTTTGGTGGCCGTTCCGATCCCGTTTCTGTTGGGTCGGTATGGACCTAGATTGCGTCGGATGGGGACTGAGATGGTCTAAATGGCGATACCTATTGGATGATTTTATAGTAGCAGAAGGGATGTCGGTCCAGAGCTTTGGGCCACTCGACAGGACCGATCTACAGAAAGCCACGGGAGATAGACCAGGACCTGCAGGGTAGGATAGCAGGATATTGAATCGAGTGTATGACCATGGGAAGGGTCAAGGAAGTCCATTGACCTTGTACCATTAAATCAGTCGTTGAAGAGATCGGTAGACCTTCTATGCCTACAGTGTATGCCACCATTCCGCATTAGGCAAGCGTGAGGGGTCCAACACAGACACAGCCTCACAATCACGACTCTCCTCCACTCTTAGAGCCACCCTCATCATCTTGCCCTCAATTGTATCTATAGCAGATCCCACTCCTTCTACCCCAAAAATACTTCAACCCAAACATGTCTCCCACTCAATTCCGCCTGATATTCAACGTCCCCCCCACCAGCCTTGCAGCCTGCAAAGCTGCCATATTTGCTGCCGGGGCTGGTCGCTACCCCGGCGGGAAGTATACCGAGTGTTGCTGGACCACTGCTGGAACGGGCCAGTTCCGACCTGGTGACGCTGCCAACCCGCATATTGGAACTGTGGGCGCGTTGGAGGAGACCCCAGAGGTCAGGGTTGAGACGATTTGTGTGGGAGAGGATGTTGCACGGCAGGCTGTAGAGGCGTTGAAGAGGTATGTTGATTATCGCTGACATGAAACTGAAGGTGATTAGATATTAACTGGTTGAGTAGGGCTCATCCGTATGAGCAGCCGTCATATAGTGTTTTCCGAATGGAGGAGTTTTGATCACCTGTAGTGGGAGTGCAAGTTAAGTCTTGGTGCGGCTTAGAAGGGTGGAACCGAGTATTCGCATCAAGTTTGTGTATATAGCTTCTCACCTGGTCACTTCTTGGGAGCGTTGTGTCTGACTTCGCCGGCTGTCGAAAGGGTATACGATGGTTCACTTCCTTGCTTGATGGTAAACCTCAAATCCAAACAGTAATGTAACATCTTATCTCCATCCAGATCTTTTGTCTACTCCAACCAGCAACTCAACGACTTTACAGTGACATGAAGGCAAACGAAACCAAGGCTATCTGAGCCAGTGGCACGACTTCAATGGATGGGGAAGATATCAAGGACAATTGGCCGGCCAATTTCCTAAGATACTAAGCAACATTGCGCCTATCCCCGGCAGGCCTAGATGTACATCGAGCAACAAAGTCCACCATAGCTTCTCTACCACTCGGCTTGACTGGAATCTCTGTATGCAGAGCTCCTAGAACATGCTTCCGAGAGATATCCAGGCCAAGGCGTTTCCCTTCTCGTTCCAGATCATCTGCCGCATGTGGCGGGATTACCTCGTCTTTCTCGGCAGACAATATGAGGACTGGTGGCAATACAGCTTTGTCACCATCGCTATCCGTACATTGATCATCTATATTCTTGAGGTCGTCTCTCCACCGCGCCATCCGCTCCATAGCCAGGATACTATCCCAATGGCTCCGCAAAAACGGCCACAAATATCGATAAGGCAGCCATCTCTGAGGATAGAGGCTGATCAACATATCCTTGACACTGGATGAAGGAGCCTCAAGGATAACACCAGCAATAGAAGCCGGCGCTTGAAATTCTGCAGTGTGCGACCGAGGAAGATACGTAGCGAGACCGGTAGTTGCGACCGCTGTTCCTAAACTATGCCCCCACAGAATGACCTGCAGATCTGTGTCCGGGGCAGCATATGTCTCCTTAACCCAATCAAGAAAGGCCTGAGTGTCGAGCTCAATACCTTGCTGAGTAGGACGGCCAGATGAGGTCCAAAAACCACGATAGGAAAGAGCAACAACCACGTAGTCTTTCTCCACAGATGCTGAAGCAGAAGATTTTGGAGAGGCGCGCATTGCGCGCAAGAACTGCGATAGAAGGGGCAATCTCATGGGGGTGGAGCCTCCGTTGCCTTGGAAGTAGCAGGTCACCACTAATTTCTTCTTACAATGATTTCTCGACTCCTGAATGCTTCCAGGCGAGGTGGCTTTGACGGGAATGCGGCCTTCGCATATTGCTAGTTTGGTACCATCGTGACTCCGGATTTGGTGTGTTTGCCAGCGCACTGGCTTACATTGACCCTCGTAGTCTGAGACCGTTTCAGATCGTGCAAATGGTGGCAGCCAGGTGAGATAGAGAAGCTTCTCTTGCATCACTACAATCCAGAAGCATTTCCAAGTCCATAGAGAAAGAAGCAGTCCCATGAATATGACGGGAGGAATCAGGATTGGTGGTATAGATTCGGTAAAAAGGGTACGTAATTGAGGACAGCTACTTGAGTGTAGGGGTTGGTACATATGATGGTAGGGTGTAGGTCGTCTTCGTGTTGTCCGAAAAACAGTGTAGACATTTTGGGACGGGATGTGACTCTGGAACCACACCGATGGGGGTCGCGGGCTCCTAGCTTTTCTGAAAATAGATGGCGGTCCGACAAGACCGGGAAGTACGCGTTGAGCGCACCGCAAGATGCGTCTGGTCGGCATCAAAGGTTGGGTTGGATGCGAGATAGGGAAAGAGAAATAGCGTCAGGGAAGACAGACAATGGAGGAGTCAAGAGGAAGATTGGATTTGAGACGGAGCAAGTTGTGCATTGACATAGATGACTCAGCATTACACAAGACAGGGTTAGTTAAATTCATAATGGCTTCCTACAATGGTAGATTTCTACGCTCCTGTGCTTGGTCTCTACTGTCCTAAAATTTATATATCGAGAAAGCAATAGATGGTTCATTTTATTTGTATCTTAGGCTTTGTCAAGCACCGGACTGGTGGAGTTCCAGTATCATGGAAGCCGATTCAATCAAATTTGGCACAGTTTCGAGTTGCATAACAAAAGAAAAGCAAAGGGATAGAGAGACGAGTTCCTAGTTATACTAGACAGGACTGACACCCTTGATAGGATGCATCATACTTCCGCGAGCAAGCGCAGTTAGCATATCCTGCCGAATGATGCGCAATTGCTTTCGTCTTCTGAACGATATGTCTGCAGCAGTAGCCTTTTTCTGGGGTTTCATTTCAGAAGAGGTCCTATCCGAGTCCTCCGTGGAATCCTCATCCTCAAGGTTCTCCAATTCAAGAATGTTCCCCGGGAAGAAGCCTGGGGGGAGGGCCTCTCCTGGGAAACACACTCTCCGCATGGCCTCTTCCGGGAACAATCCTCTAGGGAACACCTCTCCTGGGACGTCCCTGTCGCGGCAACCTTCCGTGTCCAATTGTGGCACAGATACACCCCGAACGTATCCAACAGTAAGACGCAGCATCATCCACCAAAGCTGAAATTCAGTCTTGAATTGGTCAAACTTCCAGAGGCTGTAATCTGGAAAAGAGTACAAGGCGTCCCAGAACCGCCCTTGGTCTCCACAGAGTTCGATGTCCCGGTGGTACTCTAGAAGCCATTCGTTGACTTCAGCTAACACCCATGTCTCGACAAGACGGGCAGGCCGGAGGATCATAACCCCAGGAAGTGACTTGGGGTATCTTCCGCAGGTGTATTTCTCACCTTCCTTGTCACAGACACACTTAGTAGCATTGACCTTGTCATTATCGCGACACGCCCGACGATGCTCCTCGCACGCGAAGGGCAGCCGTTCATCACTTGCCAAGATATAGTCTAGATCATCGGGTTCAGGCGGGCTAACGGGTATGCTAGAAAGCCGAGGCAGCCACTTTTCCCTTTTGTAGAGACTGATATGCCCAATTTCAGGGTGCTTTTCCCCATCCTGGAATCTCTCAATGTGGAATAGGCCATTGGGCTTTGGGACCCTGAACCGGAAGCTGGGTTGCGAATAACAGCAGGTACCTTCGTCTTTACATTGACGTGACAGCCCTGCTGTCTCTAGGGCCTCTCGCGCCTTTTTGAGATGATTGCCGTCAATGGCAAAACTGACAGTCTCAACGTCAAATTAGTATGGTTATCCATTCGAGAGATCCAAAATGACTTACCTCAATTCCACCACGGATCCCGAGAACTCGATGATACGCCGGACCGATTAAGATGCAAGGTACGTTACTGTCCTTGAGCAGCTTAGCTACTTCAGCAATGAACTTGGGTTCGTTGCCCACCTCCCACTGAGGAAGTTGAGGCTTGTCAGTGTGTGCGCTTGTTGCCATTTTTGAAGAAGTAGACCCTCATACAGTTGAAGATGCACAATTCCAAAATGAGAACAACAGCGAATCTAGGGTCATTTATAGACTTTGAAAGAAAGAAAGTCAGGATAACTCCGTGGTCACTTAATCAATATCCAGTCCTGATCGAGGCAGTAGCTTAATGTTCCGGTGGGTTGTTAGGTTGATCTACCAGGGTTACCCGGGAAGCTCCGATCTGGCTCTACTGTAGTCGAAGAAGGGCCATATTATTGCTAGACAGACACCAAGCAACCCGGGATGTTCTTTCTTCAGCAAAGGTGCCTTTCTCAATGACCAACTGGGTATTGTTAGTTTTTTTATTAGACAACATATAAGGACAAAGCTGTCTATGAGGTCTGGATAACCATTTACTCATCTAAGAGGGAGTAGTTTCTATCCCGAACAGATCTTTCTATACTGTTCTACAAAGATCCCAGTCTTTCGAGTAACCGAATATGATGACCATAGACCGACATGGGGAGCGTGGAATAATGCCTCATATGGGGAAAACAAACAGTTGTACTGGATTATTTTCCTCCGACACAGTGAGTATGTACCTGGCTAGCACTACGGAAGCCATCCGAACAATGCTAGCGATGAAGGTATAAAAACAAAACATCAGCCTGAAAATCCACAGACTGGCAAATGCCAAGATGACTTGTAACACCTTTCAGTGCCAAGTGAGGCATCTTCTCATCATATATCTAGCACAGTTGCTTGGGTTGGAACTAGGTCTGTCTTGACAATACCCCTCTATTCAATGCGACACAGGCCTTCGTAGTAGCTTAATTTCCAGATAGCCGCCTATCTATGAACTGACTCTACATTGATGGATGCCGACATATTCAAGTCTTCGAATAAATGTTCCGTTTGGTCAGATAATCGTCGATTAAATTCAAGCAAGATCTATTCACCCAGCAAAAGATGCGTTCTTAATTATGTGTCAAGAGTTATGACGTCAAAATGGCACAGCAGAGCGGATACTGCGGGTATGGCGGGAGGGACCCGATCAGCAGGTGCCTTGTTTATCGGGCGTCTTTCGCATTTTGGCTGGTGGAGAGGAAAGGAAAGAAAGCGGGGAAGACGTCGATCATCCGTTGGACCGTGGAGCAGCATTCCTTTACAAGCAGCCACATACCACCTTCATCAGATAACCGTCCAACTTGGATTAGGTCTCCTGGAAGCCCGCCTGGAGTTATCAATTGCCCGTTCACCCATTGCTGTCATTATGGACCGAAGGTCACCGTTCCCATCTACCTACCCATGGACAAAAGCACCAGTGATAGCACAAGCTCCTATGCTCAACATCGCCGGCCCAGAGCTAGCCACCGCCGTATCCGCAGCTGGTGGGATAGGATTCATTGCTGGTGGAAATGACGTGTCGAATTTAGAAGGCAAGTTGCAGAAAGCCGAACAGCTCGTGAGAGAGTATAAGGCAGCGGAAGGCTCTCCCGACCAGAACCGTCTCCAGCTATATGACGGCTCGAACTTACCGGTCGGTGTCGGGTTCCTGAGCTGGGGAGCCGACCTCAAGATGGCATTGCCACTTATCATCCGATATCGTCCATGTGCTGTGTGGCTGTTTGCGCCACCTAACAGTGCTGCAGATCAGGTTCCTTGGGTGGAGGGGATCCGGACCCAAACTGGCGGCAGTGTGACTATTTGGGTACAGGTGGGAAGCGTGGAGGATGCAACCGACGCTGTAGTCAAGCTGCAGCCTGACGTGCTCGTCGTGCAGGGCAGTGATGGCGGGGGTCACGGATTGCAGCACTCTGCTAGTATCGTGTCTTTGGTTCCAGAAATCATTGATCATCTGGATGCCAAGCCTTCAGTCAATGCGAACGATTCATTGAAGCCAAAAATTGTTGCAGCAGGTGGTCTGGTAGATGGTCGAGGAGTAGCCGTTGCTCTCACCTTAGGTGCTGAGGCGGTAGTGATGGGGACTCGGTTCCTGGCTTCTCTGGAAGTTCCCATACCGAAAGGATACCAGCAAGCTATCATCGAAGCTAGTGATGGAGGGATCCATACTATTCGCTCCGCTGTCTATGACCGGGTACGTGGGTTCCTGTCCTGGCCACCTAAGTATTCTCCCCGAGGAATTGTGAACCAAACACACACGGACTTTGTGGCCGGTAAGGTGACCGAGCAGCAAAATTACGAACTGTACCAACAGGCTCTGAAGAAGGGGAACCCAGGTTATGGACCTAATGGGCGACTAGCTACGTTTGCAGGCACTGCGGTTGGCTTGGTGAAAGAAATTTTACCGGCAGGGGAGATAGTTCGGAGGACTAGGAAGGAGACGGAATCTATTTTGAAGATAGATAGGCTTGCAAAGCTGTAGAATATACTATCACATACAAACTTTTAGGTAATAACACCATCTTCGGGCCGTTGTACAAGGGCAGGACGCTACATATAATGCCCATATCTCGGGACAAATCCTCCAAATTTCTAAGAGAATTTTATACCTACAAACCCCCAATCAGAATAAGATTGTTTGATAAGACTGCCGCATGAATAAATATGCGGATTCAGGGCCTACAGAATTCAGCATTGACGCATATCTCCTCTGATATGTACGTTGCCATTCTGAGTTACAGAGGGTGATATTTAAGACTCACTAGTAATCCTATCATCATCTTCTACTATTGGCGAGTATTATGAGATTTCACGGGATGCTCGGCCAAGCAATGAGATGGAAGATAAGCATTAAATTGAAATGGCCCGCCAAGAAAGCTAAGATCAGCTCATTGCGCAAGCGCTTCCTTAGCTTTCCCACTGGTGCTGAGAAGAACTGTCTAGAATAGACCATTGGGCTTCTGATTTTTTATCGCAACATGCCCACTAATGTTCAGCTCCCACCGACCCCTGGCTCTCTGCAATCTGCATAGCGGATAAACATCCCGCTAGAGGAAGGGTAAAATGCGCTCGGACTCTTGATCAGGTCAATAATGAATAAAGGTGGAGAATTGCGGAACAAGGGCACAGACCAACGGAAGTGCCTAAGGGTGGTTCTGGTAGGACTTGAGCTGCTCATGAGCTGGTACGATGCCTTCCAGCTGCGAGACAACACCTCGGCTCAGCCGTCGGAGCGACCGTAGACTGAATGCACCGGCGAGGATTAGATTTTGCGCTTTGCTTTTGTGTGCCGCGTACACCCTGCAGTCAATATGTTTGGTGCAGGGCCGGGTGGCGGGCCGTTTCTTGCTAGGGCACCCACTAATGTGAAGCTAAGTTGACTCCCAGGATTTTGATAAGGTGAGGGGAACTCGGCTACCTTGATTTTCCTGCGCCGTATCTTTTGAGAAATTTCTCTTCCGATCGTGCTGTTGTTTTTCTTTCCTAGTGCTCCCATCTGTAATTTTTCTGGCTTCAGGCTCTCCTAAGGGTGCAGCATGGTCTTCGCACACAACACCCAGCAGGATGCTGCCAAAGATCCCGTCGTTGCTGACTCGCACACCCTAGAAGCCGATGCATCTAGTCAGGAGAATGATATCAAAGGCACACGCTACGATGTGACTGAAATGGATCGGATGGGTAAGACCCAGCAATTCAAGGTTAATATTCGGCGCCCAGGTAATCGCACCCGACTAATGTATAGGATCGCAGCGAAACATCCAGTCTTTTGCAGCCCTCAGCTTTTCGGCCGTATTGCAGTCTACGTGGGAATACATCATGCTGTAAGGCGACCGGTAATCTCGTACTCCGCTCAGGATCTAAGTGTTAGCAGGTCGGACTATGAAGGGTTACAAGATGGCGGGTTGGCAGGGATGCTGTGGACCTACGTCTGGAGTGCCATTGGATTTGGGTTCATCATTGTCTCCATATCTGAGATGGCCTCAATGTACATTGCCTCGCCTGCAAACGTACGATCGCATCAGCTAACCGTTTAGGGCGCCTACATCTGGAGGCCAGTACCACTGGGTCTCCGAGTTTGCATCCCCACGCTACCAGAAATTTCTCAGCTACTTGACCGGCTGGATGTCTGTCCTGGCATGGCAGGCAGGAACCGCATCGGGCTCGTTCCTGACTGGAACCATCATCCAGGGCCTGATTAGCGTCCGTGACCCCGACTACGACCCCACTGGATGGCAAGGCACATTGTTTGTCTTTGCGATGATTCTGATTGCGTTCTTCTTCAACATATACGGTGCGGCATTCATGGCCCGGATGCAAAATGTGCTTTTGGCAACTCACATTTTTTGCTGGTTGGTCGTGGTGGTGACACTTTGGGTTCTGGCTCCACTACAGCCCGCCGAAGCATTGTTCACAAAGTTCGAGAACTTCGGTGGATGGTCATCTATGGGTCTTACTGTAATGGTTGGCCAGCTTGCCGCCATCTATGGCTGTCTCAGTAGGTATACTCGCAACCAGCTCAGAGATTAGCACTGACGAGTACAGGCTGCGACGCAACAGCCCACATGTCGGAGGAAATCAAAGACGCTGGCAGATACGTGCCCATCGCCATCACCTGGTCTTACTTCGCCAACGCCATCCTAGCACTAGTTGTGCTTATCACGATGCTCTTCGCAACTCCATCCGTCGAAGACTCACTCAACGACGACACCGGCTTCCCCTTCATTTACGTCTTCAAACAAGCCACCAACACAGCAGGCGTCAACGGCCTAACAGCCATCATCCTCATTCCAGTCGTTATAAGCAATATCCTCTTCAACGCATCAACGGCACGACAGACCTTCTCCTTCGCTCGCGACCGTGGACTCCCATTCTCCAACTGGATCGCCAAAGTCGATGAAAAACGCAAGCTACCAGTCAATTCCATCATCCTCAGCTGCATCATCAGCGCGCTGCTGGCCCTGATCAATGTCGGCTCAGAGACCGCCTTTAACGCCATCGTCTCCCTCAACGTAGCGGCTCTCATGTTCTCCTACTCTATATCAATGAGTTGCTTGATATGGAGAAAGCTTTTCCACCCGCATACGCTGCCCCCTGCGCGCTGGGGACTGGGACGATACGGTCTGACGGTTAACATCATTGGCTGGTTATATGTACTGTTTGCCCTGTTCTGGTCGTTTTGGCCCGAGTCGACACCTGTCACGACTGAGACGTTCAATTGGAGTGTTGTAATTTTTGTGGCGGTATTTTTAGTGAGCCTTGTCATGTATGTGTTCCAGGGGAGACATCAATATGATGGGCCGGTGACGGAGGTGAAGAGATGTGGAGATTTATAGATGTCTAAGACTTATATAGAGGTGGCGCAAGTTGTAAAATAAATACTTTAATACAATGCTCCTGGAAGTATGGAAAGAGACACATCTAAGTACTGAGCGGGTATGAAGTAGGAGGCTTTTGTACGCCCGATCGGCTGGCCTTTTAATGGGCCTCTGTAGAAGATGATATATGAACCCCCAATAGCAGCCCCAACCACTGCATTGTAAATTGCTTCAACAGACCAGATGGAGATGTACTTATCAGTAATCAGAGGCAGCATCCGTCCGCGATCGTCGGGTACAAGCTCGGGACGACTGAAAAAACAGATATTTACCACATTGACCAGGAATTCTGGCTCAGTTTGGCAAAGATAAAGATAATTTTCGAGTGCAGTCTTTTGGTCCTAAGCGCGAGCGGCCAAACCTTCCAATGAGAGCTTTTCGGGTTCTGAGTCCAGTGACAGTGAAGACAATGCCACAGGGCCGCCTTTTCTGTCTTCTTGGGCTGTGGCTTTTGCGCCAGGGAGGGTCCATTCTAAAAGGGTGGCCTAAATGATGCAATACGGATGCTTACAAAATAGACCTCATGCATCGAGCCAGCGTGGTACTAGACGCCAGGAGGGCCAATCCTTGCATCAATTGGAGCCTGCACTTTATTGATTTAGGAAATGCCACTTTTCAGGTGGACCATTATGTGCAGATCCAAAGTGTGCGTCCCGATACAGCAAATCTATGACGAGGGTATGTCTTAGAGGGAAATTGCCGCCCCCCCCGCCTCTCCCCTTATTTTACACAGGCGCCCTACATGGTCCGGGAAACATAGACAATAGACTAGTCCAAGGACATATCTCTTAGAAGACGAGGCGAGAGTAATAACAAGGTTAGATCATTCTGGTAAAAAAAGGGAGAAATAAATAGTGCCATGCGAACTTCCAGCCCTACCGGTCGGAAGAGAAGCTATCCTCCAAACTCCCTTTTTTCAATTCCTGGTAAGATAGAAATACAACACCCCGGCATTGTCTTGATTTAAGGACCACTGAGCACCGGCAATAGTGTTGTTATCGACATACCGAAGATAATCGACCACAGGGCAATCACCATAGATCATGGCAGCAGAGCTAATACCTCGGTAGGTCATTTCGGCCAACTCCAGTCATACATTAGTAGCTCCAACATTATAATGCCAAGAAGCGAACATAAATTTTATATGAAAAACCTACAAACAAGTTTCCCCATCCAGGGAGATGCTTCTTTTCCCCACCCACTAACGAGTATTTATCCACAGACGTACGGGAGCGGAAAACTTTGAAGATGGGTAGCAATGCTGCTGCCTTTGGATCCGAAGGATGGCCAGTTGCCAACAAATGGGCTTCCCATTCGCCAAAGATAAACTCGGGGCTTACGGCTGGAAGAAGGTCGAAGACATTCTGCACTTCTGATGGATCCACGCGGGCTTTGCGCTTGGTCAAGGAAAGAAAGGTTCCATCTGCGGGCCTGTTGATCGCGCACATTAGACTCGTCATTTGACATATTTCATGAAGCCAGACAATAAAACGATAACTTACGTTTGTGTCATAGTAGACATCTACGTGGCTAGAAAAGGAATGGTAAAATGTGTATTTTCCTGATGTATAAGAACTGCTTGCAGGTAAGTGTCAATGAAGCCAAGAAACCTTCACTAAGTTGATCAGCGCAGAAAGCGTGTGAGGCCTTCTATATACTACTAGAAGAAGCACCTGTCACACCCCACGCCGAACTTGTGTCTGAACACAAATGGTGTACAGCATACCCCTCGCAATCGAGGAGTAGATGCACACTGTTTTACCGAGAACTGCAGTCCGCGGCAGCTCTCGCTTTCGATCAGGGAAAAAGATTACCGATTGAGCTGCATGTCAGGAAGGCCAACATACTATAGTGCCCAATGAGAGTGGCGATCTGATAACCTCCCTGAGTGCACATATCTGATGTGGAGACCTGACGGTCATGCGCACAATGTTCACCCCAAACGTGAAAGGCTGCATCGCTCACTGATCACATCTGCAGATTACCATTCTGACAGTTCATTGAGGAGCCGTGGTTTGTTCACCAGCTGTTACCTCATCACGGGCACTACTACTTCTTTTTAGGGTATTGATGTGAGGTTCTCCAACAACTCCGACAAATAGGAACAATGTGCAAGGGCAATAGGCTCGGCATTCAGGGCTCCACTGATAAAGCTAAGGAACCTTTCCCCCTTGGAACACCACCATCTGCATATGAGCCTTCGCTCAAATAGCTAAACATCGTCTAGAACTTGTCCTTACGAAGTCAACCCGCCAATTTGACTTTTACTGAGGTATACAGAAACTGACGAGACGAAAATCACACAGAAACCTGTTTCCTGGTTCCATCATTAGGCGCTATACGTGTATTCTTATTTAGGCAGGCGGTAGGTGTAGAAGGTATATAAAGACCTTCTATTGATGCCCTTGCCTGGTACCTCGTAGCACAAGAAGCATTCTTCCGTAGTGGTTGTTTTGCAAAATCTCAATTAGCACAATGCAGTCCCACCATTCATTCAACTCGTCTACGCTTAGCCTCCTCTCCTCAAAACTCTTCGAGCATCATTATGAGGATGGTCCTCGTATCGAAGAGCTAGAAAGATCATATCACCGAGCCAGAGCAATCGGTCAACTACATGGTCAGTACATTGCATGGCCGTAACAGTAGGTCTAACAACACCAGGCGTGACCCTCGAGGATTGCCTTCATATGACCCCCAAGTTCTGGGCCGTCCACAAAGATGGAATTATTGTTCGAGATGCCGTTGCCCACATATTGGTAACGATTCAACTTAATCTGGTGGCCGGTACAGTGGCACCTTTTGCCCTCAAGAGACCCGATCTCCATCCGCTAATGAAAGAGATATTGAACTTTGATATCTCGTAAGTACTTTCTCATGAGAAATTTGCAAAACCATTGACACTGAATAGTGCACCATTCATGCTGAATGAAGTCGGCCATGGCTGCGATTCCCGGAATCTGGAGACCACGGCAACCCTGCAGCGTGATGGCAGCTTCATCCTCAATACGCCTACACCTGAGGCAGTAAAGTATTAGTGACTCAAGACTCATTCCCAACCTTACAAAATGCTGATAATATACAGGTTTATGCCACCATCAATGCCAATAAAGGGCATTCGGCGAGTTGCCATTGTGTGTGCACGGTTGATAGTTGACGAAGAGGACCGTGGTATCCGGACCTTTGTCGTCCCGTTAAACAATGGAATGGAGATGAACAAGGGTGTTCATTCATGGTAGGTATTGGTATCATCTCATGTAACATACTATGGCTTAAAAACCCCGATCCAGGCTTCTCCCCCCAATCACTGGAGGCAGGGTTCTCGACCATAGCTTGACCTCTTTCGACAATGTCCATCTTCCAGCGAATGCAATGTTGGGTGAACTCGCGATGCCTGCCGACCTGCGCGCCCAGTATCTATCAGCCATACACCGTCTGGGCACCGGAGCCCTTGCTTTAAGCTTGTGGATCATTCCCTTTCTGAAGTGCGCCGCATATTGCGTCGGCAAATACAGCCAACGCCGGACTGTCCAAGCAGGTGTGCACGGAGAACGCGTCCCTATTATTTCATTCAGAACACAGCAGCTCCCAATCTTGCACTCCCTTGCGCAGATTGCTGTCATGGAACCGTTTAGCGACTGGCTTACACACCTCTACAGCACAGACAACTCACTTCACCCTGGAGCGAAACATGGTCTGGGGGTCATCATCAAGGCGGTTTTCTTACAGAATGGGCAATGGAGTCTAGCAAACCTTATTGAGCGAAGTGGTGCACAAGGAGTGTACCCACATAACCAGATGGTCACGTTTGAGGTGAGTTGAATGACCCCTTCACGTCAAGTCTGAATAATAACTCACGTTATAGGTTTTCACCCGGGCTACCGGTATTGCAGAGGGAGAGGTTTTGGTTCTCTCAATCCGTGTGTATCCCTATCCTTGCTTTCCCGCAAATAAAACATCTCACTGACATCTAACAGGCCTTGCCACGGAGCTTTTACTTGGTCGATATGCTATTCCCGGGCCTACAAAGCCTGATTGTCTACTTGCACAGCATGAGGCTGGCATCTTTTCCGAGCTGCGGAGAAAGCTGAAGAAGATCGGCAACCATCGCGGTGACGAATACAGCAAGCAAGTACTTCCCCATCTTCGGCCTATGGTCATAGCGATCGGACAACGCATGGCGTATGAGGCTGCAGTTAATGCATCCGTTGACCCTGATTTGCTGGCTCTATACGAGGCGGGAGCTATGAAATCAGATCCTGCCTGGTTCTCAGAGCATCTCGGGATTAGTAGGGATGCCCAGTTCCAGAAGGAGTGTGACGCAGTGGATGCGGTTTATCGCCGTCTGGACGAACATCTGGATAACTTGCAGATTGAGCCCTACATCACGGCTCCAATGCTGTCCGCTGATCGATGGATGGGAATCATCAAGGCGGTCCCGGAGTTTACAGGAAATGGAGAGATGAGCTTCCCAGGTGCTCAGGAGTTCCAATCGAAGCTTTAGAGTGTGTCTGTTTGACTTTGAGAATGATGCAATTAAACAGGCCGTTCCATATTAATCCAGGGTGAACTATGGCTTATTTAGCTATATGATTGTCTTCTAAAAAATGTATCGCGCAACGTACTGCTATTATAGTGCTATCCTAATTGTGGCACACATCGACACCCTTGACCACGCTTCTGCTTTGGGGAGTGGACTTGCGGGCCTCGAAAGAACGCCCTTTTCGAAATAGCACAAATCTAGTACAAATCGCTCCATTTCCTTGGAAGTCAGGTAATAAACTCAGTTGCAACAATCCAGTGGTAGCGTTTCCGGGATCATATGCCGTTAGCCGACCCTCCAAGACTTCATGATCGACAGTAGAATACGAGGCGTGTTTTCCATGTATGGAAGGATCTGGAATTTCTGTTGAGATGACAATCACTACTCCGTACATCTCTGCGTGTATTGCAGAAACCCATTGGATATCCATACACCAATGTAACTTCTCTTCACCCGGTTTGTATCACGGATCTCGAAATTGGTACCACCTTTCTCACGTCAGCCATACGTAAATATGGTCGATCAGTTCCTTAAATAGACATAATGGGTAAGGCTAAAGGCCATGTAGGAGGCCAATTCGCGGAATGTGGGGGCATGAGCACAATTCTTCAGAATCTCCTTGTTTCTTGGCACCGCATGGAAACATTACAGTTTAGTCTTGATTCATGCATTTTGCACATTAGTTGGCATGGCACTCAGAGTACTCAGATCAAAACAGGTGTCCACAGACTATAGTAACCTGGCACGTGGCTTTCTCTTCTTATGGTAGGAGGATACAGAACACTCGTTATCCATCCCTTTTACCTAGAGTAGTAGCCCTCCTAAACATACCACAAAATGCCTCGCCTCAGTCGTCTCTCATACCCTCCAATCACCACCTCATTCATTACCCCTTGAATACCCCCCAATCCCCTTCCGTCCAAGTAAGCTTCACCACCCAGTTCCTAAGTTTCCATAAGCCATCACCGGCTACATCTTTCTCAACATCACAGTAGTACAAACCTCCACCCAACAATCTCGACGTATCATTCACTTTTCCCTCCCCGGGGCGATAATGCTGCGCGAGCGCTGACGCCGTAAGCTTGGCCTTGTTCTCATCTCCCTCGACCATGCTAACACGAATATTGCTGAGGATGTGGGTGGTATCCATCTTTGAGATATTGTCGTAGCAGTCTTTGCGGATATTGGGCAGACCACTCATGACGGTACCATGAAGGTCGAAGGTTGAATCAGGGAACAAGGCAGAGTCAAAGAGTCGGCTGTCGGCTGTATCGAGGCCGAGGATGGCACGATCCAGGGCATCGATGATATCTTCGCGGGTTTGGGGGTTAGGAGGGTTGTTGAGGGTAACAGGGATTGGTGTAGGCATGGACATCTTGGTTGTTGCTGTTTTATAGTAGAAAATGTGATAATGACGAGTCTTTAGGAAATGGCCGGGGGTGAGATGGGAAGGCTATTTACATGAAGGAGCCGTGGACTCAAGGGTTTTTGTTATGCTGACTACGCACTCTATGTGTGAATGAATAATTGGATGATATCTTGTAATTGATCGGAGGCCGAGAGAAACAAACTTTTATGAGATTATCGAGCATCAGTCAGGACTGTTAACTCCATGTTATGTCCGGAGCTCTATGCGGCCTGCCCAAGCATCGTGTACGCATGAGATATGACGTTATGGTGGATTATGAAACTGGCAGTCATTCCAAAGATACATTAAACTTCGTCAGGGATTTGGCAACCCTGACTGGGTATTGAGAGACTGCGCGCAAGGAAACAAAGCATCAGAGCTCACCAATCAGAGCGCTTTACCTAGCATAAATGGCTGCCAAATGAGGGTAAATCGGTGCTTTCAATGCTCACATTATTAAGCTCAAAGATATTGCACTAGGCCATCTGATATTTTATTTTCAATGTAGGGCTGTTCCGGAAATAGCCATCATTGCTGCATTTGATGGCCTTACCAGCAAGAGGCTCGACGGAAGGGCGCCGCGTGGGGCCGATAGAGCCTCGGAGATGGTCCGCTCTCCATAGTGAGGGGTAAGACTGACTGCTAGTCTAAGAACTAGTGAACCCCCGCTGATATCTCCATCCAGATTGCGATAAAAGAACCTATAACTCAGTCTCTATTACCATTGCGTGTTCATATTTACCCACTTCTTCAATTGTTCCTTCAAAATGCTTCGATTAGACGGCAAAGTCGCGCTTATCACCGGCCTCGGCCAGACCACCGACGAAGGCTGGGGCATCGGCGCCGCCATCGCCATGAAGCTCTCCCAACAAGGCGCGATCATCTTCGGTGGCAACCGCTCATTATCCAGTGCCGAGCGAACCAAAGCCCGAATTGAGAAGGAAGGCGGGACATGCGAAGTCCAAGAGACAAATGTCACTGATTCCACCTCCGTCAAAGCCCTTGTCGATAGCTGCATGCAACGCCACGGGCGCATTGACATTCTCATCAACAACGTGGGGAAATCAGAACCAGGCGGTCCCGCCGAACTGAGCGAAGAAACATGGGATCAACAAGTCGACCTGAACTTGAAAAGCGTTTATCTGACGAGTCATTACGTGCTTCCTATAATGGAGAAGCAGGAGACAGGCGGCACGGTAATCAATGTGTCAAGTATTGCTGGGCTGCGGTATATCGGGAAGCCGCAGGTTGCATATTCGGCTACAAAAGCAGCCATTATGCAGTTTACAAAAGCCACTGCGGTGATATATGCAGGAAAGGGAGTGAGGTTAAATACGGTTGTTCCGGGGTTGATTTATACGCCGTATACTCGGGAGCTTGCAAAGCGGTATGCGCCTGGGGGTGATGAGGCGGCATATATGAAGACGCGCGATGAGCAGGTGCCAATGGGGCGCATGGGGGATGCTTGGGATGTGGCTAATGCTACGGTGTTTCTGGCATCGGATGAGGCACGGTATATCACTGGGCAGGAGCTGGTGGTGGATGGTGGTATTACTTCTTCTACAGGGAGAGTGTAAATAGATATCATACTCCAAGTTCTTCATGTTTTTCATGTAGCAGGCTACTACAGCCCAAGCTGCACGCTGTATCCGTACGGGCTATGTTATGTCAGTTCGAAAAATACCTTCGATCTTTGCGTATAATTCAGTTGACTCGACACAATACTGTTACTATATACATTATATTTCCCCCATAAAACCTGCCAGTCCCGTCTGTTGTACGCTGTAATCAAATCGTATCCTGAGCGGCATGTCCCCGAAAGCTACGGAAGACATCCGCTGATGGTCGAATAGCCGCGGGTCAGCTTCATCCAACCCATAATACACGAGCAGGGGGATCCATAGCTAAATACCTTCGTTGTTCTCTTTATATCTTCAGATATTCCTGCAAGAACACATTTCTGTTTGTATTACTTTCAACTCCCACTCTCTACCATAGACACTTTCCACAATGACTCTAGTTCACATCGGTTTGTCCACCCAACTATACAGAGTCTATGATCTTCAACTAACCCACCACCAACCAGTCCTCTTTAAGTTCCGGCCAGAAGTACCCGAGGAGCACAAGCAACGCTTCGTGACAGAGCTCAAAAAGCTCAAGAGCCTACCTTGTGTGAAATCCGGACGCCTCCTCGTGGGCGGTCCCAGTGTGACCGACCCCATAGACCGCAGCAAGGGATTCCAGATCGCTCTAGTAAGCTATCATGAGGACCTGGCTGCACTAGCAGAATACCAGGCTAGTAAGGAGCATCATGAGTAAGTGAGGATACTATGCCCGCTGGTCGAGATTGCCGGGGCTAACCTTGATTATGGCAGTGTGACATCGACATATATGTTTCCGTACAAGGAGGACCTGGTGAGATTTGACTTTAAGGTTGATGAGGAGGATGAGTATATGTGTGCTTTTCCTGTGTTGGGTTGATGTTGAATATTTTTGCAACCTAATAATGAGGAGTTGGTTATATATCTTGACAGAGGACGATTTTGACTTATAGAGACACAGCTTCGATGATGATAATACTAAAGCCATTATTTGTGAAAACCTACAGAAGAGGACATCTCTGTTATAACGCTCGCAATAATGCTTCTTCGAAAATGATTACTTTATGGAGTGTATATTCTCATTTTCAGGAGCCTTGTGTACAAATAGATTAGCGAGACATATTGTCCGCCTGGTATATCAGGCATTAAGGTTACATTCACATGACATGAGTAGCGGAGGGACTCCGTTTGGCGGTCGGACACTCCCCGCGCCACCCACATTGCCGTTTCCCGATAGCGTTGTGAAAGCAGGAGATGGAGCAATTTCTTCACCCATCAGCTTGCACCGGTTCGCCAATCAGATCAATTACAATCTAGAAATTACATATTACCTGTTGAACTAGCTGTACCCCGGATTTACAGACCGCCAAGAAGGAAGGTCACGTGGCAAAGCGAGAAAGACGCGGCAACAACACCCCAGTCCAGTCCCGTCATCCAGTGATAGAGCACCTGTTATTCCAGATCTTTTTGTCCCATTCGGGTGTCTATATGCAAACATGGACTCACCACGTCGAAATCGGAATAGAGCGGCGTGTAGGCGATGCCAAAGAAGAAAGATCCGCGTGAGTAGCCAGATCATCCGCTTGTTGATTCGCGCTCACGGTGTCCCGCTTTGCAGTGTGATGGGAATGAGCCATCATGTAGCTCCTGCCTGAAGACAGGGGTCTCATGTGTAAATGATGGAAAACAGGAGGTCACGCGGAGGTATATCTCGAACATGGAGAACCGAATCCGATGGCTAGAGTCAATTGTAAAGGAAAATTGCGCCAACGTCGATCTAAGCCTTGGACCTCGCAATAATGCCCCAGAGAACGCAGTAGATCATGATAGCACGATTTTATCTGTCGAAATACAGCACGATGACGATCCTGCCGCTACTATGCACCAATCTTCTCGGGAGTTTAGAAGAGACGCTCCAGCCGTTTCACGCAATGAAGAGAATACCTTCAACCCCCTGTCGGAACAGCGACCACAACATCATGTGCAGGGAAACAATTCGGGGCATCAACCGGCGCATGAGATTGGACTGGTGTCGCTGTCCTCTGGTGAAGGTCCTCGATACATTGGGCCATCCAGCGGGTACTTCTTTGCGAACCGTATATTCTCCAGCGCTGGGCGGCGATCTAAAGCCAGAGGCGTCAAAAAGGCCACGGCAGAGTCAACTAGCCTTTCAACTGAACTACTAAGTAACCTTACCCTGCTGCCTACTCGAAAGGAATGCGCCATAGAACTGTCCAGGAAATACTTCCGTACGGTACATCTTGTCTACCCGTTCCTGCATGAGCCGACCCACATGTCTGTGATTGAGCGGGTATATGCATCCCACAACGAGAACCCCCTGGACTTGTTCCAGGTTTACATGGTGCTATCAATATCAGCCCTATATTTATCTCGTGAATGTAAGGTGCATCTTCCCGTGGAGGGATACTATGCGTCAGCCATGAAGTATGTCGAGCAGGTATGCTCATATGGCTCGGTAACTGCTCTGCAATGCATGCTACTTCTTATGGTTTATGCGTTGCATAACCCCTCTACTAATGTCAACATATGGAACCTGAACTACCAGTGTCTTGCTAGTGTGATAGATTTAGGGTTACAACGCGACGTCCGCGCATCTCCGTCTCTTGGAATATCGTTGCTTGATCAGGAGATACGGACCCGTATCTTTTGGGTGGTATATACGCTCGATAGAGCCATTTGCACCATGATGGGGCGTCCTATAGGCATCAGAGATGAGGCTTGTGAGATGAGGGTAAGATAAATGCTCTATAGCGCGGAAAAGATACTAATCTGGTTACAGTCCCCTCTGGACATACCAGACACGGACCTTGTCGATCCGGTCTCCAACCGCAATGAATCACAAGAGTCACCGTCACACATGTCGCACTCGATCCATCTCTTCAAATTAGCCAAGATGAACTCAGAGATAAAATATGTCATGCACAGCATTCAACGTGATGTACCGAGCTATGCCTATCCCCCGGTGCGGGATATCTTCACGTGGCAGCGTGATATGATAGAAAGACTTAAAGACTGGAAATCGACAATCCCGCAAGAATCAACTAGTGGAGGGGACGTGATGGCCAAGCTCTGTAAGACCAGATACCACGAAACAATGGTATTACTGCTGCGACCAAGCCCGGCAATTCCGAACCCGTCGGAGGAGATGCTCGATCTTTGCTTCCACCAGGCTGTCGATCTTCTGCAAACATTTGGCGATATTTACAGAACAGGAAGCCTGCTTTACAGCCGACTACTTGTTCACTCGGTATTCCTTGGGGCGCTTGCATTACTCTACTGTATCTGGAAATTACAGAGAACTACAGCGAAGGTGCGCGTCGATGAACTCATGTCGAGTCTCACCATGGCACAGAACATACTTAGCAGCATCGGGGAGCACTGGAGCGAGGCTACTCGCGCGCGGGATTGCATTGACGAGCTATCCCGTGTGACAATAGAACGGCTTCTGAGAACCCAATCGACTGTCGAACTGCATACTGAAGCCGATAGAACGCAGTCGCGATCTGGAGGCATGCAGAGATCATCATCTGCGCAAAACCATCAATTAGCAGGATATAATGGCATTCCTGAGTGGTACGGCAACTCTGATCAAATCCCCGGAGCATTAGCTCTTCCTCAAGATTACCAACCGGAAGATACCTCCTACCCCTTCAATCTGTTCGATGATCTCCTGCAAGGCGACTTTCAAGGCTGGAGTGGAATGCCTGACATCGATGGGCTGATGTGGGAGGTCTTCAACAGCTCCCCACAGTGAAGAAAGCATCTTCAGGGATGCGGTAACAAGCCAACCCATCAGAGGCTTACACCATTCCAACGAAAACGTCCCGAAGAATATTCCCAGTGACCTAAAAGTCAGCGAAAACAGACCCATCAATATGAGGTGCATTCGGGCCTTTGATCGAGTCGTACGTCCAATCGGGGCCCATCCGTCACGCTTCGGAAGTGCACCGTGTGGGGCGACGGCCGACCCCGATACTCTCCGAAACAAGCTCCCCTCATAAAAGCATCGCATCTTCATCCTCAACATCAACCTCGAACCCAATAACAACAACAGAACCTCCCTAATCATTCATAACTCAATAACATTTACAACTACCCAAATGTCCGACCCCCAACACCAAATCCGTCACATCAACCCCACCCACCTGGAAACATTCATCCAGTCCATCCTGACCAAAAACGGCGTCTCCACCGACCACGCCAAGATCATATCATCATGCCTCGTGCAAGCCGATCTCCGCGGCGTAGACACGCACGGCTCCAACCGCATCCCATCATACATGCAACGGATCCGCCAAAATGTCCTTTCACCCAGTGCCACCCCCACTCTCACCGAGAAAACCCCCGTTGTCGCGCAAGTAGACGGCCATAACGCCTTCGGGTTCGTATCCGCACACATGGGCATGCAACGGGCTATCGAAATGGCCAAAGTATACGGCATCGGCCTCGTATCCATCAAGCACTCCAACCACTTCGGCATGTCCGCATGGATAGTCCAGCAGGCCCTGGACGCAGGGATGATGTCCCTCGTATTCACGAATTCCTCGCCCGCCCTGCCCGTCTGGGGCGGTAAGTCCAAGCTCATGGGCGTGTCTCCGATCGCATGCGGTGCTCCGGCTGGATCGACTCCGCCGTTTATTCTGGACATGGCGCCGTCAATCGCCGCCCGGGGAAAAATCTACAAGGCGCTTCGCCGCGGTGAGAAAATCCCGACTGATTGGGCGCTTGATGGCGAGGGGAATATGACAGATGATCCGGCCAAGGCGCTTCAAGGTGTGATGCTTCCCATGGGTGGGCCGAAGGGGTCTGCGCTGGCGATTATGATGGATGTGTTTTCCGGGGTGCTGTCCGGATCTGCGTTTGCTGGGGGTGTGACAGGGCCTTATGATCCGTCTAAGCCGGCGGATGTGGGGCATTTCTTGGTGGCTATTAAGCCGGATTTGTTTATGGATCTGGAGGAGTTTAAGGAGAGGATGGATTATTTGTATCAGAAGGTGGTGGAGAGCGACAAGATGGCGGGCGTGGAGAGGATTTATTATCCTGGGGAGATTGAGCAGATTACGAGGGAAACGAGGTTGAAGGAGGGTATTCCGTTTACAGAGGCGGAGATTGAGGCGTTGAATAGGGAGGCGGAGATGGTTGGGGCGGAGAAGTTGAGGGTTGATTGATTTCGTCTCTGCATAGTGGATCTGGGTTGTTGGTTTCTGTCTTTACGAGTAGAAGAGCAATGGATGTCAGGCATGGACAACAGCCGTGTGCGGCAAGTAGGAAACCGCAGAATCTTTCTTCTTTGAAAGTACAGTGTCACATTGTATTTGTAATATTTGAGTTGAACATTGCTTTGGACATGACAGACACACAAAGTAGCAGGAGATGAATAAGGATACAAACGCAAAGCACAGCGAAACAAACCAATGGAATATCAGTATATTATCATAATAACCTCTTCACCTGCAAGACTTGCAACACTCCTGGTCTGCGACATGCCCTTTGAGGATCTCTCATTATGCAGCGACGAAGTGAATGGCAGAGTACCCTTTCAGTCAGAGAACTCAGCGTTGGTGAATGGGTCGGATCACACAATTAGTGGAACTGTTCTTCTCGAAATTCCTTGCAAGATTTAGAACCTTTTTGTCTTGAGAAGACGGTGGGCTTCTGTAAACGCTCTGTGCAGGTTCCTGGAATACCTGTCCGTGAGAGACCTGCCCACGAAGAGGCTGTACCGAGCCTCCACTGCCGTCACCGTTTCTGTGCCGGAGTCTGTCGGGCTTCGGTCGCAACGGACCCGGAGGTATAGGCTTGTGGGATCCTCCTGAGATGCTGTTGCTAGTCCCTGAAGGCGCTGACGCAGTGGTGCTGGAGAAGGTGGTGCTACTCGTAGGTGATTCAACTACCGGTTCGGCCAGCCTGTCGTCCAGCAAAGGCGTTGAGGTATGATGGCCATTTGTCCTGTCAGAAATAGTCGTCTCAAAGCTTGCATCCCTACCGACCCCATAGCTCTGTTCTGGTTCAACCTTGGTACCCTTGCGAAGCGACATCTTACCCATCAAGTTCGAAACTTTGTCTTGGGTTTGGCTGATGAAGTTGGGCTTTTCAAACTTGGGTGCCTGCAAGAAGCTGGTCTTAGGTTCCTTGGTATCCTCGATCGCTGCTGTTTCATTGACCGGAGAATCGGCTTGCTTGTCGCCGCGTTTGCTGATAGCACCACCAATCTTGCCTCCGAACCGAGTCATTTGGGAAGCAAATCTCAATTCATCTTTATTGGTGTATTCTCCAACACTTTCGAGAACGTCCCCCGCCACATCCAAAGTCTCACCGATAAAACCGGCAGCTTTTCGGCACTCCGCAGACTTACTAGTGACAGTAGCTCGCAAAGTCGCCCATTCTCGCTTACTCTCGACGCTTGAGCTTCTTTTCTCTTGCTGTAAGATTGTTTCTGCAAGTTCTTGGAGTGCAGTTGCGAGTTTGTTGTGAGCCTCTTCGAGGTTGTGAAGTTGTACGGCTGTCCGGCCCAGTTCGTCCTCATTGCGTGTCACTGACTCTTGCAAGCGGGTGAGAATCAGAAAGCGCTGATCGACCCCTTCAAGTGTAGCCTCCACCCTCAAAATTGCTTCCTGTTGATTTGACAAGGAACCATCTACTACAACCTTCAGCTTATCGATTGACGCTTCCACAAACCGACGGACTTCCTCCTCGGTGATACCGATCTGAGTCTTCTGAACATCGGCAACAGGAACCAGCTTCAAAAACTCGACGGCGGTAAGTGCAGCAGCCATAGCAGCATAGCCATGCCATTCGTCGTTTTTATGTGAATCTGCATAATCACAGATGCCGCGGATGACAATGGCATTGATGCTCGTCAATGCCGCCGACTCCATGTCAAAACAGATCGTGCCAAGCTTACTCGCATCACGGTCGCGAATCTTTGCATTCTTGATGACTTGGTCACCCGAAGCTATTGGCCCAGAATGCACCACAAGACGGTTACCCGGAAGGCGCTCTTCCCGGGCGACAATGCGGTCAGGAAGACCAGGCTCGTCCCTCTTGCAATCGCAATCATCATTATGGATATAGTCGGATGCATAAAGGCGGTCCACCAAATTGCTCCGGGGCTGAAACCTGCCTCTGAGAGTGATGCGCAGAGCACGAACTTTGTCGTCAACAATTCTTTCCATATCTATATCCATGAGTGCGCGCCTCTTCAGATGATTTACACGACAAAGCAGGATGTCGGGAGGGCGAGGAACATGGCCAGTGTGCTCAAAGCCTTCAGTCGTATCCTTGCCAAACCTGGCTGGTTTGACTTGTGTGCCGACAACCACGTCACCCAGGCGCACGTCATTACCAGCTCGTGGAGAGCCCCCAGCAATGCCAACCATCAACGCAAATCGGAGAGTTGGAAAGGTGCTTCGCATGTTTGTTACGACAGCCGCAGCTGACGCCAGCCCATATGACTCCGCGGGTAGACAGACAACCACCACATAGTGATTTCCAATGCGACCACGCGTGTACTCATTGTAATCTCCTCCAGCCTGCACATCTCCGGGGTGGGCCTCGTACTTCTCATCCAGTACTTCCAGCGCAGCAAGGTACTCGATAAAGATGGCACATATCCAGCCCACAGTGAAATCGCACGAAGGCGGGGGCTTTTTACGAGATGAAAATGATTCTGTCGCGAAAGTGGGATTTGTGGAAGACATATTCAAGGCTGTAGCGAAAACTGCACAAGGGGAGGTGTAGCCGACTGATCGAAGAAATTTGTTACACGGGACAGAGATTGTGCTTCTGGGGAATCGAAGAGCGATCCTATGGTACGCTTATAACTATTTGGAAATCATAATGGTCAGTCAAAAGCTGAATCTAATCTGGATGAAGACGCACTCACCTTTGATCCCAGGCTACCCCTTGGTTCAGGTACAGCTCCGTAGTGTTCCCATATCCACTCAGGGATTATGAAGGGCTTTCACACCCGGGGACGCTTTAAGCGGCCCCCTAAATACTCTGGCCTTCAGCCTTGCGTATGGAAGGCCACTCAAAACCTGCTACTGCGCTGTGCATGCCACTAATGCCACGAATGCAGACCTGCATGGAAAGCAGTGGACGTGATTCGAGCCCCTAGAGATGCTAACCTCAATGGGTAATGATGGCGTCCTATGGCGACCGTCCCGTTATCACGAGAAATAAACTCCAAAGTCTGAGTGTGCCCAGTAACGAATCAAAGGGCAATGCTTGCTTTTTCTTGGGCAGGGACACACCATGCTTGGGGACCATCCTGTAAGCAGCCTCGCTGGCGTCCAGCCTCGTCTATCAGCAAGCGAGTAATTGTCAGGTGGGCATCTGATGTCTTTGAGATTCCAATCACTTCGAAGCCTGTCTGTTAAATCGGCAGGCACACGTAAATGTTGTCGTTTTTCATTTAGGCTCTGCAGGCTGTGAGCAAAAAGACGTGAGGAACCAAACTTTACTGGGTAGAGGGGTGGGCTGTACATGATCGCCAGCTTACCACGTTTTTATCTTCTGGTGTGGGTGGTATTGGCTTAGAAGTCTGAGGTTGGACCATTAATCAGCTGGCATTAGCTGTATAGCCTGGTCTTCTCATATGGAAGGATGTGGTCCATGAGTAGTTGCCCGATTCCCGCCTAAGACCGAACCTCCGACGTCCAGAGGCCCGAGCCACATTAGTCAGTCTCTCGACGACGTCTACTATTGGATATTGATTAGCCCAACTACATGATAGCACGAGGACCAAGCTAACGGAATAATGGGAAAACTCTCCGGATAATCCTTGACAGCATTTGTGAAAAGATTGGATGGGGAGAATGCATCGTTCGGCTCATTGCAATTCACGTACCTTAAACAACAAGAAAACTATACTAAGTTACTTTATCCCTTATTGGTGAAAGACGGCACACCCTCGATTAACGGTAAGTCTATATATATAATAATAACATGAAGGTTTCTATTGCAGCCATATTGCCCTCACTCGCCAGCTATAAATACATATGCCCATTAACACACCATCCACCACCTCTGACCCCTCACCATCTGATCTCTGACCTACAAGCCAGACGGAAAGATTACCGACGGATCATAGACCGCGGGAGTACTGGTATCAAGCGTACCATTCCAGCAATAGCGCTGAAAGCACTGCTCACAGGCAGCAGGCACCGGTGTGTTCGTCCGGTCAAACGAACGACTAAGCACAGCACAACCCACACAGGTAGTCCACTCATTATCCAGAGTGCCATTAGCCTGAGTTGCAACATTGTAACCATTGGTTATCATAGCGTCACGGGCTGTGGTATTGAAAGTCGTATCTGTAGTCGTCGTGTTGGACATGTAAGTGACAGGGTGGTTAGGCAAGTAGACAATCAACGGAGCGGGTGTAGTCATGTTCGAACTATTGCAGCCGAAGAAAGTAGGATGGCTAATAAGACCCAAGTTGACAAAAGTGTTCCCATCTGGAATGGAAGGGAATGAGGTATCGTTGGCGTAACCGGCAAGAGTACGCTCATAAGTAGCGATAAGCGACTCTCCAGTGGGCCATTTATATCCGGCGTCATTGTTGTTGGAATCGATGGCGAAGATAACATCCACGTCGCGCTTTCTCTGGATGAGTGGGTTAAGAGGGATATTCTCTTCATCTTCACCGCCGTCGACGACTGTCAGTCTTGTGGTCTCTGCAAAAGGTGAGGTGTTCGCGTTGTATCCATAGAAAGGATTGGGCTCGTAGGCGGCTGGGCCACTGGTGGCGGTGTTGTTGGAGCTGACAGCGCCCATAACTTCCTCGAGGATGTATGAGAGCAGTTCTACCTCCAAAGCGCCCTCGGTTGTGTTAGTTGAAACACCCCCTATCGCAGCACGTAGGGTGGCGGCAATGTCTGTGCCGTTTTCATTCCAAATGTCGCTGGACGTTCCGGTGATAAATCCAGCGCTGTCGAAGCCGCGCACACAGGTCTCATTTTCGGGCACCTGGCCGTTCACGAATCGGGTTCCCAAGTACTCAAGTGGTGCGAATCCATACATATTGTTGTCGTAAGTGCCAAATTCCCAGGGCGATATTTCGTAGATGGGTTTGTCTTCACCGGGCTCGTCGTTGGCGTCCGCGAAGGACTGGCCGTCAACGACCACCAGTGGCAGTGGCATGTCTCCGTGCTGGAAAGCCCGTGTCTTCGTAATCGAGGACCAATGGATGTCAACGCCGCCATGGCTAGCGTTGAGGAAGTAGTAGCCTTCGGCACGACCCCTGCATTAGTTAGTATATACTCGTTGCTGTCCAAGTTGGGTTGATTGTTATATGAGTTGTGGCTTACCAGATATCTGCATCAGTGGTAGTAAAGCCGGCAGCCCTTTTGGCCTTCACCTGAGCCGTGATATTACCCCAGAAGGCGGTAGGCTCCATGGTTGCAGGACCTTCGAGGATAGACGCTGAACTAAAGTCCCAGAAAGTATCCTGAAGGGCGGAAATGGTCGTGAAGTTGTTCATGAACAACGAAGACAGCAACCAGGACCCCCCACTCAGAGCAGAAACATAGGTTGCAGATTGAAGTAGACCGCCCAACTGGCCCTGAGCAGCCGTACCCTCAGTGCGACTGTCGAAGGCTTTGAGGGCACCAGCACCATTCAACATTGCGCGCATACCACCACCGGATATAGCAATTGCGACATTGGGTAAGCTGGATGAGTCGCTTGTGTTGAGGTAATCCAAGGCATCGAAGCAATCTATCTCAACATGGCCGAAGAATTCTTTGAGCCCTGATAGAGACTTTTCACGTCGGGTATCTAGCCAGGAGACTTCCTCGGGAGAGAGTGTTGCACCGCCACGAATGCTAGGCCGAGTTGCCGGACAGGAAACATGGACCGGAGCATAAGGGTTGGTGGCACTAGACGAGGCCCGCCGCTCAACGCTGATGTCCGCTCGAGCTCGACGATTATTTATTTGGGATGGAGCAGCAGATGTGGCTATAGGACGCAATGTTGATTAGTCACGTGAATCCAGCATCATCGTGATGTTGATAAATCGAGAGAAATGCGCAAAGGACTTACAAGGCAGAAATGCCAAGGCTACCGAGCCGAGTAGTGCAGAGGTCTTCATGATTACTGTGTGATAACCAAATGAGACCTTAATAGATAAATTGATAGTGTTAATTGAGGATGGAGAACAGCTCTGAATGTTCTTGGGCATGATCGATATTTAAGCTTCCCAGGTGCACCAAAAATCACAGCTACCCAAGGCTGAACTGACTGTAAAGCTGAGCCCCATCCCACCGATCTGGTACACCCGTTTAGGAATGGCAATATAACCCATGGTGGGGATAACAATAACCCCAGGCCTAAAGGCCTCAAGACTCAAAGTGGATTTGGGGGCGGAGTGTCCCACACCAGCCGAAATTCAGGCCTTAGAGGACGACAGCCGAGCACTTGGATGCTCTGACTCATGCGCGCTAACCCTAATGAGTAACAAGATCGGTGAAGATGAGCTTGATTGAATCCTAGTTTCTGACAGATCCGTTTCTCAACATGATGAAGGGGCCAAATTGTCGGTATTTGCACTAAACCTAATCAGGCAACCAGCTCGGAGGCTGAGCGGTGAACAACGATCGGCGCGGGCCACGTTTGCTTCCTTTCTTCCCCATCGTTGAAACACTCCCAGTCAACGCAGCCACCACTTGCAGAAATGCTGGAGCCCACGAGGGTAGAGCTACGTTTCTCATCTTTGATCAGTGTCTCGCCCAATTTGTTGCCGCACCAATCAAAAATATAGCTTCATCCAACACTAGACGTTGCCATACGAGCATATCAAGCGGGGTGATATAACTCTGCTTTAGTGTGGGTACAGTCTACAGCCGTCTGCATTTGGTCAAGTTCATCAGCGCTCGACCATTCAAATGCAGGCACCGGATACGCTGTGCGTCAGAGGCTGTGTGAGAGCTACGCGAACTGACCTATGATTAATCACTTTGGGTGGGGATATTGACATTGACATGGTTGGATTTGAGAAGAGTAGAAGCTGCAAACTGGTATCTGAATTCCGAATACAAACATATTCTATGGAGAAGTGAAAGAGAAACAGAGGGAAAGAGATGTCTGCGACGCTGTAGAAACAGAAATCAAGATCTATTGACATAAGAAATCGGGGGAAGGCATCCGCTGCTAAGCCGCAATGCCAACCGAAGTCGGCTGGACGACATCAAGCTTTCCATAGTCCGTCTCATCTTTCACTTCGCGGAGATGTCGGGTGCGGACACCAACGACATTTATGGCTACGGTCGCAAATAACTCCGGAAGAAACATGAGAACAACGCGTACAGACATTAGCCCATAGACCGGACTAAGATCTTTGCTCTCCGTGCAAACAGCAACAAGTGCGTAGATGACGCGGACACCAACAAATGCTAGTGCAACCAGCGCACCCCGAAGGAGCTACACAACGACATGTCAGTCAACCGATTACCCGAGAAGCATCTAGCAGAAATGGAGTACTTACCGCAGTGCCGCCTTGATATCCCGGACCTTGAATACCTTTATCATGGAATTGCAGGGAATAAATCGACCACCCAATCTGGAAGATCCAAACTACAACGACTAGGGCTGATCCAGTCTTCCATAATGAATGATCGTCGGATTGTGCTTTGTCCTCGAAAATATCCAGACATGCCTTGATGGAGAGACTGATAGCTACCACCATGGTGACCGATGTCCCGACCACAACGGACCAGTTGAGGCGTCGACTAGCATAGGGATAGCGATACGTTCGACTGTCGTTATATTAGTACCAGACCTAGCATATCTCGAGCCATAAACGTACGCTTCATGAACCAATCCGTCAACGCATAGAATTAGAGGCGTGACTCCCACACTCTGGATTATGTTTGCTGTCATGCTGCTGGCGTCACGAACCCCTAGAGCACCTCCAATAACTCGAGCGGAACAGAACATGGATAGGGAGTACCAGGCTAAGAACCCGGTCCATCGGTGAGTTATGAAGTTGTAGACGACGATCGGCGAGAGGATCAGATACGCCGCAAGGTCAGCTGCAAATATTCCGTTCATTTTGTGAATGATGAATATCACAATATAAGATATGAACCTGCGAGGAGAAAAGAGTAATAGAAGGGTCTCCTGATGTACGCTTCAGCTGTTTCAATGAGAAAACAGCATCTTATCGGACGACACAGGGATTCATATACCCATCCAACTGAGGCTATACGAACGACTGACTTAACCTATAATGGCATATTGATCGGGAGGATACAGTATTCAGCCTCGCGATCATCTGCAGCTACAGGTACCATCGCAGGGTTGTTCTATATTCTGCAACCCGTGGCTGGGTTTCAGGCTGAGCAAGTGGGAGAATAGAAAGTTTCGGAAACTCGACCCAATGGCATCCAAGCCCCCCACAATCCACGGCTACTAGTGCTTACTTCTAGCTTATGCCCGACGTGCTTGGTCGGCTTTAAAGGCAGCCAAGTCCCACTTGCTAGAAGCCAAGCGTCTTCAAAGTCTGGCATCCGAACTGGTTACCTTTCTGGGAAGTCACTATCCACACATAGCCCTATTATCATGGTGTACCGGGGGAAGCCAGGTCTGGGGTGTGCCTTATGCAGGACACGACGACTAATCGTACGTAGAGCGCCTCGAGGCTGTTGGTGATCATGGCGTACTGACAAAACAGTGCGATCGACGTCGCCCGGGGTGTACACAATGCCTGAGGGTCAACCAGGAGTGCTCAGGGTATCGCGATCCCAACGTTCTAAGAATCTGCGACCAAACGGACGAGATTACAGTGAAAGTCGAAGGTCGTGGGACGATCGCCCGAAAACAACGCAAGTCGCCTTCTTCGTCAAAGTCTCCTTCCCCAGCCTCTATACTCCCTCCGCCAACCACGATCGACGACCAGGTCATGTCGCATATCTTCACTTACTACGTCGGTACAACGCGAGTCCAGGGTCTTCTCTCCTACCTGCCCCACCTGCTAAACACCGACCCGTCTCCTGCACTCCAAGCCACGATCAAAGCTGCAGGGCTAGAAAGCATGGCGAGAATCAACCGACTTCCCGAACTGAAGCGCGCGGCAGGGGAGCAATACGGAAAAGCCCTGATTGCCACTAACAACGCACTACGAGACCCAATATCGGCCAAATCTGACTCCACTCTAGGGGCTGTTATATTGCTCGGTATGTATGAGGTAAGATTAGATTACCTCCACCAATTCGCGGCCCAGCTCTCTAATGCAGGTCCTAGTTGAACACATTCCCGAGTCCAATGCGGGGCTGGTCGCAGCATGTTCGCGGAGCCACAAAGCTTCTTGAACTACGTGGGATGGACCAGTTGAACTCAGCAACGGGAATTGAGTTGTTCAGACTGGTGCGTTTGCAGAATGTAAGTCTTACCCTAACTAAAATAATCGCGCTGCCTCTCACCTCAACCAGGCAATTAGTAGCATTTTCAGGAGATCTCAGAGGTACAACTCACCAAAGATAACAGCCCTTACGAACGTAGCACGAGCCCAGAAAGACCAAACTTCACAGCCAATGGAGACATTCTGCGACATACTGATTCAGCTACACGACCTGTCTATCGAAGTGGACAGCGCAGTATTGGCTGACGATTCCATCGACACCCTGAGCATACTAATCTGCAAGGCCCTCCACCTTGACACTGACCTGCGGTCCTGGGCCATGTCACTCGGTCCGCATTGGCAATACGCCGTCGTTGACACACACAGTAATCGCAGATCTCTCCCGCAAATCCCACTTCATAGCGACACGTATCACGTGTACAAGACCGTCGGGACAGTCTCAATGTGGAATCATTACCGTCAAACCCGGATCATAATACACGAAATGATCAGATCAATGGCTCTACGTCTCTGGGGCCTACAAGGAACATCAGAATGCCAACAGATTGTGTTCGACTCGATAGACATTATCAAGCTAATGACGCACGATATCTGCGCTAGTGTTCCATACCACTTTGTATCTGGGGAGGTGACATTCACAGCTGTGGTTCGCCTGCTATGGCCTCTGTTTGTGGCGGGCGACTGTGCGAGTTCAGATCCCGCCACGAAGGAATGGATCGTCCAGACTTTGGAGCACATTGGAAATACGACGGGAATTCAGCAGGCCCTTGGTATGGCGAAGATGCTCAGGAATGGACATACGAGGAGCTTTATTCCGGGGACGTGAGGATGGGATGTGATTTCACGACGTGATTTATATTTTCCGCTCTCTATTGTCAATTCCCTTCAGCGATGCGTCTTTCTAGCACCTTTCCTTTCTTCTTGCACACCCACGATTGAGGAATATATACATAATCTAATAAAACAAAAATGAAAAACATACAACAGAAGGGATTCGCTGGTGGTCACCCACCCAACTACTAACCTCCCGGCGTGTGGCTTAAGTACGGCTGAGCGGACGGGAAGCCCTGTTTTCCACACCCTATGGTCGTATGTGCTGGAAATAGGTAGTTTTATAATTAAATAGGCATGGGAATATTCGGTGAATGAGTGATGTTTATCTGGAGTGTCGCCACTCTTACTGGCCGTCGCGTATATTTCGACCGCGAGCAAAAGCAAGACAATCCGCAGGCAGTTAAATATACGATTGCGGGATAGACCCTTTTTCTCAAAGGCAGGGAAGGAGAATTCTAACGAGAATAAGTTTCTTATAAAGGGAACTCAGCTTTGATAAGTGACAGAATGATCAACGTAGTAGACAAAAATGAGGGGACAGATAAATATAGACATAAGGAAATGTGACACAATAGTCAGTCTGACAGATGCTGCTTATCAAGGCCCAGCCTTGTGCAACTTCAAAATCTCACACAAAAGGAAATAACAGGTCCCGCCTGTTGACATCAGCGAGTGAACCATTTAAAAACCCAAATCGGTCAATATCCTTCAATCATCTTCTTCACAGAAGCTTCAAACAAATCCTTCACGTATCCCGCCCGCTCATCCGTGAGAACATCAGACCAGTAACCAAGCTCCGCATCCACCTCTGTGACGCCATCTCCACGACTGTGGATCTGCAAGCCAATCGACACGTCCCACGCAGTGGGATCCTCTGCCGAACGTAGCTCAACCTCGAGTTCAGTCCGCTCGGTGGCCTTCTGACCCACCCGCGAGTCCATGTACTGTAGACTCATAAGAGAGTTCCATGCTGGGGTCTGCCACACGTCTTCCATCTGTGCCAGCCCGTACTGATGCTCCAGTGACTCGAGGAAATCATCTCGTGCCTGCCTAAGCACATCACCAATGGCTCTGTTGCTGAGATCGATCCGACACAAAAGCATTTGAATGAGCGGACCAACTGTCTCTGCTGCGCCGGTGAATGGTGCATCTCTGTTGGCTGTCATGAAGGAGAACAGGGTCTTATCCGACCCGGTGAGGTGCTGTAGCACCATTCCCCAGGCGGTTTGAAGAAAGGCTGCCATCGTGACACCGTGCTGCACGCAGAAGGCGGGTAGTCGGCTGGTGGTCTCCGAATCGAGGTTGATGGTCTTTGTCTTGTGGACCCGGGGCTGCGAGGGCACAAGGCATGAGGCATCGGTATGAGGGATAAGCGATGCTCCCGCGCTCTGTGAGAACTCTAGCCAGTATTCCATGTCCTTGACTAGTGTTTCGCCTTGGCTCATGCTGCGCAGCCAGACCGAGTAGTTGCCGAAAGATGGGGCTGTGGTGGTGGGAAGCTTGCCCTCGTATGCCTGCATCAGGTCACGGAGGATCAGAGCGACAGAAACGCCGTCGGTCAGGGTGTGGTCTGTTTCGGTTTTGAAGGCGACCTTCTTCACCCCGTCCTTTGTGGTTGTACGGAACAAGGTGAGCTGATGGTGTGGCTTTCTGTTCGAGAGGCTGTAGTTGACTGATCGGTAGGCGTCCATTCGAGCCGTCATCTCATCTTCGCTGGCGCACTCGATCACGGGGACCTCAGGGTACCAGTTTCGGATCACAATTTGGTCGTATGAGCCCGGCGAAGACATGCTGGGCAGGAATACCGTGCGAAGTGCGGGATGACGTTGCACAACCTGGTGCCATGCGTCGCGGACTCTGTCCACGTCGACGACACCGTTGATTGTATGGGCGTGGTAGGTGAAGTCCATCTCGTATAGGCGGCGGTTGGGGTACTTTTCGCGCTCTGCGAGCATGTGTCGCTGTACTGGGGCACAGGGGTAAATTCCTTCAATGTTGTCGAGGGTGATGCATTGATCCTGGGGCTGGTGCTGCACGATTGAGGGTTTGGGGGTGGAGGTAGGGGTAGGGGTAGGGGTAAGGGGGGTGCGAGTGGGAGTGGGAGTGGGCGGTAGGCCTTTCACACCACTGAGAACCTCAATGGCAAGGCTAAGCGTCGATTTTGTCTTGGCTGCCCACTCAACAATCCTATCCTGGTGTTGCATGTGCTTGTTATAGGCCACGGTGACGTGAGTCTTACCACCCACAACAAGAGCCACGATGTCGAAAAGAGACCAGCGGGGAAGCTTTTCATCTTGGACCAACTGGTCGAAAGTCGCGCCGTCTGGAAGCTCGGCATGCGAGAGAAGGGCGTTCTCCGAACCAACTTCAGAGGAGCGGCCAAGGTAGTTAAACATGATTTCCATGTCGAAATGCGACCCGAAGGCCTTGCGTCCCTTTTCAGACAGGTATCTGGAGCTGAAATAGGACATGCCGTTGGCGGGTAGGCTGCGTCGCAAGTCCTTGACTGTTTGCACGGTTGCGATGATGTCCGACTCGAGATCAGATACATGCAGTGGGCTCATAGTCGTGAACCAGCCCACTGTGCCGGAAGGATCGACCTGGTTGTTCCATGACTCGCGGCCGTGGCCCTCGGAGAAGACTGGTGGTGCGGCGCGGTCGGGGAAGACAGCCGCAAAGGAGTGGAGAAGAGAGGCCAGAATGATGTCGACAGGGGCAGCGCCTGAAGCCCCCTTGCTGACACTCATTAACTGGTTTGTTAGAGTCTCGTCCAGCCAGAAATCAGTCACGACGGCGTCACAGTATCTGTTAGACTTCTTGCCACCCATTCCCCAGTACTCAAAGTTGGCCACTGGCATGCTGGTGTTTGCGAACGGTAGCAGATCTCTCGGCTCGAGAGACTGCGCCATTTCCTTCTGAGAACGCAACCAACTCTGGAAAGAGAGCGGAGCTGGGCCGGCCAAGCTGCCAGTGGCAATGGCCAGCTCCAGGTCTCCCAGCAGAACGTGCCATGAAACCACATCCACCACCAAATGGTGAGCATGAACGAACATCAACTGCTTGCGCTCTGCACGGAGATTGTACACGCGGGCAGCGAAGACTGGGCCCTTTTCGATGTCAAACACACCGCCCATGTTTCTAAGTATGTTGGAAACTTGATAACCATCTTCCACGTCTTCGACACTGAAATGGAATGAGTTTGCCGAGTCTTCAGCAAGGTACTGGTACCATTGGCCGGCATCATTCCGTGAATACCGGGCGCGGAGCATCGAGTGCCGGCGAACGACCTGCACCAGCGCCGGTCGCAATGCTTGAGGAGGCACGGAGTTGTTGACTTCCAGAAGAATGCTTTGGTCGAGATGACCAATGTTTGCATCTGCGGCAGATCCTACCAAATCAAAGTACATTTGCTGGATTGGCGAGAGTTCGAAAGATCCGTCCTGGACCTTCTTCACGGCTGGCTCAGTATATTCCGCTTTTGCTGCAAGCTCCACCAGGCTCTTGCACCTGATAATGTCCAGCATGGAGACTGTGACCCCGTCGGCGCGAGACTTGCTACGCAGCTGCATGGCAGCGACGGAGTCGCCACCGAGGGCCAGGAATGAGGAGTTGAGGTTGAGTGTCTCCGCGTTCAAGCCGAGGATTTTGCTGATGAGGTTGCACAGGATCTGCTCCACTGGGGTGGATGGGCGACGAATTTCTTCTTCCTTCTTGTCACTACCTCCCTCACGTAGCAAGGAGGCATATGTTTCTTGATCCATCTCTTCCATCCAAGCATCCACGGACTTCCGATCCACCTTAGAATTGGCGCTCAATGGAACGGCCTCGACACCAATCCAGATCGTTGGCACCATGTAGCTTGGCACGTTTTGTTGCAGCAACCCACGCACGGAAGCAAGTTCCTGTCCAATCTTAATACCATGAGAGGCTTCATCCAGCACGATTATTTTGTTGGCAATGGGCGAGCTGGTCGACGAGACATCATGGAGACTCAACATGGCCACCAGCTTGTCCTTGAGCGGGCCGTGGCGAGGAATGCGTGCAACCGCCTGGCGCACTCTTTCGTGTCTCAACATGCCATGCTCCACTTCGTCCAGCTCCATTCTTTGACCATGGAGCTTCACTTGATTATCCTTCCGACCGGAGAATAACATGTAGCCGTTGGCGTCGTAGCGTGCCAAGTCTCCAGTTTTGTACATCCTGCGAGGCGAGGCACTCTTGTCCATCCTCTTCGTCCAGGCTGGATCCTCGATGTATGCGGCTGCCGTCTTTGCGTCGTCCTTGAGATAGCCTCGAGAGACGAGGGGACCTTCGACAACGATTTCTCCGACGCAACCAAGGGGTACTAGTCTGTCGTGATTGTCTGGATCGCAGAGCCACATCACACTACCCATTGGGTTTCCGAGGCCTTGTGCACTTGTTTCCCGGGTTGTCGGGGGCGTCGCAGATGCATAGATGGTGGTCTCAGCTGGCCCCCAAATAATGATCAGGTTCAGTTTATCCGACCAGGTTTGAACGTTGTCTTGAGTGGGTGCCTCACCACCGAGCACGAGGGTGCGCAGTGTCGGAACAGCTTCTGGGCGGAGGAGCTTGGCCACAGATGGGGTGACTGACATGAAGTTCGCCTTATATTTGGTGATGGCGCCGGGAAGCTCGTTCAATCTCTCCCACTCAGATGGCGTGCAGATGGTGGCTCCGCGTTGGAGCGAGATGAAAATGTCACCGAGACCGATATCGAAAGTGTAGGCCGAGAACTGGAACACCCTGGTGCCAGGGTTGACCTTGAATTGTGCACCGTGTGCTTGTGCGCTCATGCGCAGGTTGCCGTGCTCGACCACAATTCCCTTGGGCCGACCTGTGCTTCCCGAGGTGAAGCAAACATAGACGGCGTTCGAGGGGTTGACCTTGGGTAGATCAATGTAGTCAACGTCGGGCAGGCGATCCAAGTACTCTTGATTGATTGGGATGGTCGTAACAGCGGCATCATTAAAAATACCAGTGTGCTGCGGCGAGACCAATACAAATTCGGCTCCGATTGTCTTCAGGATCTCCTTTCTGCGGTTCGCCGGGTGAGTAGGGCCGAGATGCACAACAACACCTCCGGCCTTGATGATAGCTATGGTGGACACGATCGCCCATGTGGACTTGTCAAAGCATAGAGGCACCATGACTTCGAGGCCAACGCCCTTCAGAATAAGTGTCTTGGCTAGCTTGGTCGCGTAGTGCTCTAGCTGGGCGTAGGTCATCTCCCCATCCCAGCCTGAGAGGGCGAGATTGTGAGGACGAAGCCGACTTTGCTCCGCAATGGCTTCGTGAACTGTCTTACCGTCGATGGAACCCGCAGGCCATCTAGCGTTCCAGGCCTCGATCTGGGTAAAGTCACTTGGGCCGAAGATGTCGAGGTCACGAAGTTTGTTAGCTTGCACCTCGGCGGACGCCATGCGATAGAGCTGGTCAACAACGTGTTCGAACTGCTTGCATATCCATTCCATCTGGTGTGTGGGGATAACGGTCGGATCATGTCGTGCCAAAACGTTGACAGTCTCCCCGTTCTCCGCCAGATGGCACTCGAAGACAATAGGATATGACCAGAATCCGTCCAGCAGCTCTGGCATTTCAATCTCTGTGATGAAGCCTTTCTGGGTGGAATCCTCTCCGAACTCGAACAAGGTGGTAAAATCGAGAGCAGCTTGGACCTCCTTTCCCAACTGCCGAAGCGTCTGCACACCAGCATGTTGGTGCGGGATCATACTGACAGATTGTTCTTGGACGCGCTGGAGGAAGTTGATGATGGCCTCGTCGTCGTTGAGCTGGATACGAACTGGTACTGTAGTCACGGTCGGCCCGACAACTTCAACGATGCCAGGGACAGCGCAGTCGCGACCTGATTGTGCCGCACCAAAGGTGATATCATTCGAACCGGCATGCCTGGAGCTCACAATGGCCCATGCCGCTCGCAGCAGCGTTGACTTGAGAATTCCAGTCGGTTGCTGCTCGGGTGCCGGTAGACGAATGGTGTGAGACACGTTGGCACTGTTCTTGGCCTCATATGTCTTAGAGGGCAACTTGGGAAAATGTGCGGGTGTACCGCTGAGTTGATCTTTCCAGAAGCTGTCCGACTCGGACTGATCAACCTGAGAGAGATGGCGGATGAAGACATTATATCCTGGTCCCACCTGGTATTGCTCACCCGCGTAGAACTTCTCCACAGCTCCAAGTAGCACGGTCGCACTCCAACCATCATAAAGAGCGTGGTGAAGAGCCAAGACAAACTTGCGTGCCTCAATATCAATCGCAAAGGAGCACAGGCGACCTCCGTACTCAATCAAAGGAAGGCTAAAGGATGTCTCATCGGTGATTGTCTGCCAGGTCAACTTCTCCTTGACCACCACCTGGAGAGACTCGGACGAGCGACCGAGAACAATGCGTGTCCGCAGGATCGGGAAAACATCAGCTGCCTTTTGCCATGCTGCTTTGAAGCGGTCGATGTCGAGATCGGCTGGCAAGTCGAAGATTCTTGTTGAGATGTAGGAGCCCTGCTTCCGCGTGGAGACTGCCATAAGACCTTCTTGCAGCGCTGAACAGAGATAAATGTCTTCGATATCGCTCGAATCAACGTTGCATTGGCGAACGGCCTCCTGAATAACGTCATCAACGATCTCTGGTTGGAGCAGAGAGAAAGGCGCAATGTTTGCATCTTGGCTTTGCACACTACTTTCCCAGAGCTCGGCCATTTGATACAAGCGCGGCATGCGGAACAAGTCGCTCACTGCCAGCGCCTTGCCAGCGCGACGAGCGGCGGCTGCCAGTCGCATGGCTTGAATTGAATCGCCTCCTCTGTGGAAGAAGTTGTCGTTGGCCGAGATTGACTCCTCTGGGAAGATCCCGAGGACTTCAGACCACAAACTCCGGACTCGCATCTCAGTTTCGCTTGTGCATGCACGACCTCCGGTGGCGTTTGAGGCCTCGGCTTCATCGCCCAGAGCGTACTGTTGTCTTTGCTCGGACGAGAAAGACGCCGCAAGTGTTCGGAGCGCCTTGCGGTTCTTCTTCCCTGTCTGCGTCACGGGCATGGATCGCATGGGAATAAAGAAAGAAGGAACCATGTGGGGAGGGATTGTCTCCAAAAGGTGGTTCTTCAGGGCGACGAGCTGGTCACGGACGACGTCCAAGCTTTCGACATCCTCAGACGCATCAGTTAACTCGGAGGCCGTATTGAGCCTTAGGAATGCCGCCAGAGCCACGCGGTCTTTGTTGCCATCCAGGAAGATCTTTTCAACAACGACGGCATCCGCATCAATACCATGGGCCACAATGTTTTGTTCCACCTCACTCAGCTCAATGCGCTGCCCACGGACCTTGACTTGGCTATCCTTGCGACCAACGTAGAGGATAGTGCCGTCTGCATCATACTTCACCAGGTCACCTGTCTTGTACATGCGCATGGTTTGGATGCCCAGCTCCCGCGAAAATGTCGGGTTCTCGATATAGGCAGCAGCGGTCTGTTCCGGATTGGCTTTATAGCCTCGAGTGACGATAGGGCCTTCGACACAGAGCTCGCCGACGCAACCGATCGCCACCAGACGATTGTGATCATTTGCTTCGGTGATCCATGTGCGGCATCCAAGTCCTCGGCCAATGTTGTTCGGAGACGAGGTTCCCGGCTGCAGATGCGAGACGCTAGTCCAGATACTGCACTCCGAGGGCCCATATGACTGTTAGGGGTTAGCAATGTGTCTAGAAAAAAAGACATAAAGAGAGCAGTTAGGAGGACATACATTGAGGAGCGTCACACGGGATGCCCATCGGTCACATAGCCCTTGACTGATGGCCTCACCGCCCAAAGCCAGATGCTTCAAGCCTGGCATCTGCTCCGGATCGAGTGTCTCTGCAGTTGTTGGAACATGGAAGGACCAGTTCACTCTATATTTGTTAACAGCGCCAGCGAGGTCGCTAAGTCGCTCAGTCTCAGACGGCACACAAACACAGCCACCCCGCATCAGGGTTGTGAAGACCTCCGAATTGGACACGTCAAAGACATGTGAGGCAAATTGAAGGGTGCGAGTATCCGGTCCCATTTGTACATGAGGTCCTTCATAGTGCTGCATGGAGCACAACCCTCGATGCTCGATGATTGCGCCCTTGGGCTTACCGGTACTGCCAGATGTGAAAACGATCAGAGCTGCGTTGGATGGTTGCACGGTGGACGTGACGCGGTCAGCTGTTGTTTGTTTGGGTATATATTCGAAACTGGCATCATCGATCGGGAGAACCTTTGGTGCCATGCCGGCGAACTTATCCGCATGGTGGGGTGAACAAAGTACCAAGGGTGCTTGGACGTCCTGGAGAATATCCTGCATGCGAGCGGCGGGATATGCCGGGCTCAAGGCCGTGTAGCAACCGCCAGCCTTGAGGACGGATAACATGGAGACGACATTCCATTTGGACTTGTCAAAGCAAAGAGCGACAGTCACTTCTGGGCCGATACCGAGGCTTTGGAGATGGGCTGCGAGGCGTTCCGTCACCGCATCCAGTCCTCCGAAGGTGAAGCTTCCGTCCCAGGCACACACAGCCTCAGCGTCTGGACGCTCCTTGGTTCGCTCCGCGACAAGTTGATGTATACACCCTTGTACTGTCTCAGGCAGATCACCATTCCATGCGGTGATCTCGCTGATGTCTTCTGGACTAAGAACTTGGATATCGCGAACGCAAGTCTCCGGTTGACTGGTCAGTTGCTGGACGACATGGTTATACTGGCTGAGCAGTCTCTGCATATCTCGATCAGAGATCAAAGTATGATCATATCGGGCTTCCACGACAATTGCTCCGTCGCTGTGGTCGTAGTTGCGAATGACCAACGCATCCGTGTAAAAGCCCTCTGGCAGATCGGCGGTTACGATTGCCATTCCGTTGAGGGCCTCGCTAACGTCCGCGATGCTCGGCTCCACCGCGAAACGATGTCCCATGTTGTCGATAGCCGCACGAGCTTGCTCATTGAGTCGACGAATATTCTGCAGGCCGGTGTGTTCAAACGGCATCATTGTCATACCCTGCTGGTGAAGGGAGTCCAAGTACTGTGCGACCGTTGTCTCGCCGTCCAATGGAACTGTCATGCGGAACGGGGCGGTTGTCATCGTGGGCCCGTTCATGGTAGAGATACCCGCAACCGGGGCATTTCGGCCAGAAAGGGTCACGCCAAACAGGACGTCCGAGCTGTCCATGTGTCGAGCCACGACTAGACCCCATGCGGCGCGCAGATAGTTCGTCACCGAGATCTTGGTCCCGGTCGGACGATTCAGCTGGAACTGCAAGCGACACGCGCGATGGGGGACAACCTGGTGGCCTTGTGGCCGAGGAGGGAATTGGGGTGGTGCCTCGCCATCAGCAGGGAACTGCTTCTGCCAGTACTCCCTGGCAGAGCTGTCTCGCTCCTGATCCTGCAAGAAGCGGATGAATCCCTTGAAAGACACCGGCTTGGGCACGATGGAACCATCGTGTTCCATGGCATGGGCAATTTGTTCGAATGTGATGTCCATGCTGAAGCCGTCGCACAGCGCATGGTGTCCTGACCACACGATGTAGCGTTCTCCGTCCTGCTCTTCTACCAGGGCAAGGCGGATGAGCGCGCTTCCATAGGTCACTGGAGCGTTCAAATCCTCCTCGAGATACGCGGCCAAATTGTCGCTCTTGGTCCAGTTAACCGGGACATTCAATACCGCCTGGAGCAGTCCAGCGCCACTGACGCTCACAAAGCGTGTGCGGAAAATGGGTTCGGCGGAGGCAACAGCATCAAACGCACGGCGGAATCTGGACACGTCATATTTCGGGTCCGTGAGGCGCAAGATGCGTTGATCCTTGTACGCTCCGGTTTGTCGCATGGAAAGAGCAATCAGGCCCTCCTGCAGTGGGGTGGACGGGTACATATCGACGATGGCCTCTGGCCTAACACCACACTGTGCTGCTGCTTCGGCGCGAATCGTTTGCAGTGGTGAGGTAGATGACAGTGGGACAAGGTCAAATGCCGTCTCATCTGTTTCCGGTTCACCAGATTCATCGCCCATGCGCACGACTTGAGCCATATCGGACAAGACGGGATGCGCGAAGATGTCCGCGAAAGTCAAGGACATGCCTGCCACTCGTGCAGCACCTGCAAGCCGCATGGCCACGACCGAGTCGCCTCCAAGTTGGAAGAAGTCATCAGAAGCGCCCACCTTCTCCATAGGCAGGTTAAGCACTTTACTCCAGGCAGCCTGCAGCTTCTGTTCACGGGGTGTCGTCGGTGCCCTCTTCGTAGTATCACCCTGTAGCATGTAACGGGAGACATCGGACTCCGAGAGAGAGGCGATTATCTCGCGCAGGACATTTCTAGCCAACTTGCCGTTTGCGGTTCGCGGGATCTGCGTGATTGGAATGAACATGGCGGGGACCATGTACTGGGGCAGACTGGTTTTGAGGGCTGCCTTGAGGTCTGAAAACAGGCGGGCGAGTGTCTCGGTCATGGGAGTTGGCGAGGTGTCCAGCGGCTTTGAGGACGACTCATCGAGGAACTGAACGAATGCTACCAGGGTTCGGTCCTGAGTTTGGCTGCTTGGAAGCATCACGGCGTCGACAGACACTAGACTCGAGTGGTCAAGCTGGGCCAGCTGTGCCTGGACTTCGTACTTGATGTGGTCAAGCTCAACGCGCTGGCCGTGAATCTTGATCTGACTATCCCGGCGGCCGATGATGGTCAGACTACCATCCCGGTTGAAACGGCACAGATCACCGGTTCTGTATAAGCGTCGGTTACGGTCCGGAGTCATACTCTTTGCCCATTTCGGGTTTTGGACAAAGGCTGCTGCTGTCTGCTCTGGATTGTTTAGATAATGACGTGCAAGCAGCGGACCCTCAAGGAGGAGCTCGCCCACAGCCCCCAGAGGCATCAGCTTGTGGTGATCGCTAGGGTCGACAATCCATGCGTGGCAACCAAAGGCCTGACCAATATTTGCTGGGCTGCCATTAACGCTCAGGCGGGTGGGAGTACAAGTGACGGCAACAGATGACTCGGCCGGGCCATAACTGTTGTAGAGCTCCACCGCTGGCGCCCAGATCTCCACGTTCTCCCTGGTAAGGGGCTCTCCAGCACTGAAGAGCCATCGAAGCTGAGGAACCTGCTCCGGGCGCATGAGACTGATAACTGTGCTGGTCAAATGGGCGTGGTTAGCGCGGAGGCGGTTTAAAGCGCCAGGGATGTCGTTGACACGGTCGTCATCCGAGGGGACGCAAATACAGCCACCGCGTTGTAGGGTCGTGAAGATGTCCTGGTTCGATGTATCGAAGGTGTAGCTGGCAAACTGGAAGACGCGAGCCTCTGGGCCGATGCGAACTGCCGGACCCATGAGATCTGACAAGGTCGCCATCGAGGCATGTTCCACCACTACAGCCTTGGGGCGGCCTGTTGTACCAGACGTGAAAACGACGCAAGCTGCATTGTTTGGCTGGATGGAACCACATGCCGGCCCTGACTTCGAAGGGAGCTTGGCAACAAATTCGGGAGTGATCGCCACGATGCTCAAGCTGTCGCATGCCTCGAACAAGTGCCTATTCTGCGGTGCCACGCACACCACCGTGGCTCCAGCTTCTTGGACCAAGCCTTCCAGTCGCTTTCTTGGGTGTGTCGGATCCAGACCTACGAATGCACCACCCGCTTTCAGGATTGCAAGGCACGTCACGATAGTCCAGCCCGACTTGGGGAAACAGTGTGGCACTACGGCCTCGGGACCTACCCCCAAAGCACGAAGGTAGTGAGCGAGGCGGTTAGATACCTCATCGAGCTGCGAGTACGTCCATTCGCCATCCCAAGCACACACAGCCTGGGCATCAGGCTGCACGCGAGCGAGTTTCTCGAACTTGGTGAAGATCAATCGGTTTGCCCGTGGCAGCGGGTGGGTGTTGAAGGACAATAGTTCATGTTTATGGGCAACCCCCACAAGGCTCACCTCGTTGATAGGGGTATCCGGTCGGGTTATAATAGATTTAACAGCACTTCCAAGCGCACTGGCGATATTGCTTGCTTGTTTAGGTGTCAAATGATCGGTCCAGTGACGGAGGGAAGCTCGCGCCATGTTGGAACCGTTGAGCTGCACGTCTAGGACGATAGCATACTCGTCGGGTTCGTGATCCCCGATGTTCTTGAAGATGAGTGAAGAATCGGCGGGGCTGTCAACATCGCGGTTTACCGTAACGATAGTGTTGAAAAGTGGGCTTCCTCCTGTCTTGAGTGCATGCTGGATGTTGGAGAGACCAACGTGCTGGTGAGGCAGAGCGTTGACGTAGTCATCAGCAACAACTTGCACGGCGTCCAGTAGTGTATTAACAGTGGTAGCATTGGCACCTGCGTTCTCAGTTGCAAAAGACAGACGGCTCACCAGCATAGTGAGGAAAGCACCCACTCCGTCTTGGATGCCCTGCAGGGGAGCGTCGCGTCCCGCCGAGAGGTAACCGAAGCAGACTTGCTCGGGCGACTCAGCATAGGCGCGGAGTACCAGGGCCCAGGCGGCTTGGAACACGTTGGCAGGGGTGACTGAGGCCTTCCGGCAGAAGTCGAGGAGTGCCTCATTGCAGACCCCTTCCTCCTTCAGGGGAACCGACACCACGTTCAACTGCCTCTCACCTTGATTGTCGGTTTCTAGACTGGCCAGCCTAGGAACCATGGTCGCACTTTGATCCTTCAGGTATTCTGCCCAAAAGTCGATTGATGAGGCCAGAGGTGTCTGTCGAATGTGGGAGATGTAGTTGCGGAACGGCATTGCTGGCTCCCACTTGGCGGCATGACCATCATACGCCTGCAGTAGGTCACGGACGATCACGGCCGCGGATACGCCATCCACGATGGCGTGGTTGATCTCTAGCTTCATCACAACGTGGTTGGCTCCAGCAATGCGGCAAATGGAGAGTCGATGGGCAGGTTCGGGTCCTCTGATTGAGACAGGGTCTTGGTTGGCAAGGACCAAAGCGAAGTCATCAGTAGGGCAGCAGTCCACGATTGAAATATTGGGCTGGGTGTGCGATAGCACAACTTGGTTGAATTGAGCCTCGACGTCGGCACTTTCAACGAAGATGGTGCGTAGAGATGTGTGTCGCTGCACAACCTCGCCCCACGACCGCGCAAGTCGCTCAACGGACACCGACTCCTTGGGATCGCGCGACCTGAGTTCCGCGATATGGTAGACATCATATGTGTCATCCTTAGACCGGTGCTGGCTAAGCAACAGGTCCTGTTGCATGGGTGAGCATGGATAAATATCTTCGATCAACGAGGTCTCAGGCCCAGGAATGAGGCCGATCTGAGGCAGTTTGTCGTAGATAAGGTTATCCAGGGTGCTGTAGCTGACCTCGCCCAATAACGGAAAGTCTGATGGAGTGTATTCGACTGGGGCGGTCATCATCTTGACAACGAGGGTAGCAAGTGTTTCCTGCGCGGTCGCGATCCAAGCCTTGACGTGGGTCTCTTGCACAACCTTCTTATTGAAAGAGAACGCAAGCTGAATATTGTCATCGATAACTTCCGCCACAATGGAGATGTTGCTGACCAAAGGAGCGGCGCCGGGAGCAGGAAGGAAGACCGGGCGCGGCTTAATCTGCACCAGACTGCGAGGACCGTCAATCACGTTCGACAGATTGCGGTAGCGAAACGAGATCTCTGGGCTTTCAGTACTGCTTGACTTCATTCTCGTTTTCCGGGCGTCCTTGATTCCCTTCAGCATGCGCACTTGCTCGTCGGTGGTGCTCATATCGGCGGTGTCGAGAACCATTGAACGGAGAGTCTCGAATCGACCAACGGTTTGCGAAAGGTCAATGCCGAAATCTTCAAACGCAAGTCCACGCTCATCCTCCCACAGAGCAAGTGTAGGCAGGGTCTCGCGGTCGCCAAAGATTTGGCTGAACGAGAGCATCAGACTTGCCATTATCAAGTCGACAACCTCAGTCCGCAGTGGTCTGTGTACTTCGTCGCTCAAGAGCAGAGTGGCTGTTTCCTGGTCAATCTCCACTGCCTGGTAGTCCATATCAACTTCCGTGGCTGCCAAAGTGCGTGGCGCGACTGCAATCTCGGCGCCCGATGACTCTCTCTCAAAATTGACCCAGTTCTGAAGAGAGACTGGCTCCTCGGCTTTCTTGTCCGGAATAGGCCCATCTGAGAGACTCAAGCAGTTCTGAAGCTGTCGGATGATGATGTTCCAGGAGGGAGTGTCGATCACAGCACTGTGGGCTCTCAAGACCAACAGTTGCTTTTCTGTTCCTGAAACCAAACCAGCAGAGAAAATGGGTCCAGAGAGCGACACCGCGTCGGCTGAGGCTGCGATGGTGGTGATATCTTCAGGACGTTCTATGCGGTGATGTTGGAAGCGGTAAGAACACTCAACCTCAGAGGCGATCGTTTGCTTGAGGGAAACGGCGCCGTCCTCTACAATGTCAGCAAAGCGCGCCCGCAACATGGAGTGGCGGGTAACAATAGCCTCCAGGGCAGCCTTGACCCGAGCAGCCGAAACACTAGCATCCAATTTCAAGAGAATGCTCTGCGTGAGGTGGTTTGCCGCCCTCCCGTCACCCAGACAGAATTGCTGAGCCCTGGAAAGTGGAAACGAGGCATCCAAACTGCTCGACTTTGGTTTCAGACCAGAGGACTTCTCCAAACGGCCAGCCAGGTCTTTGATGCCATTGCTCTTCATCATGTCCTGTACTGTAACATTCAAGCCGGCGCGCTTGCATTGTGAGATCACACGCATGGCAGCGAGACTGTCGCCACCAAGCGCGATGAAAGACTTGTCCAGCGGCAGACTGTGAGTGGGAGTGTTCAGGGCACCAGCGAAAATGTCTCGAAGGGCTCGCTCGACCTCTGACAGATCCAAGTCGGGCTCCTCATCCAAGGAGCGATTTTCTGACAAATCAGCACTGAGTAATCCTAGAAGGCGATTGTACAGGCTCTCATCCATATCCAACAACCAGTTGAAAACCCGCTTGCGATCGAGCTTGGCGGACACCAACAGCGGCCATGCCTCAACCACGATCCATACGGCGGGAACCATGTATTCCGGCACACAGCCGCGCAGGTGGTTCCGGACTGCATCGGTCTGGTCCTTGACATCTGGTCTCTCATCTTCGAATAGCACGTCGATCGGCGCACTGGAGTCGCCAGCTTTGGAGTCCTGAGCGAAGTCTTTCAAGCATACAACGGCGACGATCTTCTCCTTGCAACGCCCAGCCTTGGGAAGGAATGCCGCAGCATGTTTGATGTGGGGGTGGCGAGCGATGTTGTGCTCAATTTCACCCAACTCCACGCGTAGACCACGAAGTTTAACTTGGGTATCTTTGCGACCCAGGATCTGGATGGTGCCGTCAAGGTTAAACCGGGCCAAGTCACCGGTCTTGTAAAAGCGCATGGAAGCACTTTCACTCAACACGGTCGCATTGGATGGTGTCAGCGACCAGCCTTCGGTCCAGGTCGGGTCCTCAATGAAAGAGGCGGCGGTCTTTTCTGCATCGTTCAAGTATCCACGAGCGAGAATGGGACCGGAGATCAAGAGTTCGCCGACGGCGCCTAGTGGAACGAGCCGGTCGTGGTTCTCGGCATCGACGATCCAGCAAAGTCCACCAACGGCGCGGCCAATATTTGATGGATCGCTGTTTGGTTTTAAATGTGGATCACCCGCAGCGGCAACGGAACATTCGGACGGACCGTACCCGTTGATAAGTTGCACGTGTGGTGCCCATGTCTCGATGTCGACTTTGCTGAGTGGCTCACCACCAAGGGCGAGGGTTTTGAGCTTGGGAACCATCTCGGGTCGCAGTAGCTTGACGAGCGACGGCGTCAAAAAGGACCATGTGATGTCGAATTTGTCGAAGATGGGCTGGAGACCCTGGGCCATGCTAGCCATGTCTGGAGTGCATACACATGCACCCGAGATAAGCGAAGTCATGATCTCCAGCATACTCACATCGAAACTGTACGAGGCGAGCTGCAAGACTCGACTCCCGCGAGAGAGGTTGGATAGAGAGGCGTGTACGAGGGCACCCGAGATGAATGCCTTGTGCGGGATGAGACAGCCTTTCGGCTTTCCTGTGCTTCCTGAAGTAAAGATGAGGTAGAGGAGATTGTTAGGGGTAACGCTGGACTCGAGGATCTGATCATCGACGGGGAGGGAGGCAACGAATTGTTCGTCAACGACGATAGCTCGCACGCCCATTTCCTTTTCCCACGTTTCGGCCTGGCTCTTGGAGCTCAGCACCCACTTACCTTCGATTTGTTCCATGATATCTTGCCTGCGGCTGACTGGGTTAGCTGGGTCAATAAACACAATAGCACCCCCTGCTTTGATTACACCCAAAAGGGCCGCAATGGCCCAGCGGCTCTTCTCAAAGCACAGGGGGACAATAGATTCCGGTCGGATTCCCTCTTCTTGGGCTAGCCAGACTGCGATGCGATCGGAAATAGCGTCCAGCTCGCCATACGTGAAGCGGCCGTCCCAGGCGTCCACGGCGAGCATGTCCGGCTCCTCCTGCGCGCGCTGACGGAAGAGGAGATGGACGCATGATTCGACCGTCTCTGGCAGCTGGACGCTATTCCAGGTCCAAAGCTTTGCCTTGTCGTAGTCACTGACTAGATCGACGGCGTCTAAGCGGTCGTGACGCCGGTCGGGGTTGTTGATCAAATTAAGAACGTGCGCAAAGGCAGCCGCGAGGTGATCGGCTCGTTCATGGTCGATTGTGTTTGGTGCAAAACGCACCACAAATTCGAGCTTGTCAAATGGCAGAGGGATAGCCACGAGCTCAATTAGCGCGCCCGTAGCGTCAAGATGGCTGGGAGAGGAGGAGTTGAGGTAGGTCTTGTTGGAGGTGAGGGTCGTGATGGATTGTAGGAATGGCGAGGTAGCAGTTTCATTTCGTGAAGGAGCCAAAGGGACCTGGTCGGAGGCCAGCTCCTTCGTCGCTTGGTGTGTTTGTTGGATGAAGTCGGAAATTGTTGTTGCGCCGTCGAGCTGTGCGTTGCAGATTTGGTAGGTGGATTCAAGATCGTCGGCCTCTCCCGACGTAGTGGCTGTGATGAAGCGAGTGTCTTCCTGCCCCGTATACTGCCCTACCACGATGCTCCAGGCAGCGTTGATCAGAGCAGCGATTTCAGTATCGGGGTTCTCGCGATGGGAGACGCCGACGTTCTCGACAAGGATAGTAGAAGTGGCTTGAGTATACATGGTGATAGAAAGTGGAGGTCTAGGTGTTAGGGCAAAAAGCGGTCGGTCGATTAACGATAGTAGGATTCAGGCAGCAACAGTTTGGCAGCGTTTTACGGAAAGGTGAATGTAGAATTCTAAAGTTAGGATACCTGAAGCTACTCCGCCTCTGGGTTATATCGTAGCCTAGGGCTGTATACTCGACTACGGCGGTATTCACACCACGTGGGGCTTAGCAGTAAGGCTTATTATGATTGTTTAATCAGGTTAGCCTACGGCCCCTGCAGTGAAGAGCATGAGGCTGTGGTTTACTATTTGTTATGAATTTTGATGCCTATTTTAGAAATTCGATGCCTGTTTTCTTTGTTGCGTTTTAGACGCCCAAGAGTGGCTGTGGTAACATACCCCTGTCGCAGGATTTGCTTACTATACAGTTTCAGCCTATATAGTAAGCAGTTTCGGCCCCAACATCAGATCAACCTCTCACACTGTTCTCAGCATCCTCTGTCCACTGTTTCTTACTCTCAATTCTTACTTCTTACTTCTCTTAAGCTTATCTGGTTGTCTTTTAGCTCGCTTTTCTTCCTTCCTGGTGCCTTTTCCCCCAATCTCCACAACGAATTTTCTTTTCCCTTCTCATATCCACATACCCCATCACTCACCATGACTAACTGCACCACCGATTGGAGCAATGTCACGCTCGCTACCTTCAATCAGACTCTACTCAATGATACCTCATTGTGTACGAAATGCACCTGTCCTCTCGTCCTGGACGGCGAGCAGCTGTCTTGGGTGCGATACTACCCGAACCTGGCGGGCAATGTCCTCTACGCAGCTCTCTTCGGCCTGTTCCTCGTGCTGCAGCTTTTCTTTGGCATTCAGCGCAAGACGCGTGGATACATGATCGGCATGACCCTTGGATTGATTCTTGAAGTCTTGGGCTATGTCGGACGCATTCTCCTCCGCTACTCGATGTTCGAATTCTCGTGGTTTTTGATGTGAGTTTCCCTCGACGATAACTCAGCCTAAACATGAAAACTAACAACAATGACAGGTACCTTGTTCCTCTCACCATCGCACCGGCCTTTATCTCCGCAGCCATCTATCTGACCCTCTCGCGGATCATCACAATCTACGGTGCTGAGCATGCCCGCTTCCGCCCCCAGGTCTACACCTACATTTTCATCACGTTCGACATCATCGCCCTGCTGCTGCAAGCCGTGGGTGGTGCTGTCGCCTCCATCGCCGACGCCTACTCGTCCATGCAGGATCAGGGCGTGCACGTCATGGTCGGTGGCCTTGCATGGCAGGTGGTGTCTCTGTTCATCTTCTCGTGCCTGGCTCTGGATTTCTATCTACGTGTGAACCGTGCTAGCCGCAAAGGAGTCCCGCTCAACCCGGCGTTTGACTCCCTCCGCGCCCAGCGGTCCTTCGAGCCCTGGTTTATTGTCTCCCTGTCTCTGGCCGTCCTGTTCATCTTTGTGCGGAGTGTGTTCCGGTGTGCTGAGCTACAGGGTGGATTTGGCGGCGAGTTGGCCAATGAGGAGATTACGTTTATGGTACTGGAGGGAGCCATGATGGTGCTGGCTTGTGGGTTGTTGACATTCTTCCACCCGGGATTGATTTTGGGGGCTAGGGAGTGGGCGTTGGCCAAGTGGAGTCGCGGCGGTAAGGGGGCTTAGATTAGATTATTTTCTTTGGATGCGGCTGAAGGCTGGGGATTGGGTGGAGGGTGTGACCGGGCGTGATGTGATGAGCTGGTTTACGTGGAAGAGTTTGTTTGCTTCCTTGCGTTCTTACTTACGGATATTAGGCTTAGGCTTGGCTGTGCTTGGCTTGGGTCTGGCTTGGGTTTGGGTTAATTATTTTGGTTTTGCTTATCAGCCTTGCAGGTTGTCTGTGGGAAGGGGATGAGTGAATGACAGCTCAGAACCGAGTGTCATGAAAGGCTAGACCCACTCATCGGAAGAGATACCTTTTTGATTTTGTTGTACTCACCATTAGACCGGACTTACCATGGAAAATGCGTTGGATACATGTTCTGATAATGAGATAAGAAATGGAACAAAAATCTTCCAACATGATCAACAACTCTTGAACCGAGCTTCTCGGGGAAATCAAGAGACGATCAGTGGAAAATTCCGTGGAATGAAAGTCTTACCTAAGAAGAGTCGGGGAACGGAATCTCCTGTCAGCAATCTGACACCCACTAATGCACGGTCCAAGCTACTCCAGGCATAGAGGACGTCGATCATCGCACGTATACGAAGTATGGATCCAGTTGTTGGTTGCCAGTTGAACTAACTTCCAAGGTATCATTCCCCTAGCAGAGGCTCGGGCGTTCTCTGAGGCTCTTTTCTAAGAAGTGTTTCCCAACACGCTATGCCACGACACTTTCGCCCCCAAGCAAACCTCTAAAAGAAATGCGTGGGAATACGAATGCTAAGACGGCCCCCATGTTACGACCAGTAAATCCCCGCGTGGGACGGATGATTTCCATAATCCATAATAAACGGATGCTAACGTATGTGCGGGTGGTGCCGTTGGCCCGTAAATTATTGGGGGTGGTAAGGCTGACCGTCGGGTATTGATTGACTCTGAGGCTGAGGCACTCCTTTGTTCCGCCCGGAGTGGACCTGACTCGTTGGCTTGTCTTTGGGGGATGTTGATCAATCTACGCAGTAACGTGGTCATCGCAGTTTCTTTAGTGATAGGTATGCGGATAATTATTATTGTACTATCTAATGTTAGTATTTCACATTTGTTTAGATGAATTGACTCCTTCCAAGTTCTATAGTAGTGCTGCTTTTCGAGGGTTGTGATGAGGTGGTTGTTAGGGCTCGTCGGAAAATATATATCTTCATGATTCTCAAGTTGATTCAACAAGTCATCATACTTAGACTGCTAGTTTAACATTATTACCTAGCATAACGACAACACGAACCTTCGGCTTGGTTCTGAATAGGACAGTCTCACGAGTCTAATGAGCTTGCTAGTTTCTGTTATGACTATTGGTTAAGCAAATCGACTTAGCTCGGGGAAGAGTGAGATTATCTCAAGGTCCGTGCACTTGGAGTCGCTAGGCGGTGTAACTTATCAGTCGTGTACTATTATTAGTCTATCTTGGAAGTGACAAGTAACCGCCAATCAGAAACAACCTTCATTGTTGGAAACCAGGCCAGCCATAGTTGGGTATTTGTAGTCTAATCAATCAGATCTGCCGCTAGAAATCAAACCGGGAGGACGCCTTCGCCAATGGACCACACGAAGATACCAAGACAAGCCATATGGACAAAGAACTCTAATGAACAGAAAAAGGAAAAAATATTAACACATCGCATGACTGCGATCAGTGGGTATCTTGGCGGTCGGTTCCCGTCACAGACCAGAAATTCCGCCCCTTCTTTGTGTAACTAACCAAGCCCCTATGCAATTAATCGCTTCGGGTTTTGTGCGTTTCGCTCGGATTTTGTCCGACGCAGCCACGTGGATATGCTACAATCCCGCGTCCGCACCGTGTTCAATGAGCAGTTTCATCATGTCTGTCCGCCCCGTAATAACAGCTCGTTGGAGTGGTGTGTAGCCCGCCCGGTCTCGCACATTCACCGATATGGGATATGTCATTAGCAACAATTGGAGAGTATCAATTGTGCCGCGCGAGATGGCGATATGGATTAAGGGCTCGTCGGCCTCTGGATCACGGCTGGACAGGGAACAGCCCGAGGCGATTCGCCGTTGCGTGTCGGACATGTTGCTTGGCATTGGGCGGAGCATAGGGTCGACGTTGGGCGGCGATGGGGGCGGGAAAGGATAGTAGACATCGGACTCCAGCCATCGCATCGCGTTCTGGGCGCTCGCTGTCGAGGCCATCGTCGAAGGTGATGCGGAGGTCGGCATGCTTGTGACAGTCGCTGTAATGTCTTTGGTTTTATCGAAGCAATTGGTGAAGTCGTGGTCCAGGTCCGTCGGCCAGCTCAGTCCATCGCCCAGCATCTCCTGGTCTGGAGACGGGAAATATGTACTCGGGGGGTCGCGGGGACCAGGAGAGACGCTGCTAGTACTGACTTGAGACGAGGCTCGCGTGGGACGGTCGTCCCCGTCGCTGGTACTGGCGCTCGCGCTGATGCTGCCGCTACTGCTATCGTTGGGGGTGCTGCTGTTGCTGTTCATGGCTTCTTGAAGGTTTTTGACTTGGCTTTTGAGGAGCTCGACCTCTTTCGTACGGTCGCGCATGTTTCGGCCTGGTAGAGAGCGTTAGCTATGCTACTTGTGAGTAGCGAGTAGAGGATGTACTCACGGTATGCCCGTTGTGCTAGACGGTTCTGAATCCTCCTCCGCTCAGCGGCATCAGGGAGATCCTCCCAGCTCTCGCCTGGCTTCATCAAGTCGGTGTATGAATTATGCTTGGGACGTCCAGATGGTCGGCGAGTATCAACGACCACGGGCAAAGTAGTTCCGTTTGACCCTACCAGAGGGTTCTGCTGTTGTTGCTGTTGTTGCTGTATTTGATTCATTTTTTTTCCTCCCTAGTTATCTATCCAGACCTGATATGGACAAAAGAATTGGATGTAGATATACATGATGAAGGGATACAAATAGGAGGTACCCGGTCCACTTTTAAACTTTGCTCTGCCCCGGATCTCAGACCACATGGCGATTTTCGAAACTGGCCAAGACGGGCGGCGGCATGGCACGCCCCAAGTCATCATGGCAAGGCTGGCTTGTGGTTGGGGGCTTCAAAATGGTAGGGGCCCCGTTACGAAATGAGCCCTACATTGATCTTACTCTGGGTTGCTTGGGTGCGAGACCAACTGTCGTGTCACAGCCTCCTCCCTTATTTTACCATCTTTCATTACGGTACCGACTGTCCCCCGCCTTCTTCTACTCACAACCCATTGCACGGACCCCGTAATACCACCATAAATCTGACACGAAGAAAAGTATGGATTGCGGTAGAAGGACCAAGCAACTTGGGATCTTCGTCAGCCATGCAAGATGGCACTTCGAAACAGGTGTTAGTACAAAGATTGGCAACGCTAACCTATGTTTGATGCGATCTAAGCCATGCTCTACCGTCTTCTGGGTTGTTTCAGAATAGGTTTTCGCCCCAAGGACCTGGTTAACCTTTGGGTGGGATGAAACATGTCAGTGCAATTCTGGGGCCGTGGCAGATTTACTACTACTGTGATTACTACAGATGAGGGCTTTTTCTAAGCATCATACAAACATCCTATGATGATGTGTTTCACTTCTCGTCTGTTGTTAGTATTACTATTACTTTAGCTGTTGCTGCTGCAGCTATTATTGTTCTTGTTGGTGAAGGACCTTCTTTGCATATCATGTCAGATCTCCCACCCACGTGGTTCCTCTCGTCGCAAGCTTGTCTGGATCAGACAACGTGGCTGTGGAATACGGGGTTCGTATTACGTCTTGGATGAATTTGAATTATCTTCAGCTGGAAAGGACTGTCTATACGTAAAGGTTGGATGGTAGAGCAATTTGGGGGCCATGGAGACGATTGATGGGCAGTTGTGGTGGTTGGTGCTTCAGCTGGGGATCAGACCGCGAAGGATGCGTGATGGTTGACTTGCCGTGCCGACAAATTCATCTCTAGAGCTATGCAATGCCAACCTGGTCTCAATTGCAACTAAGTATCACGGAAGGCGAATAGAAATTCGTTGTAATACCAAACCGAAGGCTTAGCTTCAGTCGCATATTTTCTGCATACTGTCTATGAAACAACAAGAAAAAGCAATAGCAACATGTCTCGAACTGCTGCACCCCGCAACCTACATTCCGCCCGTGTTCCCAAACAAGCAAAATGTGCTCCTTTTCCACGTAACCCATCGCCATGGCTGCCATGTGGTTACAGCATGCATTCTCCGATGAACTCCATCGCAGACCCAATCATATATTGCACACGGTCTGCAGGCCAGACCTCTTCATCCTGCGGCTGGATTCCACCGTCGATGCTCCTGCAATTCTTACCCCCCTCTCCTACCAGCGAACCCCCCTCTTTCTCCTCAACGTTGCTGGCAGACCTATCTCCATCATTATGAGTAATGCCATTATCATCATCATCAACCAACAACCCCGCCCGCTTAAAGACCTCCACGGGAGGCACAGTAACCCTCCCAGCCTTAACCACATACCGACTGACCAGCACAGCCAACACCCCCCTGCGGAGGTTCCCATCTATCAACACGGCCGTGGGCCCTCCATCAAGGTCCACTTCCCTCAGTCCCTTATACACTTCCCTCCTCAAGAAATACGTAACCGTCCACAGCGAGCGCTGATCCCACGCCAGGATCCGAGTAGTCACGCAATAGCGCTGAAAGGGGCGAATTTCACGCAGGAACCGCGCCTGCACTGCAGCTAGCATAGGCATTCCGCCTAGCGATGCCAAGGCCGGCCCAAGGAGGCGACTGAGGAGGCGGGCGCGGCTGAGATCCGCATCTGTAAAGAAAGTGCTGTTGCTCTTGTGTAGGTTGAGGTCGATTTCCGGCAGGGGGCAGTGGGTTTGGCTTGTGTGGGGGCGGAAGAGGCTGGGTAGGGCTGGATAGAAGAGATTGGGAGTGTTGATTGGGTGCGGGGATACGAGCTCTTTGGGGCGCTGAGCGTTGCGGGGTTGCAGGATTCGGTAAAGGGAGGGGAGGAGCTGGAAGGAGTAGACGAGTGGGAGTGATTTAGCATTGAAGAAGAGGATCAGGATGAGTATTGAGAAGAGGAAGAGAAGCATTGTGATTGCGTATGGATGCTCGTGCTGATGGAGTTGCAATGGGACGAGTGGTATGAGGTAAAATGAGGTGGTCTGTTGAATGGATGAGAGGCTAAGTTTGGAAGGATGATTCTGTACTGTGGACTAGTTATAGTGTGTTAATTCTAGGAGGCTAATTACTTGAGTGATTACTACACTGGTGGTAGTCAGCTGCGTGGTAGGCTTCCTTGGGGCCAATTCGGGGGTTTACTGGATGCTGAGGGGTAAGAACTAAGAAGTAGGAAGTGGTCTGAGATTAAGGATACTAATTTTGGTTCATAATCTGCAGCTTGTGGTAGGCGGTGAAACAGTGAACGACAAACACGAACCAACAATGGCTCCTATCGGGGAAAACACCATGTGGTTGGCATGCTCTGATCATGTTGGTCCCACGTGGAGACGTTTTGGTCGATGTTGGTGTTTCATCGTCTACCCGTTCGGTAAATCCTAAACATTCTACAGTCGATCTCCGTAACCAAGCCTTGTTTAGCCACCATTTTAGTGTTCGTGATTAACTTTACAAATCCTTTCTATGTCTAATTCTCAAGTATCCAGTACACTCAAAAACCCGTGACCTCAAAACACCAATCCTCACGGTCTGGTGCCTGTCCCTTTTGTATCGCGCGCATGCTGCGAGCAAGATCACACAGCTTCCCATCTCCAGTCGCCTGGAAAACATACTTTTCGCCCGTTGACAACCGATCGATGGAAGCAATGGGCACCGCGGCGGCGGCAGTTCCAACGGCAATGACTTCATCTAGCTCCCCTAGTGAAGAGAAAGGGAGCTGATGTGAGATCTGTCAGCCCACCCGATCGCCAGGAATAAACAAAACTGGAGACAAACACGATACTACTTACCGGAGATTTATCCACCTTCCAGCCCTTGCTCTTGGCAAGGACCTGTAGACTCGAGCCGGTGACGCTCTCGATCGCATTCTCCGACTCCGGCACGACCAGCACATCCTGGCCGTCCACGACCTTATGGCCCAAGAATCCACTCGTGGCAAATTCTTCCACGAGGGAATGCGTCTCACTGTCAAGATGCAGCGTGATATGATAACCCATCTTCTGCGCCTTCCCCGCGTGGCGCCATACAGGGGCGTAATTCCCTCCGACCTTAAACCGACCCATTCCTCGTGGCGCCGCCCGATCAAATTCCTCGCATACCAAGCCCTTGATCCCCTGCATTCCGTGGTATGCTCGCGCCGGGTGGCAGTACACCGCAAAGATGGTCTCCTCACACGGACCTAAGGGTAAGCCATCCGACGCCCCGAACAGGACTGGTCGGATGTACAAGAATCCCTCGGCGTCGAGTGGGGGTACATATTCCGCGTTGGCAGCAACCGCGAGGCGGATGCACTCGAGGAAGAGATGCTCTGGGACCGGAGGCAGACAGACGGCGTCAGCAGAGCGGGCCATGCGCGCGGCGTGGAAGGTGGGTCGAAAGACGGCAATGGTTTCTTCTGCTTCCTGGGAACCATGACGGTGGCGGCGGCGGCGCATTGCCTTCAACCCCTCGTAACATTGTTGGCCGTAGTTGAGGCCCGGGCAAAGACCGGAGATGGAGATCTGGTTTCCTCTCTCGAGAGACGGGGAGGTCCAGGATTGGGTGGATTGATGGAAGCGGAGCTCGACGTGGCCGTTGACGGGAAGATGTTTGGTCATGTCCAAGTTTGCCCAGTCTGAGTCTGTCATTAGTCCATGAAATCGATTGCGTGCAGGGTGGCTGTGGTTGGAGGAGGGGACAGTGGGGGATTCTTAGTGCTCACCAAGGCCCGCCTTGGGCGCGGGAGGGAATGGCGAAAGTGATCCCATGGTGTTTGGTTGGGTGAGGTATTTGGGGAGGGGGGTGAGATTGATGAAGTTAACCTGAATGGATGATGACGATATTTGATCCTGCTTCCATCCTTTTATTTCTTTATATATCTAGGATCTTTTGAGGACGTCTTAGTCGGGTCCAAGTCATCAAGTCTGGGGGATTTACTGGGTCGATGCTCATTACGTGCGTAGTAAGCAAGAAACCAGTAAAGCCGCCGGGGCTGTGGGCACAGGCATTGAAATTCCTCGTCAGAGTACCTTCATGACTGGCTGTTCAGGTGAATGTGATGAGTCTAGTAAACTAGCTAATATTAGCCCTGGTTGCAGAACTGTTACCTCGTGTTCTGGAATTAGTGGATAAACCCCCGCAATCCTTCTAAGCAAACAATATAATCACAACACTGCCCCAATGACCTTGGGGTAGTAACCACACAATAAACTGACTAAAAGCCAGCACTTCTAGTAATTGGTTTGGAAGATTAATCTCATTTAACTGTTATTATTAGCGTTGTGTTTCAAGTTTCAGTGTTCCAGAACAGTCAGCACATGATTCTAGGGCATTACTGTAGACGGTTAGTGTCACCGCCGCCCACTCTATCTTACGCTTATTTCTTACTATTCAACCATGACCACGTTTTTGACATGGCTTTTTCCCCACTAAATATTGCTTACTACGCATAAGATTCACTGCATAGTAAGTTGAACCCTTACAGAACGTCACGCGATGGATCCGGTTCGTAGCCATCCATCCACAGCCTCTGTGACAAGCAAGCAAATTGCCGATCAAACATAGCTAGATCATGTAGGAAAAGACCTATCTCTCTCCACTTCATGCACATAGAATTTTCTACAGGGGTAGCTCAACACCATGGGCGCTCAAGCATCCAAATGTCCGGTCAATGTCGAGACGGGGTTTGGCCCCGCCGCCGACTGCTATGATGGTTTCGACTTCACTTTGCTATTCGAGGAATCTATCCTCACTCTTGTGCCTGCGGGTATCACATTATTCCTTTTACCTTTGTTTCTGTTGCGATTGAAGAATGAGGAGAGGAAAGTGGTGGAATCGTGGCATCATGTGGCTAAACTGGTATGATATCTGCCCCTTTGACGATAACGCAAGGAGACAGGACTAACCTTTATTCACAATGAATTTAGGCTGGCTGGTTTGCCATATCAACAGTTACGCTCGTGCTGGTAGCTTTAACCGCCAGCAAGGGCCCAACGACACGGACATCAATTGCGGCTAATGTTGTTGTTTTGCTACTGGAGATTGGACTCACGTTCTTGTCGCACTGGCAACATGTTCGCAGCGTGCGCCCATCAGGACTTCTGGTACAGTACCTGGCTCTGACGCTGATATTCGATGCCGCGCGCTGTCGTACTCTCTGGGGGGTACAGTCAGGCGATAAGGTGGCCATTGTGCTAAGCATCGCCGTCGGTATCAAAGCCGTCCTGTTCGGCCTGGAGGCGGCCGAAAAGCGAGGCATCCTGCTAGACAAGTTCAAGTTCCTGCCTTTCGAAGCTACCGCCGGCGAGTTGAATCTGTGGTTCTCGTGGTGGTTGAATCCGATCTTCTTCCGGGGTTTCAAGAAGCAGTTGTCGATGGACACTTTATTTGATGTCGATCCTAGCTTGAAGGCAAATGACAAAGAAGATGGGGATACTTTGGCGGAAATGTGGAAGTATTGTGAGTTTTGCCTTTGTTCATTCATCCACACATTGGAACAAATCTGACCACTCTCTAGGGAAAACCAAACTCCGCAATCCACCCCTACTGCTGATTTGTCTCGTGCATGCCCGAGTGCCACTGTTGAAGTCCATCCTCCCACGTCTCGCCCAGATTGCCTTCACCGTTGCGCAACCGTTTATCCTACAACGCACGCTAAGTTACATTCAGAACGACGGGTACGAGAACCGGTCATCTGTCGGCACAGGGCTTATCGTGGTTTACGTGATTGTCTACATTGGCATCGCGGTGACGACTGCCCTAGCGCAGCACTGGACCTTCCGGATGATCACACGAATGCGCGCGGGGCTAGTCGACTTGATCTACCGACACACGCTGGAGATGATTCCCACGGCACTCGATGGCGCCGATGCAGTGACGCTAATGAGTACCGACGTGGAGCGGATCACCAGCGGCCTTCGCACGTTTCCAGAGCTCTGGGCCAACCTCATCCAGATGGGCATTGCCATCTGGCTTCTGGCCGGCATGCTTGATCTCGCCGTCCTCGGTGCCTCCGCCGTTGCCGTTGTCTCCACTGGCTTGGCCATCTGGGTCGCCACTGGTGCAGGTATCGCCCAGAAGGCCTGGCTGGACCAGATCCAGTCACGCGTCGCCGCGACAGCCAGTATGCTTGGTGTGATGAAGGCGGTTAAGATGACGGGACTGACGCAGCCACTGGGCGATAAAATCCGGCAGCTGCGCGAGGAGGAAGTCAAAGCGTCGTCTACGTTTCGGTTGATCTTGGTGAAACTCGTCACCCTGTCCAATGTCTCCGAGGCGATGAATCCAGTCGCCGCGTTCGGCTTGTATATCCTCTTACAGCGGTTCCAAGGCTATGCGGTTATGAGTACGTCCCTGGTGTTGACTTCCTTGGTGCTCCTCCAGTTGTTGCTCGTGCCGCTGGCAATGCTCATTGATAGTCTTGCCGGGTTTGTGGGTGCATTGGGATGCTTTCGCCGTATTCAGGACTATCTGGGACAAGAGACCAAGGTCGACGGGGAGAAAGCTCGTGCTGCTACCGGCGGATCGAGTAGTAGTAGTGAAGTGGAGAGCCTTGCGCGTCGAGAGAGACGGCGGACAATTCCTAGCTTGGTCTTGCCGACTATTGAGGTCGCCGAGTTTCGCTTTAGTTGGCTCTTGGCCGATTATTCTGGAGAACAGGGGCGAGCGTCCAGGTTCTTGGGCGAGGAAAGAGGAGGAATTGGTGGAGGTATTGGGCCAGGCAATGCGGGCCGTGTCGTTTCAGGTGTTGGTTCGATGAGGTCCGCGCGAAGTCGCCGACGCACGCGACGCATCATCCCCGAGCCAGTGATTGAGTTTAAGAAGGTGTCAGCCGGGTGGAAGGACGGGATGGTCGTTCTCCGGGACATGTCGTTCAAGGTACCTCGGGGCCAACTAACGATGGTTGTTGGGTCCGTGGGCTCTGGTAAATCGACGCTGTTGTATACACTCCTGCGTGAGACCAAGGTTTCTGCGGGCTCGATCATCGGGTCTCTGGACGAAGCGGCGTTTTGTTCGCAGTCGCCCTGGGTAATCAATACCACGGTACAGCAGAACATCACAGGCGACTTCGCGTTGGATCCGCGGTGGTATGCGACTGTGGTGCAAGCGTGCGCATTGAGTCTCGACTTGGCGCAGCTCCCACAGGGAGACCAGACGATCGTGGGGAGTTCGGGCATTGGCCTCAGTGGTGGTCAGCAGGTGCGCATCTCCCTCGCTCGCGCCATCTATTCGCGTAAACGTACGATTGTGCTGGACGACATCCTGAGTGGTCTCGACGCAACCACAGAGAAGTACATCTTCTCCTCCCTCTTCGGCCGCCATGGACTCCTCGCTCGCCACGGCGTGACTGTCATCCTGGCCAGCCACGCTGTTCACTTCCTCCCCGAAGCCGACTACATTCTCGCCTTGGGCCCCAAAGGCACCATCGTCGAGCAAGGAACCTTCACCGACTTGGCCCGGCGGTCCCATGGCGGGTATATCCGGGGACTGGAAGTCCGCGAGCGTCAAGCAGCCCACCACAAGCCCCAAGAAAGCAGCGCCACACTCGAAACGATTCCCGACAACGAATCCCAAGCTGTGCTCCCAAGTATGGATATGAACGAAATTCCAGCCCGCGATTGGTCAGTGTATGCCTACTACGTGGAGTGCTTCGGCTGGCCGCGACTGGCTTTCTTCATTTTCATCAGCGCGATATTCGGGTTCGTGATCGTCTTCTCGCAAGTATGGGCTGAGTGGTGGGGAAACCACAATACCAAGTACCCCAACGACAAGGCGGGATACTACTGGGGCATTTACTTCGTACTTGGCCTGATGGCCACCCTATCCCTGGTCACGGGGTGTACTTTCTTCGTCATGGCCCTGGCTCCGCGCGTGGCACGGACTATCCACACACGACTCCTTCAGACCGTCCTCCAAGCCCCGATGTCCCTCTTCTACACGACGGATAAGGGCTCCTTGACCAACCGGTTCAGCCAAGACCTCGAACTTATCGATCTTGAGCTCCCCGTCTCGGTAGTGCAAACCACGATGATCCTGTGCATCATCCTCGCCCAGACTATACTTATGGCCGTCACTTCCAAGTACCTTGGCGCCGCACTACCCTTCATCCTGGCCACCGTGGCCGGTCTGCAGGTTTTCTACCTCCGCACCTCACGCATTCTCCGTCTCCTCGACGTGGAGGCCAAAGCCCCGCTGTTCTCCCACTTCCTGGAAACCCTATCCGGGCTCGTCACCATTCGAGCCTACGGCTGGCAGGAGGCGTATACGCGACGGAATCTGCATAAAATCAACGAGTCCCAGAAACCATTTTATGCGTTACTGTCGGTGCAGCAGTGGCTCGGGCTGATGCTAGACCTGGTGGCGGCGGGAATAGCGGTGGTGCTTGCTACAATCGCGGTCAAGACCAAGGGGTCAACGGATTCCGGGCTGATCGGCCTGGCATTGATCAACATTGTCGGGTTCGGTAGCGCCATTAAAAAGCTTATTGTGTTCTGGGCGCAGTTGGAGACGAGTGTCGGGGCGGTAAGTCGCGTGAGGTCCTTTGTTGGCCGGGTAGGTAGTGAGCATAAGGAAGGTGAAGCGGGAGAGGGGAGTGTTGGGCCAAATTGGCCCGAAAGGGGAGGGCTAGTGTTTGATGCAGTCGTTGCTTCTTATTCTTCTTCTGGTGATGGCGAGGATGGGGATGAAGAGGAAGAGGTGGAGCCGGTATTGAAGGGAATTTCGTTGCGGATTGAACCGGGCCAGCGAATTGGAGTTTGTGGACGGAGTGGCAGTGGGAAGAGCAGTCTCGTTGCTACGCTGTTTCGAATGTTGGAGATGGACTCTGGGAGGATCATCGTCGATGGTGTGGATTTAGCGTCGGTGAGTCGCGATCTCGTGCGCGAGAGGATTATTGCTATCCCTCAAGATGCATGTCTCCTGCCTGGGTCGGTGAGATTCAATCTGGATCCTAGGGAGGAAAGGACGGATGAGGAGATCATGGATGTTCTACGTGAAGTCGGACTCTGGGAGGTGCTTTTGGAGCTTGTTGAGGCGGAGGAGAAGAAGGATGAGGTTCAGGAGAAGATTGCCGCTCCTGGTGATACTCCCCCTCCACTTCCTATCAAAAACAGCGATGTTCTTAACGCCCCCATGCCCACCACCGCCATCTCCCACGGTCAACGCCAGCTCATCTGTCTCGGCCGTGCTGCCCTCCGTCGCTCGACAATCCTAGTCCTCGACGAGCCTACGGCCGCCGTGGACGTCGAGACCGATGCCATGATGCAGCGGATCATCCGGTCACGCTTCGCCAGCCATACTATCATCACCGTGGCTCATCGACTGGACACAATCATGGATTTTGATCGTATCGCCGTGATTGATGCAGGCCGGTTGGCCGAGTGGGGTACGCCCAAGCAATTGGTGACCGGAGACACACTGTTCCGGAGGTTGTATCGGGATATGCATGGTGAGGTGGATGAAGACGAGGCTTGTCCCGCCTACGAAGATCACTATGATCATAACGAGGTGGATGAGGAAGATGGCGACTACAGCTCTGCCATGGAGACAACAACTTCGGCGGAGACTCATACGGGGACGGTGGTTGTGGATGAGCAGTTGAATACCTGGATATGATTGTTGTATTCGTGTTTGTCAATTATTTAGAGCGTGGTTATGGTTATTGTAATTTTATCTAGAGTAGTATATACTTCGCAGCGCATGCAGTTTTCTTAATGGTTACATACAAATCCAGCCTCCCCTAATATAGTGTAGATTTCATTTCTGTGCCGAGACAACGCATAAAGAACACATAAGTGTTCCTCTACAGTATGCTCTAGTTGAAGGAGATACTCTGTCGCCTCTTATTGTGATGCAAATCTCAGTTTGGAAGGAATCTGTCCCTCGCTGATTTGTGGAATCAAACTTCCCTTCGTTTTACCAGATGCCCATGGGTGAGAACACAGAGATCGAGTAGGTAACCTACCCCCGCCAAATTGTGAAAGACCTTTCGATTGCGACGTATCGAAGTCCGTCGCCCCAAAACAGCCTTGTCGGAAGCCTCTACCAGCAGCACAGCCTCCTCTTCACATGGGGGCCGAATATTGCGGCATAAACGAAGAATAAGGGAACAGTCAGGAAGTAATCATCACCGTTGCAAGTATCACACTAATGATTATCATAAGCTCGTATTAAATCCACCTCAATTCATATACTAGTAATCGAATGGGTGAAGATCGCTGCTTATCCCACCTCCTGTCGATCTTCAGGTTCAGGGACCGGTCCACGTGGATGCCACGCGAGATGGGTTCAACCTTAAGGATCAGATTACTATTGCTTACTAAAAGTTTGAGAATATCATTCTGGTCCATGACTTGTCGCTAGGGTCTTACTCGGATAGCACAGTTGGTTGTTTCATGTTGTTGCTAGTAAATTCTGGAATATTGTTCGTTGGTTTGCAGTGTAGGTTCGGGAGCGGAGTACTACCTGTCTAATTGTAGATGCTGTACTGTACTGTCTGGCAGTAGTTGGCTTAGGCCGGATGTACTTACATGTTGTACACTTTTTCTAACGAGAAATGCGAAATTTGGTGCCATTGTAGTAGGTAGAGCGTGTGCTCGGAGATATATTATGAAATCAGACCGTGACCACAATCCTGGCTACACAAAGTGTTCCTACTTGCTACCATGTTCGGTCTCTGAATCAAGATATGTAAGAACAAAGAAAGATCTATTCAAGAGATAGTGTAATCCAGGTATAGACAGCCAAAATGAAGGATATATAAAACTCCGCGAATCTCCAAACACACAAAAACCACTCCCTGCGGCTTGGGTTAAGCCAAGACCACTTGCCTCACTTTGCACTAAATTTACAGACCCTGTTCCCAACCATTATGCAACATAAAGAAAAGAGGTAGAATAAATGAATGAAAGAGAAACATTAAGCAGACATATCGCGCCTGGAAAACCGCAGCCAGGGCCCATGCTTCTGACCGGTGATGTGTTCGTGCAACTGGTACTCGTTCTCACGGTGTCGCCCGTGCTCCGCCCCAGGTACTCCGCGACCGACCTTGCTCATGGGTCCCTCAGCGAATTGGAAATCCCCAAGATACAACACAGTGGCCACCGTGGTCATCAGCTCGTGGTAGGCCAAGCTGCGACCAAGACAGCCGCGCATACCCAGCGAGAAGGGGTTGAAGACGAGTCTCGCCCGCTTGACGCTGCCAGTTCCATCATCCTCGAGCCATCGCTCCGGTCGGTAGATGAAGGGATCCGCATAGTACCGCTCATCGTGGTGGATGGCATACAGTGGAACCGCAACCGTCACACCTCCAGGGATGTAAACGTCGCCGACAGTCAACCCACCCGGCAGAACTTCTCTCGTCAGCGCCGCACCGTTAGGGGGACTCATGCGCAGGGCTTCATCAATACAGGCCCGCAGGTAGCTACACGATGAGAGCTCTGGGCCTGAGAGAACTTCCTCGGGTCCCAGTGTCTTGCCCGCGAAAACCTCACGCACTTCCTTCGCGGCTTTCTCATACGCATAGCGGTTATCCGCCAGGTAGAACAACGTCGCCGCGATCGCCGTCGAGGTAGTGTCGGATCCGGCAACCACTAGCGTCGTGCTTTCACTGACCATCTCGGACGCCGTGAATCCCTCACCCGTGTCCGGGTCCCGGGCCTTGGCTAGCGAGCTGTAGATATCATCCCGGGGCTTGCATGGGTCCAAGGCGTCGGGCGCCCACTTGCCCAGGGCGCGATTAGCGCGCTCGCGAACAGCGCGCACGACAAACCGGAGGAAGCGGTTGCGGGCGATGAGGGCGTCGCGGAAGAAGATGGCGTCGACGGCGCGCCAGGCTGCAATAATAGGCATATACGCGAGCACGGACATGCGCACATTCGACTTGTCAATGACCTCGGGCATGTAGCGGAACTTTTCGCGACCAAGCAGGTTGTAGCTTGCACTGAAGACCAGGTCTGACATCAGATCAAAGGTGAGGTAGCCGCACCACTCGGCCATGTTCATCGGCTCGCCCAGCTCGCCAGAGCGCGCCGGGAGCACGGCTTCGCAGAACTTGCGTACGTGCACTGCGATGCGCGGGTCCATGCCGCGCTGGGCCTTCTCAGATAGCGCGGTGGAGACGATTCGCCGACGCCGAAGGTGATCGTGTCCTCCGCGCAAGCTGAACGTGCTGCCTACGCTGCCGGCTTGGAGGACTTGGTAGTGAGGGCTCTTCACTACTGAGGCGTACGCCTTCGTCGAGTAAATGGCGTGCAGCGCATCTGCGTTGCGGATGAAGACTGAGTTGGGCATGTAGCGCACGAAGTCGCCGTGTTTCTCGTGCAGTCGCCACATGTCGAGGTGGGCGTCGCCTAGCCAGGAGTGGTAGGCACCGTAGCCATCTGTAAGACGAGCCCAAATTGGACCAGGGAATTTTGCTAGAGGGTGGAGGAAGAGGAGGTAGATTATTCTTCCAAGGACCTGCTGGGACGTTAGTTATGGACATTGAGAGAGGATGGTAAACTCCGCCAAGAGGGAGACCGTGCTCGTACCAAGAGTGTTGCGCCGCCCGCGGCTGCAAGTAGGATGTTTTGAATCGACATGACTTCTTTTCTGTGTGAGGCAGAAGACTTTGAGATGTAACGAGTGAAAAAAGATTGTGAAACTGGCGATTTTCAGTTTCAGAACTGGGCCTTTTCAAATGCCATGCATTTCCCACGTGGGAGTAGAGTGCCCCTGCATATGGATCGGCCAGGGCACTTCCTTATAAGGGGCCCGTAAGCACAGTATCAAATTGCTGACGATCGATTACTTTGGAGTTTGACATGTCGTGGGATAATCTGGTGACAGAGGTGGTATAGTAATCAAATAGTAAGCATATCCGAGACATGAGATGATGGGATGGAGGCGCATCGCGATGTCTGTTTCAACCAGGACCTAAACTCTCGTCAGGAATCAGTGGAGCACGGTGGCCTGACCGTTTGTCCATGTGGCTTCTGAAACTTGACCCTCGAGGCTTTTTTTGCGTTCCTGGTTGATCGTATTGTCCCCACTGTGCGCAGCCAAAACTCAGCCTGTCCGTGTACTTTGTCGCTGTTGGTTTCCATGGCTTATGCCTGTCGCATGATGACTTATCCCTACAGTAAACTGACTAGGATGTTTCAGTATCAGCTGCTCACGCTCCGTGATATTCGTTGAAGTTCTGTAGTTCTCCTCCAGGATGCGTCAGACACACAGGGTGAAATTAGTGAAGCAGTAAGCAGCTGCAATAACGAGATCGGGGCTGCATATTTGCTGAAAACCTTAAAGATAAACGTGAGGAAGCACCGCAGTAATCTCCTGTAACTGATCTGGTCCTGTGGTAAGCCTGTTGTGGATTAATGGCCCGGCTCGGCCGTATGAAGCACTCTAGAGCCGTCATGTTATCCGACGGGTGTCATTCAAACCTCATATGCTTGGCTGCGGGAAACCATCACAGACAGAACTTAATTAGAAGATTTTCTTGGATCTGATTAGCTTCCAAAGCATTTAACTAGAGTATACACCAAAAATAGAGACAAAAACATACAACAGAAGGGATTCGCTGGTGGTCACCCACCCAACTACTAACCTCCCGGCGTGTGGCTTAAGTACGGCTGAGCGGACGGGAAGCCCTGTTTTCCACACCCTATGGTCGTATGTGGTAGTCGAAACCTCATTTAGGATGATATAGGATGATATAGTAATAATGGAAATTCTACCTTCTGCCAACCACGACAGAAACATAACAAAGCCAGAATTTTCCCCAGGCTCAGATAACCTCCTCTAGTCCTTAACAGCACAATGGCGGCTCCTCGCCCGAATACTCCGCCCATAAAAGTAAAACAAATAAGGGATAACCGCCATAATCGCACTAACAGCCCCCAAGAACGACAACGTATATGGTACACCACAATTCTCATAAATCGTCCCGCCGGCGACCATCACCCCGCCCGACAAAAGGTATCGCGTGAATGCCATGAACCCTAGCGCGGAGGAGGAATAGATGCCATAAGAATCAATCACGTAGAGATATGCACTGACGAAGATGGTAGTCATTCCGTAGCCGAGGAGAGCGGAGGCAGCCAAGGGGGACCAGATGGATATGGATGACTATTAAATTGGTGTCTGTGTTAGTATGTAGGAATTACAGAGTGAGAAGCTTTGCAAAAAAAAAAAAAAAAAAAAAAAAAAAAAAAAAAAAAAAAAAACTTACAGTGCTTGTCCAGCCCATCCAGAAGAGTGCAATAGGGACGGCGGGGGCACCGCCGAGCATGGTGTACCAAAGTCTTGCTTCGGGGCGGATGCGGCCTGTCGTCTCGAATTCTTTCGAGGTCCATGTGTAGACCAGCGGTACGATTAGACAGACTAAGGAGATTCCGACGAACATTGCGGCCCAGGTAATGCTGGTGAGGCCTTGCGAGAGCCCGTAGGTAGAGCCGAAAATAAATCTGTATCCCTCGAGTGAGGTGAAGAGGACGATGTAGACGACTGTGAGATAGAGAGCCATGAGCAAGACAATCGGCTCTGTCCTACTCCATGCGAAAGGTCTGTATAACGCAATCAAGAGCCGTCGCCTTAGTGGCTCGCCGCGTACTTCCATCGGTGCTCGATACCGAGAATTACCTGTTTGCTGCCGGAGTGCCTTCGCCTTCCAATATAGAAGAAGGTCTCCATAGGTTTCAGGTTGGAAAAGGAGAACTGCAACTAATACTGTCGCACCCATGATAAGCATGATCCATTCGAGCCACCGCCATCCAAGAGTAGAAGGAATAAAACTCCCTATAAGCTGCCCTATTACGGGCCCGCCGAATCCAGGGATCGCATATATCAGAAATGCATAAGTCTTTTGTAATGGACTCCACAGATCCGCCACTGTTCCGCCAGAGCAAGTAAGTGGTGTTGAACCGAACAGCCCAGCCAGGAATCGAAAGATCAGGTGGGCAGTAACATTAGGAGCTAGTGCCGATGCCATGATAAAAAGAAGGTATAGCACCATTGTGACAATGTAGACGAGGTTGCGGCCGAATGTTTCGGAAAAAGGACCGGAAACGAGAGAACCGAAAGAGAGACCAATCATGAACAGCCCTGTATACACACTATGACTTAGCACAAATGTTCTTTCTGCTTTTTGAAGTCTGGTCGAGTAAACAATCTTGTACCTGTTGTAAGACCTCCAACAACCTCAGTTGTACGAAATTCCGCGGCATACTGGGGTAGCCCCACAGCATCAATCGCCGATGCAGCCGTGACAGAAACTCCAATAAGAGACACAAACGCAGTCAGGACAGCTTTCCGTACGATGCTGAAATTGGCGGGGTTGAGTTTATCGTCGGCGGAAGACCAGTGAACGTAGATGATCGACTCGCCGCTGGGGTTTTCGTCGGATGCTCCGCTCGGCTGAGCGGAAATGCTATGGGACCTAGAGAGATGACTCGTGAGTCGTCAGTCGATACACTGCATTAGACAGATGTCGTATCTATACAGTCCACCTACCTTTGGCTGTGGTCGCCATTGCAGGAGGGGGCTTTTTCAAGGTTGGTAAGCTCTTGGGAGACTGCACGTTGTATTCGCCGGTACTGAAAATAAGCCTCCATTACTCCAGCTGAAGCTTGCTGTTTGACAGACGAAAGGGGAGCTCAACTTCGAGTATAAATATCTTCGAGACCATATGCCCCCAGCTCATATTCCCGAGAGACCTTCCGAGGCGCCCCACTTGTTACACGGACCATTACTTGATTGGTGATACCTTAGTCACTACACCCAATGAAAAATCGATCCGAGGCCGCGGACACGGCTCCGATTGGATGCCGCACATCATTCACATTCGAGGCTCGATGGGGCCATCAGTAAGCATGGCTTCGGCTGGCATCGCATCTGACCAGATAAAATCATCAAAGCTAAAAGGTGGTATACCCGCATCATTCGCAGTGAATGGATTGGACATGGCTAGGAGCGAATCCCAGTCTTGACTAATC